>NW_026020539.1:4129010-4685060 GCF_900185275.1 Solanum verrucosum
CTGGGTCACCGACTGGAGTAGAGACTGAGAAGGGTTCTGAAGAGTTTCTGGACTAACACTGAATTGCTATATAAGGAGTTACAAAAGACAAAGAGCCCCTGGATCTAACAATGCATAAACATCAAGATCAAAGACTCGTAACGTACCAGTGACTACATCAGGAGAATCTTCCTGATCCTGGTGAGCCTGAAGAGCATAGAGCCTATTTTGGCGTTGTTTACCACCTATACCAGATGGGTTACCCTGCTGAGTCGGGCGACCTGCTGGCGCTGCTGAAGTTGTGAACTGAGCTCTACTATTACCACCTCCTTGACCTTGTTTAGAAGGACAATCTTCAACCTATGACCACACTGACCACACCCAAAGCATCCTTCATTTCCTGCAAGACACTAGCCCAGATGGTTATTACCACACTTAGGGAAAGTTGGGTAGGTTCTGGTGCCTGAAACACAACCTTGAGACTTAGAGCCTGTTTCCCTACCTTCCTAATCATTTCGAAACTTGGAGGATGGAACACTAGCTGATGAAGGTGGTGGAGCTGAAGACTTCTGCTAAAACTGTAAGTGATTTCCACCACCCAATTTCTGTTATGAATAATCATCATTGCATGTTCTAGCCTTCTTATTCTCCTTAGCCTGTTACCTAAGCTTATCTCCCTCAACCTGCTGAGCATGAGTCATGAGCCTAGAGATGTTCATATTTTCTAGCAACATAACATTCCTACATTTTGTTTTCACTAAGTCAGACACTCCATACAGAAACTTGTTCATTTGAGCCCTGGAATCAGCAACCATGTGAGGAGCATACCTGGAGAGTTGGGTGAACTTGAGTCCATGCTCTTGGACTATCATGTTACCTTGCCTCAAGTTCATGAACTCCTGAGCTTTTGTCTCCCTTAACTCTCTTGGGAAGAACCTATCTAAAAAGGTCTCACTAAATCATTCCCAAGTGATAGGAGCTACATTTGTACCCATGTTCTCTTTCCACTGAGTATACCAGATATGAGCCACATCCTTAAGCTGGTAAGATGCCAACTCAACCCGATCATTCCCAGTTACCCGCATCACTTCAAAGACCTTCTTGACCTCATCTATGAATTTTTCGGGATCCTCACCAATCTGCGATCCTAAGAACTCAGGCGGATTCATCCTAACAAAATTTTGGACTCTAGCTGCAGCTGACTCAACATTAGCATTTGTCGGAATTGGAACCTGCTGGTTGTTCTGGTTGGTCACACTCTGAGCCAATAACTAGATAGCATTTCAAAATTCAGCATTCGATACTTCTTGATCTGGAACTGGATGATCTGTGTTTGCATTCCTAGCATTTGCATTCCTGGCATTAGCTCTACGAGGAGGCATGATCTGAAATGCAAAACGATGAGTCAAAACGAAGAATTAGATCATACCTTACACACGATAAGAGTAGCAAGAAAAATAAAGTTTTCCTAAATCACTTTGTAGCCTCCCTCTCATTAGATGTGGTGCACTTCACACCTATAAAAATGACTCTACTTAGTGTGGCATTTCAGACATCCTAGGGCTCTTAAATCTAGTGCTCTGATACCAAGTTTGTCACGCCCCGAAGCTACCCTTAGGACGCAGACACGGGATCTAGGATCACAAGTGACCCCAAGCTAACCTTGTTGGCATACATAAGCATACTAAAGCAAACTGAATCAATAAATATTGTGTGGAAGCTAAATTATATAAATAATCTAAAATGATGGGGAATACCCATATACTAAGTTTGAATAAAGAAAACTGAAAGTTTGAATACAAAGGAAAAGTCAAACTCTAACACTAAAGCTGAAACTACTATGTCTGAAATAAAGCATTTACTGAATAGAAATGTTGGGACATGACCCAGCTAAATCTAGCAAAACTGAAACTAAAGCTATAAGCAAGAAATATAATCATGTCACTAGTCCTCAAAGAATGAGGACTCACCACTGATGTTGTTGAACTGAAGATCGGGAACCGATCTATGTGTGATCTGGCTGATGAAAACATGAACCTACATCACGAGAAGATGTAGCGCAGAGTATGAGTGAGTAATTGAAATGTATTGACTATGCATGATAGAATAAAGCTGAATAATAACATAATTGAACAAGCAATAAAGCAATGATATAATCTGAACATGATAAGGATACTGGAAATAATGAACATGGCTAAACGAAATGCAATGACCAAGCTTATAACATGCTAAGACTGAATACTGAACTATACTAATAACATGGTCAATGCAATATAATATAACTAAACTGTAAGAGAGATACTAATAACCAACATAAAACCATATGAGCTAAATGTGGAGTTCGATGTATACGCTCCATCGAAAGGACCCAATATACCCTGCCAGAGGTATAGAGGCATGCTGGCATGATCACTAAAATGATGCCCACAAAGGGGACTTACAACCTACGGGGCACGTAGTTCTAGGACTTGAGGGTGACTGACCCTAGTCCACTCAATATTAAGCTTCTCCCAATTGATTAAGTAATTAACAATTTATGACCAAAGTCTGTAACATGGATAACTTAAAATACTAACATGATAACTGAAAATGCACCATTAATGTGCTGATAATGAAACATTTAAATCGGAGGCATGTATAACTGAAATATCTGACCTAGCATGTGTAGTTCATGAACTAAAAGAACTACATAGCTAGGGTTTTGAGTTTATGCATGAATCTGGGCAAAACCGATACTACAACATGAAAATCTGATTAGGAACATTAAAGTAACTAATTCATAATAATTTACTGAGATTCTAGAAACCCTAGGTCTAGATGATTAGGTAATCAAGAATCTGACTGAAATCTAGGGACCTAATGGGTGAAAGTAACCCACTAGTAAAATCTTACATACCTGGTGACTAATTCCACAGAGAAATCTTTCAATTTTAGGGCTGGAACTGATAGAACCTTGTTGTGTTCTTGAACTAGGGTTCTTGACCTCTTTCTCCTCTTACGCTCTAATTTTTCTAAGTTTTGATGAATTATCTGACTTAGGTAAGTTCTAGTTATGTTTCTAGGCTAAAACTGACCAAAACTACGTAGTTTAGGGTTTAAACGACGTAGTTTAGGGTTTAAACGACGTAGTTTAGGGGTCCAAAGCATAAGGAAATATCAAAAGACCCCTGACTTAACTGTTATCGGGGTTACCGATGGACAGGACCGACGGACCGTCGATCGACTGATGGTCCATACTGGCCAACCATCAATCAGAGACTGGGACTGAAATTTGGGGGTCTGACCTACGGCCCTAGACCATGGACCGTGGTCTGACCTACAATCTGTAGGTCCTGGCGTAGGCTGACCCTTAGCGGATTTTCTGGGGGGTTGTGGGACAGAAAGCTGAGGGTTGACCCACGGCCCTAGACCATGGATCGTGGCCTAACCTACGATTCGTAGGTCTCGACGTAGGTGGACCCTTAGCTGGATTACTGGGCTGCTTCTGGGAAGGGCTGCAGGTGACCATCCACGGACCACCGCACAGAATGTAGGTCACCCTACGGTCCGTAGGTGGTCCCCGTCCGTGGCACCTGTAGCTTCTAAAATCTGCAATCTAGTCTGTTTAGGATACGGGGTGTTACACCTTGTATAGTCCATTGAATATTAATTTGTTCCACCTTGACATTATCCCTAGTGAATCCCCTTGAGCCTTGCATCATATTTCCTTGTTTAGTCGCATGATGAGCCTAATCCATTTTGTTGATACCTTGTCTTAATTTGATCCAAATAATGGTTCTTAATGCATTTCATAATGAGCAAGGTTAAATAAGAAAATGGTGAATGAAAAGGTGGAGGTAAGTGTTGTGAAGGAGAGATTTTGTGTATGACGCCTGGGTGAATTAGTGAAATGATTGTTGCATATAAAAAAACATAAAAAAAATTGATATAACGAAGTAATTGAAATAGTCTATTACAGGTAGTACTTTGAATACTAGCAGGCGAAAATCAAAAGATCAAGAGGAAATGACAAGAGGTCTGAACATAAGAAGAAAGTATGAGTTAAAAAGGAAGAAAGGGTAAAGTGTCCTGCCATAAACAAGTGCATTAAGGAAAAGATTCATTATATATCAAAAATTATCCTTCCCGTCCCCAAGCCGACATTAAAACCAAAGAAAGTTCTTTTGATTCCATGAGTAGAATGCACTATCAATGTCACTATACACTAAGGGCAAGCCTATGACATGTTGTGATATGCTTGAAACATCTTTTGAGAGAGTGACTGATTCAATATTCAAAGTGTCCCTTTAAAGTGAATGATTGTGAAAATAAAATATAATGTGAGAAGGGCCTTACCAAAATAGCGAGGGCACTCATGACATATGCTTTGTATTATTCTTATTTGTTTTATTCATACATGATCATGTTGGCTTGGTAAGTTTGCAAGGAGTCCATTATTGAATTTGTGTTGTGTCTTGTAAAGTATATTTGTGCTAAACAAAGGCATGTGTTAGTGCATGAAAATTGAACTACTAAAACATGTTTAAAAGTCTCTAGTTGATGTGCGTGAGGGTCGACAATTCCTTAGGTGTTAATGGTAACGTGATAGCATATGGGTAGAGAGTTATTCGAGGAAGAACAATGGTTTATGTGTGGGATGGTGATCTTGGGTGTATTTATATGCCCCATTTACCGAATTTGTCATGTGTGTACCTTTGGTTTTAATAACATTCTTTACTCTATTTGTTGTGTTTGATGAGTATTATTATAATTATGCACTACGACATATGATTAGACAATGTAGGGAGTTTGATAGGAAAATCTATCAATTGTGAGCTGAAGCATAGGAATAAAGCTTGGAAGAAAATCAACGGATTGCACGAGAAAGAACAAGAAAGAGAAAAATTGGGTTATGGAACACTACTGACGCATCCCCAACCTCAAAATTGTTGATGGCCCATTCAGGGGCACTGTTGACGTGCCATGCCAAGGCCAAAAAAACTATTGATGGCCAACTTTGGTGTACTGCTAGCACGCCACGCTAGGGCTCAAACTTCGGTGAGCTCTAGTTGGCTCTATGATGGAGCGCCATGCCAAAGATGCCCATGCATAGACATGAAATCCCATATTTTTCATAGTCCAAATCCAAGAAGGAAAAAGGAATAGTTTCCCTAACCATATAAATATAACATTATGTCTCTTTTGTAGGATTCCGTCTTATTTCTCAATGCAAGAAAAAGAGAATAGACTTCACCCATAGGTTTCTAATCTTCTACTTTTTCTTAGTCATTACTTTTCATGAAAAAACTTCTCTTTGTGTTTTTTACTAGCATGAGTGGCTAAGAACTATTGTTTTGGGACTGTGGCTAGGAATGATTGTTGAATATTGAATCTATGGATGAATTTGGTCATTGTTTAAATTGCTCTTGCGTTCTTGAATTACTATTTTGGCGTTTGATCACCATTGAAATAAATATATTGTCTTGTCTTGAACTGAGGAAAGGAATAGAGAGATAGAAAATGGAGTACAAGCAGTATGATCTTTTCTTGTACAAATACTAGAATTGATTTGTATGTAGAATAGGATATACCTAGTTGTCGTGCTTTGTCACGCCCCGAACTACCCCCGAGACGCGGACACGGGACCTAGGACCACAAGTGATCCCAAGCTAACCCTGCTGGCATGATCATCAGCATACTAAAGATAATAAACTGGTGCGGAAGCTAAATCATAAATAAACTGAAGAGATGGGGAATAGCCATATACTATAACTGAGATATATGAAAACTGATGAGTTTAATACAAGGAAGTTATTAACTCAATACTAAAGCTGAATCTAACTATGTCTGAAATAAGCCTCTAAACTGACTACAAATGCTAGGACATTCCCCAACTAGATCTAGCAAAACTGAAACTAAATACTAAAAGCGATAAAGATAAACATGTCACTAGTCCTCGAAGAATGAGGACTCACCACTGATGTTGCTAAGCTGAAGATCGGGAACCGATCTAAATGTGATCTGGATGCTGAGAACCTGAACCTACATCACGAGAAGATGTAGCGCACGTATGCGTTAGTACTTGAAAGGTACTGAGCATGCAGGATAGAGTAAAGATGAAATAACATATAACTGAACAAAGCAATAAAGCAATGAAATAATCTGAGCATGATATAGATACTGAATGCTGAGCTAATTGAATGCAATGACCAATTTATAACATGCTGAGACTGAATACTGAATATACTGACAAATGGTCAATACAATAGAATCTGACTGAACAGTGGGAGCTACTAATAACCGACATAAAACCACATGAGCTAAATGTGGAGTCTGATGTATACGCCCCATCGAGAGGACCCAATATACCCTATCAGAGGTATAGAGGCATGTTGGCGTGATCACTAAACTGATGTTGCCCACAGATGGGACTTACACCTACGTGGGTCGTAGTTCTGGGACTATATGGGTACGCTGAACCCTAGTCCAACTCGGTATTATGCTACTCCCAATGGATTAAGTAATTAATACATTATGACTGAATTTCTGTAAGTTACTGGATAGCTCAAACTAAATATGCAAATTGAGAATGCAACAATTAATCTGATAATGATGCATTCATAAACTGAGGCATGTATAACTGAATATTGAAATATCTGACCTAGCATGTGTAATTCAAGAACTAAAGAAATACATAGCTAGGGTTTTGAAATTAATGCGATAAACAGAGCAATAACTTAATAATCTGATATGGAACATTTAAATAACTAATTTATGATGATCTGTTCAAATTCTAGAAACCCTAGGTCTGTTCATAATCATTGAATCAAGAATTTGACTGAATTCTAGGGACCTAATGGGCGAAAGGAACCCACTAGTGAAATCCCACATACCTGGTGACGAATTCCACAGAGAAATCTTTCGATTTCGAGGCTGGAACGGAAGGAAACTTGTTGCGTTCTTGAACTAGGGTTCTTGACCTTTTTCTTCTCTCTTAATTCTAATTTTCTAAGCTTTGATTAATGATTTTGACTAAGGTAAGTTCTAGTTATGTTTCTAGGCTTAAATTGACTAAAACCTCATGATTTAGGGTTTAAACGACGTATCTAAGGGGTTAAACGAAATAGGAAAGTCCAAAAGACCCCTGACTTAATTGCTGTCGGAGTGACTGACGGATTGGACCTACGGTCCGTCACTCAATCTACGGTCCATCGATTGGGTCCGTAGGTCGAGTCTGCCCGACAGGGCTTCACCAAAACGAGCATAACTTTTTAGTCGAAGGTCAGAATTTAGCAAACTCGGTGGCGTTGGAAAGATAATTCAATTATATATCATTTTATAGGTAATAGGACACCTAATTCATTTTATGATAAGAGTTATGACCAATTTAAATTGACCCATCAATATTTTCATCTAACTGGCTGTTAATCCTCACCTATGGTCAGACCTACGGACCGTGGATTGAAGAAGGGCTTTTGGGGCATCGATCCACGGACACGAACTACGGTCCGTGACCTGACCTACGGACCGTAAGTCCGGCCGTGGGTCAACACTTAGCCAAATTTTCTGACTGAGTTCTGGAGAAGTTTTCTGTCACGAACCACGGACCTGTAGGACGGACAGTGAGTCCATCTATGGTCCATGGATGGTGTCCGTGAGTGCCACCTGTAACACCAGGAATCTGAAATCTTTATTTTCGGATACGGGGTGTTACATTATCTCCCCATTGGGACCATTTGTCCTCGAATGAAGACTAATCTAGCTGAAATAGAGGGAGAGGGCTGCAATCCCTACCACTAAACACTGAGAACTGAATTTCTAACTGAACTGAGTTCCAAGAACATGCAAATACGCTGAAAATGCAAGTACAAACTGAAGGAACATGATTCTAAGACTGATTTTTTGCATGAATGACTGAAAAACTGAAGAGGAACTATTACCTCAAGCTGGAATGGAATAGGAAGGAAAGAGGTAAGGATACTTGGACTTCATGGCTGCTTCTGCTTCCTAAGTAGCTCCCTCTACGTACTGACTCTTCCACAAAACCTTGACTGAAGCGACTTCTTTGTTTCTCAACCTTCTAACCTGACGATCGAGAATCTCAACTGGTACATCCTCATATGAAAAGCTATCTTTCACGGCCACACTCTCTAATGGCATTATGGATGTTGGATCACCCACACACTTCTTCAAAAGAGAAATCTGTAAGACTGGATGCACTGCTGCTAAATATGCTTGCAACTCTAACTCATAAGCCACTTTACCAATCCTTTTCAAGATCCGGTAAGGGCCTACATATCTGGGACTGAGCTTCCCTTTCTTTCCAAATCTCATCACCCCTTTCATAGGTGACACTTTCAGGAAAACCCAATCATCAACTTGGAACTCTAGTTCCCTTCTTCTCACATCTACATATGACTTCTGACGACTCTGGGCAGTCTTAAGTCTATCTCTAATGAGTTTCACTTTCTCCACAGCATCAAGGACTGAATCTGGTCCTATCAAGGCTGCTTCACCTAATTTAAACTAACCAACTGGAGATCTATATCTACGCCCATACAATTTCTCATAAGGGGGCCATCTGAATGCTGGAATAGTAACTATTGTTGTAGGTGAACTCAATAAGAGAAAGGTGATCATCCCAACTACCCTTGAAGTCGATCACACAAGCTCTCAACATGTCCTCTAAGGTCTGAATAGTATGCTCTGCCTGACCATCCGTCTGCGGATGAAATGTTGTGCTAAGATTAACCTGAGTACCAAGACCTTTCTGAAATGACTTCCAGAAATGAGATGTAAACTGAGGACCTCTATCTGAGATGATAGACAAAGGAACCCCATGCAACCTCATGATCTCATTAATGTAAAGCTTGTTGTAATCCTCCGTCGAATCTATAGTCTTGACCGCCAAAAAGCGAGAAAACTTAGTAACCCTATCAACAATCACCCAAATGGAGTCATCCTGTCTACAAGTACGAGGTAAACCTGTGATGAAGTTTATGTTGATCACTTCCCACTTCCAAGTAGTAATGTTAATCTCTTGAGTCATACCTCCTGGTTTCTGATGTTCTACCTTGACTTGCTGGCAATTGGGGCACTTAGCCACAAAATCTGCTATATCTCTTTTCATACCATTCCACCAATAGACTTCCCGCAGATCGCGGTACATCTTAGTGGCGCCTAGATGAATAGAATATCTGGAATTGTGGGCTTCTGTGAGAATATGCTGTCTTAATTCACCCACATCAGGAACACGCAATCTACCTTGATAGCGAAGTACACAATCTCCCCGGGAGAAAACCTCCACTCTCTGATTGTGGACTGCACCCTTAAGTTCAAGAAAGATTGGATCACTATCTTGCTTTTCCTTAACCTCTACTACCAAAGAAGATTCTACCCCATTTTGAACCGTTACACCACCATCTGATATGCTCATAAGACGAACTCCTAGGCGAGCAAGTCTATGAACATCCTTTGCTATCTCTCTTCTTTCTTCCACAACATGTGCTACACTACCCATGGATAATCTGCTAAGAGTATCTGCTACTACATTCGCCTTACCCGGATGGTAATGCACGCTCATATCATAATCTTTGAGGAACTCAAGCCACCTTCTCTGGCGAAGATTCAACTCTTTCTGGGTGAATACATACTGGAGGCTCTTATGGTCTGTGAACACATCTACATGAACACCATATAAGTAGTGTCTCCAAATCTTGAGTGCAAACACCACTGCTGCAAGCTCGAGGTCATGAGTTGGATAATTCTTCTCATGTACCTTAAGTTGTCTGGAAGCATAAGATATAACCTTACCTCGCTGCATCAACACACAACCTAGGCCGACTCTGGATGCATCACAATAGATCACATAACCATCTGAACCCTCTTGTAGAACCAAGACAGAAGTTGTAGTCAACCTAGTTTTCAATTCTGCTAAGCTTTTCTCACAATCATCTGACCACTGAAACTTGACCATCTTCTGAGTCAACCTAGTCAATGGTGAGGCTATGGATGAAAATCCTTCCACGAACCTTTTGTAATAAACTGCTAGACCTAAGAAACTTCTAATATCTATAGCAGAGGTAGGTCTAGGCCATTGTTTCACTGCTTCTATCTTCTAGGAATGTACTCGAATTCCTTCACTAGACAAAATATGCCCAAGGAAGGAAACTAATTGTAACCAAAATTCGCACTTGTTAAATTTTGCAAATAACTGGTGATCTTTGAGAGTTTGCAGAACAACTCTCAAATGACTTGCATGTTCTTCCTCATTCCTAGAATAAATGAGGATATCATCAATAAAGACAATAACGAACAAGTCCAAGTACTGCTTGAACACTCTGTTCATCAAATCCATGAAAGTTGCAGGAGCATTGGTTAGTCCAAATGACATAACTACAAATTCGTAATGACCATACCGAGTTCTGAAGGTTGTCTTTGGAATGTCACTATCTCTGACTCTAAGCTGATGACAACTTGATCTGAGGTCTATCTTTGAGAAATGACTAGCACCCTAATGTTGGTCAAACAAGTCATCAATCCTAGGGATGGGATACTTATTCTTGATTGTGACTTTTTTCAACTGCCTATAGTCAATGCACATTCTGAGAGAACCATATTTTTTCTTTACGAACAACGCTGGTGCACCCCATGGCGAAATACTAGATCTGATGAAGCCCTTATCTAGAAGGTCTTTCAACTGCTCTTTCAATTCCTTAAGCTCAGCTGAAGCCATTCTGTAAGGAGGGATAGAGATAGGTTGGGTATCTGAAAGGAGATCTATTCCAAAGTCGATTTCCCTTTCGGGAGGAACTCCGGGAAGATCTTCTGGGAACACTTCTGGAAACTCACTGACTACAGAAACTGACTCAAAAGTTGGGGTTTCGGAGCTAGAATCCTTAACCCGAACTAGATGATAGAGATAACCCTTAGAGATCATCTTTCTAGCCTTAAGGTAGGAAATGAATCGACCTATAGGCGCTAAGCTACTACCCTTCCATTCTAGGATTGCTTCGTCTGGAAACTGAAAACGAACAATCCTAGTTCTACAATTGACTGAGGCATAACAGAAATGTAACCAATCCATGCCTAGAATGACATCGAAGTCTACCATTTCTAACTCTACAAGATCTGCTGAGGTGACTTTCTGGGAGACTGTCACAGGGCAATTTTTGTATACCCGTCTAGCTATAACTAAGTCACGGACTGGAGTAGAGACTGAGAAGGGTTCTGAGAGTGTTTCTGGACTAGCACTGAATTGGACTGCTATGAAAGGAGTCATAAAAGATAAAGTAGCCCCTGAATCTTTCTGCTGAGTGTACCATATGTGAGCCACATTCTTAAGATGGTAGGATGCCAACTCAACCCTACCATTATCAGTCACTTGCATCACTCCTAAGATTTTCTTAACCTCATCAATAAAGTTTTGTGGGTCTTCACCAACTTGTGACCCTAAAACTCCGGCGGATTCATCCTTATAAAAATCTCAAACTCTAGCTGCCACTGATCCACCATTTCTATTAGTAGGAACTGAAACTTGCTGATTGTTCTCATTGGTCATACCTGAGCCAAAAGCTGAATTGGCATTCCAAAACTCTGCATTCAAAACTTCCTGATCTGGGACTAAAGGAATTGCGTTAGCATTGCGTGCATTAGCATTCCTTGCCTAAGCTCTATGAGGAGGCATGATCTTAAGTGCATAATGATGGATTAGAAAGGAGATCATACCAACACACGATAAGAATATCAAGAAAGTGAAGCTTTCCTAAAACACTTCATAGCCTCCCTCTCATTAGATGTGGTGCACTTTACACCCACGAAAAGGACTCTACATAGTGCGGCTTTTCAAACATCCTAGGACTCTTAAACCTAATGCTTTGATACCAAGTTTGTCACGCCCCGAACTACCCCTGAGACGCGGACACGAGACCTAGGACCATAAATGATCCCAAGCTAACCCTGCTGGCATGATCATGAGCATACTAAAGATAATAAACTGGTGCGAAAGCTAAATAATAAATAAACTAAAGAGATGGGGAATACCCATATACCATAACTGAGATATATGAAAACTGATGAGTTTAATACAAGAAAGTTATTAACTCAATATTAAAGCTGAATCTAACTATGTCTGAAATAAGCCTCTAAACTGACTAGAAATGTTAGGACATGCCCCAACTAGATCTAGCAAAACTGAAACTAAAGACTAAAAGCGATAAAGATAAGCATGTCACTAGTCCTCGAAGAATGAGGACTCACCACTGATGTTGCTGAACTGAAGATCGGGAACTGATCTAAACGTGATCTGGATGCTGAGAACCTGAACCTACATCACGAGAAGATGTAGCGCACGTATGCGTCAGCACTTGAAAGGTACTGAGCATGCAGGATAGAGTAAAGCTGAAATAACATATAACTGAACAAAGCAATAAAGCAATGAAATAATCTGAGCATGATATAGATACTGAATGCTGAGCTAACTGAATGAAATGACCAATTTATAACATGCTGAGACTGAATACTGAATATACTAACAAATGGTCAATGCAATAGAATCTGACTGTACTATGGGAGCTACTAATAACCGACATAAAACCACATGAGCTAAATGTGGAGTCCGATGTATACGCCCCATCGAGAGGACCTAATATACCCTGCCAGAGGTATAGAGGCATACTGGCGTGATCACTAAACTGATGTTGCCCACAAAGGGGACTTACACCTACGTGGGTCGTAGTTCTTGGACTATATGGGTACGCTGAACCCTAGTCCAACTCGGTATTATGCTACTCCCAATGGATTAAGTAATTAATACATTATGACTGAATTTCTGTAAGTTACTGGATAGCTGGAACTTAACATGCAAACTGAGAATGCAACAATTAATCTGATAATGATGCATTCATAAACTGAGGCATGTATAACTGAATACTGAAATATCTGACCTTGCATGGTAATTCAAGAACTAAAGAAATACATAGCTAGGGTTTTGAAATTCATGCGATAAACTGAGCTATTGATAATCTGATTTGGAACATTTAAATAACTAATTCATGATGATCTGGTCCAATTCTAGAAACCCTAGGTCTGTTCATAATTATGGAATCAAGAATCTGACTGAATTCTAGGGACCTAATGGGCGAAAGGAACCCACTAGTGAAATCCCACATACCTGGTGACGAATTCCACGGAGAAATCTTTCGATTTCGGGGATGGAACTGAAGGAAACTTGCTGCGTTCTTGAACTAGGGTTCTTGACCTTTTTCTCCTCTCTTGATTCTAATTTTCTAAGCTTTGATTAATGATTTTGACTAAGGTAAGTTCTAGTTATGTTTCTAGGCTTAAACTGACTAAAACCTCATGATTTAGGGTTTAAACAACGTATTGAAACGACCCCAAAAATGCCCGAAAATGTTCTTCGGAAACACCTATAATTGTAATTTCCATATATCTCAAAATCCGTGCATGATTTCGGAAATTCGACTTCATATTCTTATTCAGGGGGTAAAATTGAGTGGGAAATGGGTCTAACCCGAATTTTAGAGCAACCGTATCAAAATTTGAAAATTGCAAAAATTGCGATTTTTAGGGTCAACTTTAAAGGGGCATATCTCGTAGCACACAAGGAAATGGAAGGGCCACTACCTATTAAATTAAAGCCCTTTGAGTTAGCTTTCCAATGCAATTGGTTTCACCTCATTCCGAGTTAGCATGAAGGAGTTATGCTCATTTTCGTAAAACCTGTCTGGGCAGAATTGCAATTTCCAGAGAGCTACGTTACTGTAGCGGCTGGGACGTTTTTCTTTTATAAAAAAGAGGATTGTCCCATACTTAGTTATATTTCTTTCTAGCTTCAAAACACTCAAAAACACTCACTAATCCCTCTCCAAATTCCTCCAAGATCTTCAACCAAATTCAAACATCTCAAGTTCTAATTCCGGATTCAAGACTCAATCTCAAGCATCAATTCTCCATTCCAATCTTCATCAAGGATTCTCCAAAGTTGAGGTATGTGGGTTGATTGTGGAAACCTTCCTTTCCACAAGTCCAACCATTTATCCTCTATTTTACTTCAAGTTTATGGGTCCTTATGATCATTTATGAACTCTTGAATTATGGAATTACTACTACACATTCTATTATGGTCTATTTTTGCATATTATCATGAAATGGAATTATTATGTGATGTTTATGGTTTTCATGCTTCCATGATCAAATTATGAAGGTTGATATATATATGTATGTTGTTGGTGGGCTGATTTATATGTATTTCGGAATTGGTTGGACTTAGTACTCTTGAAAGACATAATTTTATCTACATGAACAATAGCCTACCATGTGTTTGATAAAATGTCATTTATAGAATTCATAGGAAATGGAAGGTCCAATGTACATCCTATGAGTCGGATGATTATATAATTATTGAAATGATGATGAAAGGGATACATGTATATGATTTTCTCTATATAAGTGTTGTGAGTCAACCAAGCCTAGCTCGGGGGGTTGTAGGCCCGGGTAACCGTATCAAGTGGTTGGTACCTTGGTTGCCTAGTACGGGGGGTAGTAGGCCCGTATAACCACATCGAGGGGTTTGTACCTTGGTCCCTAGCTCGGGGGGTGGTAGGCTCGGGTAACCACATTAAGGGGTTTGTACCTCTTTCGCCTCTCCAAGGGGGTGGTAGGCCTTGGAAAATACTATATTGATGGTCACTCACCACACATGTACTACGTCCCACTAAATATGATTTTTATGTAAGCATTATTATACCTATCATTTCTCTAATGTGCTATCTATCGGGTATGATTATGCATTTTTCCTATGATGTCCATCTATTGTAGCGTTGCATTGCATCCCATATACTTAGTACATTCAAACGTACTAATGCATACTCTATGCCTACATGATGTCACCATGTAGGGACCGGAGCACCGCTTGACCATCCTCCTCCGTGTGGCTAATACAATTTCCTATCAAGGTTATTGGTGAGTCCTCCATTCCGGGGACGTTGCTCATGATCTTTTGCTATGTATAAGACTGTTTCTTTTTAGTTATGTTTTGACTGTGAGGGTGAGCCCGGTAGTTTGTCTTGGCCCCCGCTAAGTACTCATGTTTAGAGGTGGTGTTGGACAAGTTGTGTATTATTCTTGAGCTTGACTCATCTATGGTATTTATGTATTATTTCTTCCTCTTTTTTTTTCTTTCTCTTGCTACCTTAGTCCCGATTTCCCCTTTGATTATGCTTATTGCTTATGGTCATTTTAATTGCTTCCGCGACCGAGGATGTGTAATGATACGCTATGAGGCTTGTTTGGGGTTCCTTCGGGTTCCCCATTCGCCGGTCACGTCTAGGCCCTAGGCTTGGGTCGTGACACGTATCTAAGGGGTAAAACGAAATAGAAAAAGACCAAAATACCTCAGACTTAATTGTTGTCGGAGTGACTGACGGATTGGACCTACTGTCCGTCGATCGGGTTCGTAGGTCGAGTCTGCCCGACAGAACTTCACTAAAACGACCATAACTTTTTACTCGGAGGTCGGAATTTAGCAAACTCGGTGGCGTTGGAAAGATAATTCAATTATATATCATATTATAGGTCATAGAACACCTAATTCATTTTTTCTAAGAGTTATGAACAATTGAAATTGACCCATTAACTGGCTGTTAATCCTCACCTACGGTCAGACCTACGGACTGTGGATCGATTGACGGTCCATTCTGGTCAACCGTCAATCGAGACTGAAGCTGGGCTTTTGGGGCATCGATCTACGGACAGGAACTACGGTCCGTGACCTGACCTACGGACCGTAAGTCCGGCCGTGGGTCAACACTTAGCCAAATTTTCTTACTGAGTTCTGGGGAAGTTTTCTGTCACAAACCACGGACCTGTAGGATGGACTGTGAGTCCATCTATGGTCCGTGGATGGTGTCCGTGAGTGCCACCTATAACACCAGGAATTTGAAATTTCTATTTTCGGATACGGGGTGTTACATGCTTGGTTACGAAACAAGAAGAAATTTTAGTGCTCTGCAGTTGATTCAATCTATCTCACTCAACGATGTACTTAAACTATCAATTGTGTTAGGTGATTAGATGTCGGGAGATCATAGTCATAATATACACCTTGTAAATCAATAATTTGATAACCTTCTGAAATCCATTGAAGAAATACAACGCATGAATTATTAGTTCAGCAGTAGTCTTTGAATTTTCTCAAACCTTTGTAATACTTCAAAGTGAAATTGAATCGCTGCTACTTATTCTAGTTCTTTAATTATTGCGATTTTTGTTTACAAATATAATCAAATTCTTGTAGCACAGGTGCATTAAATTGTGGGTATTAGTGAAATTGGATATGAACTAATCGTAAGTTCTTTGGGTTTGACAATTCGATTCTTAAACAACCATTATCTTTCTAGTGCGACCACATACACTTGCATGTCCATTTGGGAGCAACAATAATTGAAAATAATCTAGAAGATACTTTATCTGAAAGCATCTACATCATGAAAATTCGATAATTTGAGACATGCATCTGAAATAGCATAATTTTGAGTCATGAAAATACTTGAATGCTATGGGTTCATGAAATTATCATTGAACATGAAATTATATTGAAATTATAGATGAGTAAAACATCCAATTAGAATTTGATCATGAAGAAAAACTAATTTACAATGAAACCCAATTAAGAGCATAGAAAGTTCTAACTTTGGGACTCAATGGGTGAAGGAATACCATTGATTAAATCCCACATACCTGGAGTAGAAACCTTGGTTTGATTCTTGGAATGGATACTTGAAGCTTGGAATCCTAGTTCTTGCTTTGGGAGAAGACTTGAGAGAGAAGAAATCTTATTTCAGGAGTTTTAGGGTGATAAAATCAGCTAAATTCCACTTCTAATAGGTTAAAACAACATAGTATATGAATTAAAAGAGTGAAAAAGACCAAAGTAATCCTGACTTAAAACTGATGGAGGCCTTCTACGATTTCCTTACATGAACCATATACCACTTCACGGACCGTGGAAGTGCCTGTAATTGGAAAGAAGCTCAGGGTTCTGAGGATCAACTTCTACGGACCCTTGTACGTTTCGTAGAATATTGCACGACTCATACAAGTGTCTGTAAAGGATAAGAAATTATGGGATCTTAGTTTGCGGACCATTTCACGATCCATGATCTCCACGAACAACGAAAGGGCCCATGAAACCTTCTTATAATTTTTTCAAATTCTGAACTCAGGTCTATGGATCCCATCACGGCCCGTGGTTCTTTCATAGTCCGTGAAAAGGTCGTAAAACCCCTTTTTGTATTGATATTTGTCTTTCTAATCTTTCCAAGGTCTAATTTTGGCTTAGGAACTTTTTGGATGTTACAATATGTCTCCCTTGAGAACATTTGTCTTCAAATGGAGTCTGACTGAGTTGAAAAGAGTAAGGAGGGACCTACAACCCAATACTAAAAGCTTAACACTGAAATCAAAATGTCGATGATGCATGCGAGACAAGCCTGTGATGAAGTCCATATTTAAATCACCCCACTTCCAAGTAGAAATAGTGATAGCCTGAGTGATACCACTTGATTTCTGATGCTCAACCTTTACTTGTTGGAAATTTGGACAATTAGCTACAAATTCTCCAATATCCTAGTTCATCCCATTCCACCAATAGACTTTATGTAGATCACAACACATCTTAGTGGCTCCTGGTGAATAGATTACCATGAAATGTGAGATTCTAATAGTATATATTGCCTCAACCCATCAACATCTGGAACACATAGTCGATCCTAATAACAAAGCACATCATCTCCCCCTTGGGAGAAAACCTCGATAACTTTTTCGAGAACCACTTTCTTCAATTCAACCAAATTGGGATCATTCTCTTGGCTTTCCTTAACATCTGTCACATGAGATGATTTTGACTCATTCTGAACAATAACTCCACCATCTTCTGAATTAACCAAACTAACTTCCAACTGAGCAAGTCTGTGAACCAACTCTTTTTTGCTCATCCTCAATGTGAGTAACATTGTTCATGGACAACCTACTAAGAGCATCTTCCACTACATTAGCTTTATTTAAATGGAAAAAGACACTCATGTCATAATTATTTAGTAACTCAAGTCATCTCCTTTGGCAATGATTTAAGTCCTTCTGTTTGAACACATACTGAAGATCTTATGATCTATAAACACATCCACATGAACACCATAAAGATAGTGCATCCAAATCTCCAAGGCAAACACCACCGCTGCCAACTTTAAATTATGAGTTCAGGTAATTCTTCTCATGAAACTTGAGTTGTCTGAAAGCACAAGCTATGACCTTATCCTATTTCATAAGTACACAACCAAGACCAATTATATAAGCATCACTAAACCATTTGAATGTTCTGGTATAATCAAAGTTGGGTTTGAAGTAAGTCTAGCCTTCAACTTTTAAAAAATCTTATCACAAGCTTCGGACCACTAAAGTATTATCTTTTTCTAAGTCAACAAAGACGGGAGAAGCAATAGAAGAGAATCTTTTAACAAACTGTCTGTAGTAACTCGCTAACCACAAGAAACTCCTAATATCTGAGGGAGAAAGCAATCCAGGCCAATTCTTAAGTGCCTCAATCTTTTTAAGATCAACTTGAGTACCCTCTCTTGAGACTATATGGGTAAGGAATGCTATGGACCTCAACCAAAATCCACAGTTGTTGAACTTGGAAATCAACTAACAGTCCTTAAGAATCTGCAAGACAGTCCTCAAATGTCTTGCATGCTCATCCTTACTCGAGAATAGATCAAAATTTCATCTATAAAGACAATGACAAACATATTCTAATATTGTTTAAACACCTTATTCATCCAATCCATAAAATTTGCAGGAGCATTTCTTAGACCAGAATGTATAACCACAAATTATTAGTCACCATACCGAGTCCTGAAGGTTGACTTCAAAATGTCACATTCTCTAACTTTGAATTGATTATAGCTTGATCTAGGTCTATCTTTGAAAATAAATAGCACCTTGAAGTTGGTCGAACGAGTCATCAATACTGGGATGGAATACTTATTCTTGATTGTGACCTTGTGCAACTAACGGTAATCAAAGAACATTTCGAGAAAACCATTTTTTCGCACATAAAGAGAATTGGAGCAACCCATAAAGTTATATTAGGTTCTATGAAACCCTTATATAAAATATCCTATACCTGATCTTTCAACTCCTTAATATCATAGGGGTCATTCTATCATGAGGGATGGAGATAGGCAAGTATCTGGAAGAAGGTCTATTCCAAAGTTAACCTCCATTTCGAGAAGGACTCCAGGAAGATCTTTGGGAAACACTTCCAAAAATTCATTCACTATAGTGACTGACTAAAGAGTTGGGGTTTCAAAATTGGTATCCTTAACCTGAACTTGATGATAGCTACAACCCTTAGAAATCATCTTTCTGGCCTTAAGGTACTAGATAAACTAACCTATAGGCGTCGAGGTACTACCCTTTGATTCAATGAATGGTTCATTCAGAAATTGAAATTTAACGTATATTGGTTCTACAGTCGACTGATACATAACAAGTATGTAGCCGGTCCATGCTAAGAATGATATCAATATTGAGCATGCCTAACTCTACTACATCAATTGAGGTGAATTCTGCAAAACTAAGACCGAGCCATTTTTATATACCTATGTAGCTAAAACTGACTAATCAGCAGGAGTACAAACTGAGAAGAAATCTGATAAGATTTTGGACTAACATCGAATTACGTTGCAACATAAGAAGTCACGAAGGAAAGTGTCTCTTCTGGATCTAACAATGCATAAACATCAAACTGAAAGATACATAATATACCAATGACTATATTAGAGGAAATTATCTTGATCTTTCCAAGTCTAAAGAGCATACAACATGTTCTGACAGCGTCCGCCACCAATGCTAGATGAGGTACACTGCTGAGTCGGGTGACCTACTAAAGCGGTAAACTGAGCCTGCTAACGAGCATCCCTACCCTTGCCTATGGCCAATGAGCAATCCTAGAATTTGTAACATGTCTTATCGCTTCCGTAATATCCACCAGTACCGGCCATGCACTCTCCTGGATGATTCTTACAACACCTCAGACACAGGGAAAGAACACCTACTAGAAACACTATCGTATGATTTAGATCCTAGAACCCTATCCTTTTTAAACTTAGGCCCAAGAGACTAGGAGAAGATGGGGTTGGACTTGAGTACTTTTGATGAAATTGAGATCGACTACCACCTCCTCATTTTTTATAAGGGTAACTATCGATTTGAGCCCTTTTAGTCTCTCTAGTACTCTCTTTAAGCTTTTCCTCCTCAATCTATTGAACATGAGTCATAAAACGGGTGATGTCCATCTCCTTGATCAAAATCTCAGTCCTACACTCCTTCATAACCATCTTAGAAACACCGGAGATAAATTTACTCATGTGGGTTTGAGAGTCAGCCACCATTGTCGGATTATACTTGGAGAGTTGAGTAAAGTTCAAAGAATACTCCTTTACTATCATGTTATCCTGCCTCAAATCTATGAACACTTGAACCTTATCCTCTCATCTAAAGCAGAAAGAGGTTGTTTAGAAAAACACCCTTGAACTTTTCCCAATCCAATAGGCATGTTTCAATAGCCCTTTCCTCCTTCAATTGCTTGTACCAAATTCGAGTCACCCTTTTTCGTTGATAAGTATTCGAATCTGCACTCTCAAATGGAGTGACACCCACAAATTCAATAATCTTCTTAATACCCTGATTGAACTCGTATGGATCCTCATCTACCTTTGAGCCATGAAACTCTGGAGGGTTTATCTAGGTAAAATCCAAAACTCTAGTTATAGTCATGCCCATATTCGGGTTGGCTGAGGCCACAACTTATTAACTGGCTTGAGCACCCATGGTTTGGTCTAGAACTTGAAAAACAACCCTAAATTTAGCATGAGTAACATTTCTTCCCAAAGGGTAAACCGGAGCTAGTGGTGTGTGTTGCTCCTCTTCTTTGTTCCTTCTAACATAGGCTCTTCTGGGAGGCATGATGTTGTAAACATGTAAAGCATGAATTAGAAGGAAACTATATAGATTTTCACTCTATTGCATGTCTAAGAGTATAAAAGAAGTGAAGTATTTCCTAAAATGTTCCATAGCCTCTCATTCATAGATGTGTCATGCTTCACATCCATGAACAAGACTTTACTTAACGCAACTTTCAGACACCCTAAGACACTTAACCTGATTCTCTAATCCAAGTTTTTCATACCCCGAGACTACCCCTTAGACGCGACATGATTCTTAGAGACATATGTGAAACCAATATAACATAATGGCATGGCATGACACTAAGATTTGCATATAACCAAAGAAATCTAGAAAGTAAATGTGAAAGCTAAATCTAAAATATCTTAATAAAGCATATAATACTAAGATGGACTAATATCTGAACGTAATGACATAAGTTTAATCTATATCAGATTGTTTGAAAGCCTCTACTAATATGGGGAAAAACCCCAAGCTAACTCTAACTATCTGAAATTAAAAGTGAAATATTGAAAGTCAAAGGTAAAGGGGCCGTACTCGGGTAATGACAACTCACCGAAAGCTCCTACAACATTGACTTAATCTGTACTAACTATGACTTAGATACTGAGCATTAGAACCTATATTATCAAACAATATAGGCAAAAAGTATACGGTCAGTACTTTGAATGTACTAAGTATGGGTAATATGCATAATAAACATGATATATGACATACTAAATATGTGAAACATGCAAATGCAATGACCAAGTTATTAACATAAAGTTGAGATATACTGATCTAAAATACATAAGTACAAGGTCATGTAATAACTAAAAAATTTATTGTGGGAGCTACTAAAACTAATATAAACCATTTGAGCTGCTACATGGAGTTCAGTGTATCACCCCTACACCAAAAATAGGGCCTCCAATACTTTCCATCATAAGGGACCTGATAATTGAACTAATATGGATGCAATGAGTTAATGCCTATCTAAGACAAATCCTATGGTGGCACATAGTTCTGGGACTTAGAGATTGCTATTAAAGGTCCACAAGCAATGACTAGAAAGCTTCAGTGCTAAGTATTACTCCCAAGGGAAACATGGATATTATGGAAATCATAATACTATGATAATACTCAATCAGACTAATAACAGATGTTCATGAGCAACTCATAAATCATGATAACTGAAATCATACTGAGAAATACTTTATCTAAAGCATCTTATATCATGATAACTGAAAATAATTTGGAAGATACTTTATATGAAATCATCTAAATAGAGAAAATATGATAATATGGGACATGCATCTGAATTAGCATAATTCTGAGTCATGAAAATACGTGCATGTATGGGTTCATGAAATTATCATTGAAATATGGAATTATAATTGAAATCATGGAATTCATGAGTAAAACATGTAATTAGACACGTATCATGAAGAAAAACTAATTTACAATGAAAACCTATGAAGATCATAGAAAGTTCTACCTTGTAGGAATCATAAAATTGAAAGTCTGTAGCATTTAGGACTCAATGGGTGAAGGGATATCAATTGATTAAATCCCACATACCTTCTTGGCTTGATTCTTTGAATGGAGACTTAAAGTTTGGAACCCTAGTTCTTGCTTTAGGAGAACACTTGAGAGAGCAGAAATCTAATTTGGGGAGGTTATGAGTGAATGAGGAGTTTTGGGCTGATAAAATCCCCCCTAATCTCATTTTGAATAGGTTAAAATGACATAGTACAGGAACTAAAAGAGTGGAAATGACCAAAGTAACCTAACTTAAAACTGATGGGGCCTTCTACGGTTGCCTTCCACAGACCGTATAACACTTCACAGACCATGGAAGTGCTTGTGAATGGAAAGGATTTATGGGTTATGAGGATCAACTTCTATGGACCCTTCTACAGCCTGTAGAATATTGCACTTCGAAACTCTTCTCCTAAGCTTCCGATCAGTGAAATTTTACCTTCTTTTGAGTCAATGTAGTCAAAGGCAAAGCAATAGAGGAAAATCCTTCTACAAATCTCCTATAATAATAGATCAAACCTAAGGAACTCTAAATATCTGAAGGGGAAAGAGGTCTATGTAAGTTCTTAACTGCCTCGGTCTTCTTAGGATCAACACAAATACCATCACCGAAAACAATATGGAAAAAACAAAGCAACGGGCCTCAATCAAAATTCACACTTGTAAAACTTATCAAACAATTGAAGATCCTTGAGGATTTGTAACACAATACTTAGATGATCAACATGCTCATCCTCACTTTGTGAGTAAATCACAATATCATCAATAAATACAATCATGAACATGTCAAGATATTTCTTAAATACTCTAGTCATAAGATCCATGAACATCATTGGGGCATTAGTCAATCTAAATAACATCACCAAGAACTCATAGTGACCATACCGAGTTCAAAAAGCCATCTTTGAAATGTCACTATCCCTTACCCTTAATTGATGATACCCCGATCGAAGATTAGTCTTTGAGAAGAAACTTGCACCTTAGAGTTGATCAAACAAGTCATCTATCCTTGGAATAGGATACTTATTCTTTATTGTGACCTTGTTTAATTGTCGGTATTCAATACACATATAAAGAGAATCATCCTTCTTTCAAACAAACACCAGAGCACCCTACAGAGAGATACTCGATTTAATAAAATCCTTATCCAACAAATATTTCAATTGCTCCTTTAAATCCTTAAATTCTGTCAGATCCATACGGTAAGGAGGAATAGAGATAGGTTGTGTATTGGAAGAAGGTCAAACTCAAAGTTTATTTCTCTTTCAGGAGGAATACAAGGAAGATCATCAGGAAACACTTTCAGAAACTCATTTATAATCGAAACCAAATAAAGAGTAGGGGTTTTGAAATATTTATTTCTAATCCGAACAAGATGATAGATACAACCTTTAGAGATCATTTTCCTAGACTTTAGGCAATAGATAAGTTGACCCTTATGTGCTGAATTTCCACCCTTCCATTCTAAGATAGGTTCATTCATAACCTGGAATGTCACCAATAGGTACGACAATTTATGGAAGCATAACAAGAGTGAAGTCAATCCATCTTTAGAATAACATCAAAATCTAACATGCCTAACTTTACAAGGTCAACAGAACTGACTCTATGAGAAACTGAAACTAGGAAATTTCTATAGACTCGTCTAGCAAAAATGGACCAATAGGTGTAAAGACTAAAAAAGGTTCTAAAAGAATTTTTGGAAAGACATCAAATCTCATAGCCACATAAAGAGTCACAAAAGACAATGTAGCACCTGGATCAAGTAATGCATATACATCAAGATGAAAGACTTGTAACATACCAGTCACCACATTTAGAGAACCCTCATGATCATGTCGAGCCTAAAGAGCATAGAAGTTGTTCTGATGAGAAGCACCACCCGAACCAGAACCACTAAACTGAACTTGTCGGACATCCTTACCCTTTCTAACTTGGAAAGAGAAATTCTTTACCTTGTGACCATTATTCCCACAAAAATAGAAAACATTGGTACCGGCTAAGAATATTCCCGAATGACTCTTGCCACACTTTTGGAAAGCAGGAATAGAATATCCACTTTAACTACCTCCTTGAGGCTTAGGGTTAACCACCCTATCTTTGTTTAACTTTTGAGCCGGAGCATTTGACTAATTTTGATCGGAGAAATTTTGGTGAAATTGAGAATGTCCATTTACACTGTACCTAGAGTGAGAGAAATCACCATCACACGTTCTTTCCCCCTTTGACTCCCTAGCCTTATCCTTTAGCTTTTCCTCCTCTATTTGTTGGACATGAATCATTAACCTTGAGATACCAATATCTTTGATTAACATGGTTGTTCGACATTCTTTGACCATCATCTCAGACACTTTTGATACAAACTTACTTATTCTTGACCTAGAGTCGACAACCATAGTAAGAGCATACTTCAACCATTGAATGAACTTCAATAAGTACTCATTCACACCCATGCTCCCTTGCCTTAGATTGATAAACTCTTGCAATTTATTCTCCTTCATCTAAAGGGGAAAGAAACGATCAAGAAACCCCCATTTGATCTTATCCCAATCCAAGGGACCTGCATCTAATGTTCTTTTCTCTTTCGATTGGTCAAACCAAACTTAAGCAACACCCTTGAGTTGGTAAGGGGCCAAGTCTTCTTTTCCACTGGAGTCACACACATAATGTCCACAATCTTGTGGATCCTCGTCCACTTTGGACCCATGAAATTCTGAAGGATTCATCCTTGTGAAGTATCTTAATTCTCATTGTCATCGTACCCATAATTGGGTTCACAGGAGCTACAACTTCCCTATTAGATTAAGTGGTCATGTCATGAGCCAACACTTGGAAAGCGGCCCCAAATTCGACATGTAACACTTGCTTGGATAAAGGATCAACCGGAGCTTGAGAAACTTTGGGTTCCACATTGTCACCAACATTCCTTCTCATGGGAGCTCTTCGTGGTGGCATATTTTGAAAAGCACAGAACAAGAGTTAGGAGGAAGACCTTTATAGAGTTCAACTCTATCACACGATTTTAGAGTAGTGAAAGAAGTAAAGCTTCCTAAATGCCTTATATCCTTCTATTCATAAATGTGACATACTTCACACTCATGAACAAGACTCTACTCGACGTGGCTTGTCATACTTATAGAACCTTATCACCTAATGCTCTAATACCAAGTTTGTCACAATCCAAAATACACTCTATAATATTTGATTGGTTGTTGTTAAAGACCATTAATTTTCCTATCATTAATGCTTTTTATTCTCTTTAATAACAAAACCATTTGTGTGTTGTGTGGAAATAAGGTTGATTACGTAGTAATGGAGATTTTGGTTGAGAATCTGGTAAAACAACGTCAAAGATGCAGGTGTCGTGAAAAAATGAATGTAGTTTTAGGCGTTGGAGAGGAGAGAGGTCACAAATGGCTGAAGTTGGTGGAGGAGTTGCAACTGATACGGCGGTAGGATTTTTCGTCTATACCACACTCTTGAGTTGCGGTCTTTCTTTAATCCTTGCTTATAAACCGAACTATCCTTTTTATAAAGAAAAATAAATAGTATATGTTATTTTTGTCATGTTAGTATTTGTATTTAATAGGTGCGCTTTAAATCACATTAGAAGTGTTTCATAGGAATTAATCCTGATTATATCGTTAAAATGAAAACAAGTCAATTATTTAAGAGATCGTACAATATTTGGTCGATATTGAACATCAAAGTCGATTCATTTTGCAGACGTACTGTACAAGCACATAAGCCAATTACAATCTTTGCCCTTTTTATCACCTTCATTAATTATTCATCACATCACTCTCCTAAAATTTGAAGAATAATAGATATTTGCTTTCATTTAGATAAAATTTTAAAAATAAAAATGATTCTTTATCCAATTTTTTTACTAGCGATAACTTCTAATTCTTCTATATTTTTTCCTTCCTAAAATTTAAATTATGCAAAAGACAAAATAGGCAATTGAGGTGATCATTAGTCTTATAAAAGAGTGTTTTGATGAGTATAATAAGCAATTTAAGGAGTTCTTCATTTTTGAATGAAAATCTTCATTGGACATGTCTTAAGGTATTTCCTCTTCATTTATGCTTTACTAACTTAGTCAAGGTTACTTTGTTCTCTCTATTACCATAATCTAATTTTTTGATATGCTTATTTTTTTCTCTATCCTTCATGTTATACCTTTAATCGTAATGTTTTCAAATAGAAAGAGATCCCCTCTTATAGATCTATATATATTATAAGGAAAAAATATAATTTCAGTGTGTATATGCACTCTCTTTTGAGTCCAATAGTGGATATGCGTACTTTATTGCTTATAAAAAATGACAAAGCAGACCAATTCTACCCACCCAATATTCCTAGGGGGATATATTTAAAGATGATCTTATTTAGAGTATAGACTTTTTCCGTATAAGTCTAATTCTTATATATTGATCGTGTGTAAAAAAGCATATTATTAAAACACTTATAATGTTCCAAGTAAAATGATTAGCTATGTGGAATAACATTATGAAAGCTACTAACAGATACAGTATTGTCAATGCTCTAATAACCATATTTTTCTTCATTTTTGGTTTTACTCATTGTAAATGTGTGATATTGCAATTTATGTGCTTACAAGTTACAACTATAAATTGTAACGTTGCTGGATATCGTTTAATTGCCTAAATGGTAAACGATGATGTATGTCATATTTCATCAAATGTTACTAATTGGCACTTATGGACCCTTTTGTTGTTGTTGTTACTGTTCAGTTCTCTGTGTGGAATAAGGATTTTAATATGATGAGGTTTTTAGAATAATTGGTGCAATAAATTCAGGTAAACATCTTAGAATAAATTTAGAGCTTAGCCGATTTCGAAGACATAAATTTTAATTAATTGAGATACCTAAAGAAGATCAATGTTCATCATTTATAGTAATTTAAGCTTTTCTTAATTACTATTCCTTAATGTTATAACTCAAACAACTATTTACTCGAGTAGTTTTTAAAATTTTATATTTAGAAATATAGAGTACACGCGCAAAGTGCTTGCCCAAAAACTAGTATCAAATAAAGAGAATACAACATAAGAACGAGATATAAGTATCAAGACTCTTTCAACTCATAGGAAAAATATCAAGAAAGTACATGACTGAAATAAAGTGGAGTACATTATCTATTTATCACAAGGCCTCTAACAATCATAATTTGGTTAGGACAAACCCATTAACCACGAACAGAGTCTGAAAACTAAAAATACATCAAAAGCAATAAAAGTGTGATAATGGTCATGCCCTCGAACCATGATAACTCACCAATCTGCTAACAATGTTGAATCAATCCAACTAGCCACAACCAGATGGAGGAGCGCAAGGCGGACTCAACAAGATTGGGGGCCTAAAGTCAAATCTTAAAGAAGGGACCTAATATTTTTTTAAAATTCTTTAAAAAAAATAATCATAATATATACTTGTATTTAAAATCTACTTTTATAGCCTTTTTAGATGCAAAGTTATTAATTATTATTTTATAATCGATATGTTTTAATTATTCCTTTTCAATTGATAATATAGTTAATTCATTCGATCTCTCTTAAGACATTGTTGATCTTAGATAAGATTTTATCAATTTTAGTTTCGAAAAACTTCTTTCGGCTGAGGCAACAATTACAAGAATTGTTAACATTATTCTATAAGCAATACTTTTTTATTTAGAATTTTAATTTTTGGTTAAAAAATCTATCAAGGGCACCTTTTTGTGATTTATTTAATTCTTCAAGTTTTCTCTTTTTCTCTTTTTTTTGTCAAACCGCAATCATATTTTCTAGTTGACATATTTAAATTGAATAATTTTAATAATAATTAAAACAAGAATATATATACTTATGAACTAAGAATATCAACAATAACATATTTTCAAGAAAAATTATAAAATAAAGTTAGAATAATAAAACATGACTCATGAATTTGTGTAACGACCAGTTTCCGTCGTTATAGAAAAGCCAGTGGGGAAAAATTTTGGGCAGAAAAACTTTTTCGTAGTAACTTAGAAATTCCCAACCTAGTGCAGATTTGGACGAAATCGGAGTCAGTAAGGTCTAGGGAAATCTGGTAACAATTGGGTGATCTAGTTATGATTTTGATCACATGAGTAGATAGCTAAGACGTTAAGGAACCCGTACGACTTTACGGAATTGATGAGTAGAACTCCCGAAACTGATCTTAGCGTGAATGGGTATTTTCTGAGTGTCAATATATGAAGGTGTGTTTGATAATGGGGGTTTGGAATTCTTAAATTTTCTCACTAGTTCTGTGCTAGTCATTATGGCAGGATTATTTCCGCCAAGCCGGGGCCATTGTAGCGGGATGAGGTCCGCTGTGGCGGGACAGTCGTGATTTAAGTCAGAAATAAATCCCAAAAATGTTTTATTCTGCACTTTTTGACTTTGAGAGCTAGGATACGACCCCAGGCAAGTTCTTGACCATTTTTCACCATTCTTGAGGCTAAAGGCAAGGTTTTTACTCCTCGAATCCATGTTTCGATCTGTAGAATGTAAATTCGATGGGGGAGGGTTTGATCTGAAATTTATGGTGGAAAAATCCCTAATATGGGTATGAGGATCAAGGGTTTGACCTAGGTTTGATATTATTGTTTATAATTCGGGTAATTAGGTGTTGTTTATAGATCCTCGCATTATTATGATTGTTTGTAGACCAAGAACAAGTGGAAAGAATCCGGAAGGGAAGAATCAAGTTTCTTAGGGGATTCAAGTGTTGTTCTAGGTAGGTGATGGTTGTGATTTCATGTTGGTGTGATATGTATTTGTAATTACTTCATTATAATGCATGTATGTATGCGAATGTTGCATTATTGATCGCACTATTCGTAAATGAGGATGATTGAATAATTGAATGTCATGAATCATGACTTATTGTATGATTATGAGAATATACTTGTGATAGTGATTGTGGCTTGTTGAATGGATCGGGTGTTGCAGTCCGACACACTAACTTATCGGTTGCCACGTACCGGCATAAACATGAGAATGGGTGTCACGATCTGACACACTAACTTGGAGCGGGTACCACGTACCGGTATACTAACAGTTTGGGTGTGGGTTCCGTGAGAGGACCAATGACTTGACATAATTGTATATCTTGAGATTGTGAAATTGTACGTTGTCGTAAGTGATAATTGATATTGTATATGTTCGGCTTATGCATGTTGATTATGTTGTAATCACTTATACATGTTTCGCTTAGTGGGATAGTCGTGTGATCCTACCAGTTCATTGTAGTTGTGTACTGATACTACACCTGCTCTTTCTTTGTTGAGTACAGGGCATCTTCCGGTGGCTATTGACAAACCTCGCTTAGAAGATCAGTGATCGTCATTGAATTCAAGGGTGAGCCAGTTCTTCCGGGATGTCATGAGTTCTCTTTCGTTTATGTCTCCATTTCGGACATAGACTAGTGCATTAGGATTTCTTATGTTTAATTGGGTTGTACCCATTTTCTTAAACTTGTTGAACTTTAGATGTTTTGGTACATTGACTTTCAGGTTCTAGGTATTATACCACATTTTTTTATTAGACTTTTGTTTGGAGTTTATGGAAACTCCCTATTTCTTTTCCTTAGCATTTAAATCTGCTTCCGTAACTTTAAATGTCTTAGTTTTGCTTGAGTTTGTTAGTTTGGGTTGTAGTAATGGTTCTCCCACCGGAGGGTTAGTGTGGGTGCCACTCACGACGGTCTGGGTCGTGACAATTTGATAAGTTGATAGAACAATATCGAAATAGTGTTGTGTTCCTTCAATATAATGATTGTTTGGTTCACATCTTGAGATATTGAAGAAGACATCCAAAAGGAAATTTTGTTCTTTTGTAACTTGTAAGCAACAGTAAAACAAAAAAAATTGTAGGAGAGAGTTCAATATTGAGGGTAAAAATAATAAAATAGAGAATAAAATATGAGTATAAGGTAAATAATAATATAGGGTCAAACTTTTAGGAGATAAATAAGAAAACATAGTTTCCCACTTAAGGAAATTATTCCCCAAAAATGTTCCATTCCCTTAAAAAGGTGAGAAAACTAACGGTTATTTTTTTATACTTCTTACATGTTTTTAAAAAATAAAAAAATAAAAGTTCATATAATTTTTTTTAATAAATATATATAAGTATTTTTTTTTAAATGGGGGCCCCTCAAAAATATGGGGGCCCAAACGATGGCTTTAGTGGCCTAGTGGTTAAGACGGCCTTAGGGGGGCTTTAGATCCTATGTTATGAAACAATATATGTAGAATGTATACATCAGTACTTTGACTATACCGAGTATGAGGAAAATCCATAAAAACATAAACATGATAATATAAAGAGTTTAAAGCATGAAATGCATGGCCCAATGAAATGTATTAAAGCTCAATTAGATAAATCATGAATCATGGGACAAGGTCAATGCACATTTGAAAATCATGAGGATAGCTTAAGTCATAATCATTGAGAAAATCATAAATCATTTGAAGTAAACACATAGTTTGTTGTGGTATATTTACCATTAACCGACATAAACTATGTAAGCTATAACATGAAATTTGGTGTCTTACTCCCGCACTCAAAAGAGATGTCCTACTTTTTCAAGGTAAAGACCATGCATACTAGCTTAGGTGGATCCACTAGCTATGTATTTTAAGACAAATCTTGTGGGGGACACGTAGTTAGGGACAAGGGAATTGCTTCAAATGACCTGAGTTGTACTAACAGTGGAACCTCCATTCCAAAGTCCTCTTGGTGCTAAGTAAAACCCCAACGGAAATAGGAATAATCATAATCATATCATAAAACTTGGAAAGGTAAAAATTTAGTCATACCAATCCAATCATAACTTCATATCATAGAGTAGCTCCTTTCAAATACATGATTTCATAACACATTCATAAAAACACTTAGCTTAAGCATAAAAATCATGATCATATTTCATAGTGAGAAAACCTTTCACAAATCATTTAGATACTTTATCTAAAAGCATCATTTATTCATAAATTCCTCAATTTCATGATGCATGCATAATTTCATAATCAAAGTTCATAATGTAGACATATAGCATGAGTTCATATGAAATTCATTGAAAATATGTAAATTGGATCAAAAATATGCATAATAATATCAAATTTAGACAATTGAATCATAATAAGTTCCCATGAAGAATAACATAAAACTCTAGAAAAATTATGTTGAAATCATAAGAGCAATTGAGTTTTTTTTTTTTGGGATCCAGTGGATGAAAGATATCCACTGGTGAAGTTCCCACATGCCTTGGGTAATCAAAGCCCTAAAGATTGAAGAAGAATTCTTGAAGTTTGAAGAAACCCCAGAACCTTCCTTTTTGAGAGCCTAGAGAGAAAACTTGGAGAAGAAGATTGAAGGGATTTTGGGGTTTTTAGTGAATGAGAGGGAATTGGTATATTTTTAAGAGTGAATGTATTTATAGGGCCAAAACGATGACGTAGTAGAGGTATAGAAAGGATAGTAAAATACTCAAAAGTCACTAACTTAAAACTACCAAAGGGCTCTACGATTTGACCTACGGTCTGTAGGAACTTCTACGGGCCATCCTGGTCAGTTGTGGAATTCCTTACAAAAATTTCCACAGCCCCTTCCTACAGGTCATCGAACTTTCTACGGCCCGTAGGTCCTCTCATAAAACCCAAAATCAACTCTAAAATTTTACTAAGACTGGATCACTTCTACAGACACTTCCTACAGCCCATACAAACTTCTACAGACCGTCCTTCCAATCCATAGACCCTCATCTAGAATTGGCATTTTCCAAAACCTCAACTCAACTTCTAGGACTGGATCTACAGGGCCCTACAGACCCTAGAAGTTTGTATGGACCGTAGACCCGTCCATAGACCAGTTGCACCAACAACTCTTCTGAAGTTTTCCTTTCAACTTAACTTATCAAATTCCGAGGTGTTACAATTTATAGTCAATAAAGGTAGTATGAACAGATGTTTATTGTGTCTTATCATAAAATTTACAACCCTTCATAATAGTCGCAACCCTTCGTAAAGATCACAACTTATTGAAAAAGTCACAACCTTTTGAAAAAGTCACAACCCTTGAATGTGGAAAAAGTGTATGTTTTTAACATAATATAATATAAATAAAAATATATAAAATATACTAAAATTGGTATTTGAAATTGTGGGTATTATAGTAATTTAATGTAACCCTTTAAATAGTAAGTTAAGGAGTTCATGTTTTAAGATAGTATAGAAGATAAATGCAAGTTCTTAAGCAATCTTTGTTAGATTTGATGATTTTTATGTCTTTTGTACAGGAAAATAGACTAAAGCAAGAGATGGGGTAAATTATGTTGAAAATGGTCGGTGACAACTTACTTAATGGTTTGTCAAAGCATATGATGGGGTGTCATTTCCCTCAGGTTTGATACAAGGCAGCCACAAACTATTCAAGGAAGACGACCCAAGCGACGGCTCGTCAAACAAGTGATAGAGCGTCATTACTAGCACCAGGCATCATCAAACTTGGTCGCACACTGTCTAAGGAAGACGGCCTAAGTGATGGGCCGTCACATTGTCGACGGGCCGTCACATTGTCGACGGGGCGTCAACTATGGTGTCATATAGAGAAGTGAGCTTTCAATTTTAAGTATAGTTTGAAATTTCCCTAGAACTATAAATAGTTTTTGCTCGGTTTATCTTCATCATCAGACGTTTTGAGAGAGAAAAAAACATTGTCATACATTACTTTGGTGTTCTTGAGAGAATTGACTTGGTTTTGAGATCCAAATTGAGATCTTGCTTCCACTTGTGTAAGTTCAATCTTCTTATATGAATACAATATATTTGTTTGTTTCAAGCACTATGAGTGGTTGAACTTCATAACTAAGGGTGGTGTGAAACATGGCAAGTTGATGCTCTTAGGATGACTATTGGTGAAGATTTGTTTAGTGTTAATGTGTGTTTTGTTAATTCTTTCATGTTGATTGATTTCTAATAGTTGCAAACATTATAACATGCCTTAGGTGTAACTTCCTTGATTAAATGATATAAAACCGAGGAAAGGTATTAACAACAAGAATTTGAGGTTCATAACCCTCATCTAATGGTTAATGTTGTAATAAAATTGGCCAACATAGGAAAATTACCAACTATCTTCAAGAATAAGATCTAGTGTTATCTTTGTTGAATCACGTCTCACTTGTTTTGCTTCTCACGTGTCATCTTCTTATTCGTCCACCAATTCAATCTAGATTTTACCCTAAATACACTAGGATCACTCCAACTCTAACACGTGTGTATGGTTCGTGGTATTTAACAGATAGAGAAGGGTTATTCAATATGGCAAAATTTGATGGACTTGTGAAAACGATTTAGGCACACATATGACTGAAATTTTTTTTAGATGATTGCTTGTATGTAGCAATCAAAAGTCAAAATGACTATAGTTGTAAAGAATAGGAGAAATGATCGTTCGACCCCTTTGTCCACCTAAATGAAGTAGCCTATCGGGTAATTCAACAATTCATATATAGAGCGCACTTGTTCGACTCAATTCTTAAAAAAAATAAAATCACACTACTATATATTTAAGGGACAATATTACGAATTTTAAATTTACTTTTAAAATATTACTACTTATAACATTTTAATTTCAAGTTATAACAGATCACTTTTATTTTTAAATCAATTTAATTTCACTTTATTAAATAATTAGTCTTTTATAATTATTTTTTAATTATTAAGTGATATAAAATAAAAAAATCAATTATACTTATTTGTTACCCAATTTTAGGGATTTACCTTGATTCTTGTATTTTTTTTACTGTTACACGCCAAACCCCACCCCCATCACCACGTTTCTTCTATTCTTTTCACACGCCATAACAGCACCCACCACCCCCACGTTAAAAAATTATCGCCTCTTCATTCAACTTCCATAGAAACTGTAAAACACCTCTCTCATAATTATAATTCTTCATCTCTCTATCACCATAATCACAAATCCTCTCCACAATACTAAGGATCAAGTTTTAGGATTTTCGAAAAAAACATGTAGAAGAAATTTGAGCATACTCCTAGAAAGAGCCCCAGATTAATAGAAGTGAGTTTTACTGTTGAAATTGAGGCTCCAAATCCGACGAGAAAGAGTGTTACCCCCTCAAAGGAAGAAACAGATTCAAGAAAAGGAGAAGAGAAAAGAAGGAAAGAAAGTTGCAAGTCCTCCAAGTCAAAAGGGACAAAAGAGAAAAGGGAAAATGGTGGAACCCCCTTCGGATTCGTATTTTGTAAGCAAGAAAAAAAAAATCAGCAAATGTCGATATGGGTCAGTCATCAAAACCCTCCAAAAGAAGAGCAACAATGAAGGATAGCTCGGATATCAAGTGTACACAAATTGGATATCAATTGGATACAACATTAACGTGTTTTAGGTTGTCTAATTTGATTGAAATATCAATTACATATTGTTTTTTTTTTAATTTTCAAGTGGGATATCTGTTGGATACCAATTGTGTACAACATTAACTTGTTTTAGAATATCTAATTTGGTTGGATCTCAATTACATGTTGATTTTTCAATTCTTCCAATGGGGTTTTAGTTAGATACCAAATGTATACCAATTGGATACAACATTAACTTGTTTTAAGCTGACTAATTCAGTTGAAATCTCAATTACATGTTGGTTTTTCAAATTTTGCAATGGGATATCAGTTTGATACCAAATGTATGTCTTGGGTACAAAATTAACTAGTTTTAGGCTAACTAATTTAGTTGAAATCTCAATTACGTGTTTTTTCAATTTTTCCTATTGGATATCAGTTAGATACCAAATGTATGCTAATTGAGTTCAACATTAACTAGTTTTAGGTTGACTAATTCTCAATTGCATATTTTTTCAAATTTTCCAATGAAATATCAGTTTGATACCAAATGTATACAAATTGAATACAACATTAACTAGTTTTGGATTGGCTAGTATACATAATAAATGTTATGAAATTATAATTCATTAACTTAAAAGACAAAATAAATCAAAAACATGAGTTTGTCACAATAAAACAATCAAATCAAAATAAAAATAAATTATGTCTTTTTTTTTCAGCAGGGTAATTTGAACATGTCTTCTTGTTGTGTCCCTCTTGACGACATGTACTGCACGTAACCTTAGACCTCTTGAAGTTCACATCAGCAAGCTATTTCCAACGTTCAAGGTGTGGTCTTCCTACAATTCTTTTTGAACCAAGTGGCAATAATTTATGCTCCGACACTTTTTCAATTGCAGATTTTCCTGTTCCACCATAAATTATTGTGTTGTTATTATAGGATACAAAAGTGCAAATAACTTTTATACATATGTCAGATCAGTATACAAATTTCATACCATTTTTATGCATACTTTTTTTACCTATTTCATGCCAAAAGTAAACACTGATTCATGAAAAAAGAATACGAAATCATACAATTTATAACTAGTAATTATCTTTTATTATAGGGAAAAAGGATGAATTTACCCCCCGAACTTTGATAAATGGTACGCCTATGCCCTCTGTTATACTTTGCGTCCATCTCATCCCCTGCCGTCCAATTATCGGTACACACATGCCCCTCTCACTAACGGTCCCCTCATTCTGTACACGTGTCTGAATCCTAATCAACTACCCGTTTGACCATTCTTTTTAACCCATAAACTAATAACCCGCCCCATAAACCCAATACCCACCCGATTCCCTCTAAAATATCCTAAGTCAATTAAAAGACCCAAATCTTCCAGGTCTCGTTCCTATCTGAACATGAAAATCAAGATTTAAATTGCAAATTAGTAGTATAAACTCTTTCACAACAACCTTAGATTACTAGAAAGAACAATCAAAGAACAATGATAATCATCAGATCAATTTCTTCATCAAAGTTGAAGAAATTGATTTTTCTACTCTCTCTCTCTCAGCATATACACACAAAAATCCTATACCCAACTCTTCTCCTCCAATTCTTGAAAATGTTTATACCTAAAACCTTGCTAAAACCCTTGTCCCTCCATTCTTGTTCAGTTTTAGAAACTACTCTACACCTTTAAAAATTCAATCTTCACCAGTTTCTAGAGATGGAAATTTTGAGGAATCCATTTCTAATGTTGTTTGCCCTGGTTGTGGTGTTAAAATGCAAGATTCTGACAAAAAACAACCAGGGTATTTCATCAAGCCATGTGTTAAATCCCCAAATTATAAAACACCCATTAACAAGAATCCAGTTGTTGATGAACCTGAGATATCGTTTTCTTTGAAAAGGGGTTTGCTTAATGAGGATGTAGAACATGAAAATCAAGATATGAATGTGCAGGGTTGTGAGATAGGAACGAGATCTGGAAGATTTGAGTCTTTTAATTGACTTAGGATTTTTTAGAGGGAATCGGGTTAGTTTATGGGTTAAAAAGAATGGTCAAACGGGTAGTTGATTAGGATTAAGATACGTGTACAGAATGAGGGGATCGTTAGTGAGAGGGGCATGTGTGTACCGATAATTGGACGGCAGGGGCTGAGATGGACACAAAGTATAACGGAGGGCATAGGCGTACCATTTATCAAAGTTCGAGGGTAAATTCGTCATTTTTCCCTTTATTATATAAACAGTATACCAATATCATCCCGCTATTATGTATGCACAATTTCAACCAATATAATGTCAAAAATAGAAATTGAATCATACCAGATTCGCGTCATAAAAACTATAAATTTTCATACAAATTTGATCTTACTATTATATCAATTTCATTCAAAATTTACATCAATTTTTATACCAGATCATACCAAAAAATTAATAATATTTCTAATAATTAATTGTCAATTAAACAGTATACGAAATTCATTCCAATATAATGTCAAAATCGTATCAACGTGGTAACCAGTATACCAATTTCAAACAAAAAAATTATGTAATTTTTTTAAACCAGAAACATACAAAAAACTGAATGCTCATACCAAAATCTATATCAATTTCAAACAAATTTTATGTAATTTCAAAAAATGAATGTTCATAGCAAAAACGTCATAATTAAAATTATTATACACAAACAAAATCTGAATAATTTTTTTCCAATATCACTGTTCATAATTTTTCTTTTTTATGTCTAGAACACTAACCTGAAGGATCTCATCTACCACCATACTTTATTAATACTAATAAGAAGTCGTCCATTACAAGAAATGAAAATTATTGAATAAAAACGAATAGAATTAGATGAGAATGACGACTAACTAGAGAAAAAAACTGAGAAGAGAGAAACATTCGAACAAAAGATAAGAAATTTGTTTTGAATGAATTTTAACTGCTTTGAGTTAAACAAGGAAAACAAATATTCATTTTTTTATGAACCTCCTATTTCTATGCCTCCTATTAATTATAATTAATTATTTCAAATTATTTACTACTAATATATCCGTTTTTGCCTTATTTATTTTTCACACTAATTAATTTTTACTGTTATTTTAAATCATTTTTTATTTTACTAAAATGTTAAAACCTGCAACATTTTATTGTTATAACTTGAAAGATAAAGAATAATATCATAACTTATAATTATTAGTCCTATATATGTCAATTAAAAAAATTTCACAAAAAAACGAATGACTTGTCCAATCTCCATCCTACTTGCTTTTGTTCGTTCTAAAGCCAAAAGTAGCTACTGACTTTTGATCATTGGAACAAGACTCGTTTACATATTTCCTCTCGATAAATATTTTACCCCAACCACTGTCCTTGTGCTACGTAGAGCTTACAGTGAAATTTGCACAATAAAAAAAAATCTAAGTTCCAAATTTTATAGTCCCACAACTCCGTGCTGTGCACTTATCAAGTTAAAATTCAAGTGCAAATAAATGTATTTTATCATTCTATTTCCATATCTTTAGGTAAAAGAATGTCTCATTAATGATACATTTAAAGTAAATTTAAGCTATGAAGGATAACTTATCCCAAAATTGATAATTAGTACCGACATAAGTTAGCTTGCCCCTTGAGTGGTATAGTAATTGCAAGATAACTTATCCAAAATAAATTAGATAAAATAACAAAGATTTTAAACCCTTTTTATATATCACTCTTGACATTCAAATATATTTACATTTATTTTTAATACCATGTATGATAACAATCGTAACTTTCACTACTCTTCAAATTTATGATAATTCTTCATATTTTTTCTATTAAAAAATTACAATATATAAATATAATTTTTGTTTATGAATTTATTTGATTAATTATTTTGTTTATTTATATTTTGATTTCTCATAAATCCTCTTTTACTTTAATAAACTTAAAGATGAAAATTCTATTTTTAAGCTAAATAAGAATTTTTTTTTGTTTAAACTACATACAGTCCATCATGGGAATGCGCACACAAAAATATAGTTAAATAAGATGAAAGTTTTATTTTTAAGAATGAATAACTAAAGCTTGCAAAGAAAATATAAAAAAGCTAAATAAAAGATTTTTGTAAACAAACGTGTTCTTAAAATTAATGCAATGCACACTATTTTAAATATAGCAAACCAAACAATTAAAAAGAAATAATCTCAGTAAAACTTATCCATCTTAACTAATCCCAACATAATTTATCACATCATAGCTAATCTCATTATAACTTGTATTCAAGTCAAACGACAGTAGGAACTATGACTTAACAAAAACTTTCCAATCATGAGTGGCTGAAACATCTTTTCCATGTCTAATGACTTGGGCATGAAACTATCCAGCAATGATGCATAGAAACCTCAGTGAACATTGCACTCTGAATTGTAGCAAAGGTTACGTGACATTAATATGAAATATCCCAGCTCACTATTGTTTTTACGAGAGATTCAAATGTATGCCAACGTTGAACTCAGACTCTCATCAAATAACTGCAAACACAACCTAAATTAATCATTGACTCTTAACACAAGGCTCAACGTTCATACACTAAAAAACTAGCCTCACAGAGATTTAAGTGTATACCGAGGCAGGAGGATAAATAATCCAAATTTGCCAACTTAACTTAAAAAACAAAGCAGGAGAGAGATCCTCGGCAGACTGCCACAGTCAAAATTTATCTATGCCATTATATGACGACAGGTAAATAAGGATATCTGTCCAGAGGCAAGTACAAGTGCAAGGAAAACCTAAGTGCACGGGAAGATCTTCACAACTCAACACATCAACCTCCAACTAGTAACACCCTTATCTTTGAGTTTCTATTTTTTCAAGATGAAAATAGCAGCTGACAGTACAAGTATAGGGGAGATTGCCAAATTTGGAGCACATCAATCGTTCCAGATTCCAATTGCAACTTCTAAGTGCTACAGCAGTTCTAATAAGTCTTTTTAGATACACAGACATTGTCAGTAAAATACTTATCAAAACATTATGAGATGACAGATGCAGGAGTCGGCATTCCCCTAATATATGCAGGTAAAACTGTAAGAACTACTCAACTTTCTCCATCTTCACCAAGCTCACCATCTTCTAGCTCTTCATGCCCACCATTTCGACGTGATCCATCCCTATCTCTTCTGTGTCTTTTATGCCGACTTTCACCATCAGATTCAGGTGAATGTGCATGCTGCCATGAAAGCAGAAAAAGAATATCAATATTGCAGACTGCCAAAGAGTACAATAAGAACAGAGAACTAACTTTAAATGGAGATATTAGACAACCTTCTTTGACTTTTTACGATCATTGCTATGTCGGTGGGACTTTCTAAATTCCTCTTTCTCGTCCCTGTCGGATGTCACCTCATCGTTAGAGCTCTGGTGATGCTTCCGGTGCTTCCTTTCTTTGTCTCTTTCAGATTCCTCTTTCTCATCCTTTTCAGAAGTCAGCTCGTCGTTAGAGCTATGGTGTCGCTTCCGATGTTTCCTTTCTTTGTCTTTTTCTCTCTTTCTCTCTTCTTTGTGCTCATAGATGTCTGTTACATCCATAGTCATGCTATCTGGCTCATCTTTTTTTGATCGTTCTTTTCCCCTTTCTTTCTCTTTTTCCTTCTCTTTTTCTTTCTCCCTTCTCTCCTTATCCTTTCTCTTCTCTTTCTCATCTTTTTCTTTCTCTTTTTTGACCTGCAAAGTAGCACAATCTAAACAATGAACTGATATGACATAGAATCTAATAGCTGTTCCCGAGTGTGTTAATTATAGATTCTAGGCCAAATGCATAAATAACCCCTTAAGGTTGGCTCCAATTTTCATTTTGAAACTTCAACTAAGAAAAGTTTCAATTGAACACTCCAACCTAACAAAAGTTGTGCCTATTAAACACAAAATTGGCAGTCCCAATCCAATAGAGGTGTGTGAGTGCACTCTCTTATGCTGTGGCAAATCAAATCAATTATAAAAAAAAAATATACATGCCAGAAACAGAAGTATAAAAAAGAAAAAGGAGACACAAAGATACACATCAATCAGACCTCCTTTGGGTGTTCATGGTAGGCGTCCTGCGATCAAATCCTTCATGCCAAAAGGATAAACATCAATCCAATGAAATTGATTATATTATTTGCCACAATTTAGCTAACTAAAGTGGCTGCATATTGAGGGTGGACATATTTGGACTGGACACCCCCAAAGTGTGGTCCGTGGACTGTTCACTCCCAAAGTCTGCAGAGGCTCAGAACCACGGCCTGACCAACGGAGCGTAGGTTAGACCATGGTCTGTGGTTGGGGGCCCGTGGTTCACTGGCCCAGAATTTAGTTTCTGACCACGAACGACGGTCGTGCAGGACGGCCCGTCGTCCTGACCACGATCCGTCGTCAGTGGTCCGTCGGTGGTGGGCTTCACTGCAATTCTCTCTTTTACTCTCCTCTTTCTTTAACGAAAAACACCAAGGCTCTCCAACAACTTCTCCAGTATCTGAAATCAGTTGAAGATCCCGAAACAGTGACCATTTTAGTCACAACCATTTAAAGCCCCTTAAGTTCATTGTGACTTCCTAACTTGTGTTCATCCCTTATTTGTTGATTTTCTTCTGTTTTCTTCTAATTCACCTCTCTCTTCTCCTTATCATTTTTGGAAATTGTTCTGTTGAATTCATAATTTGTTAAGGAATTCCAAGATGTTGCATTCCACTACTTCTTCATGTCCTTTGCTGAAGGAATTGCGGACATGAATATACCGGTGGAATCAGTGTGTATCCACTTTTTCTGGCGACCTTGACTGCATTCTAGTGGTCCACATTAATGACTGAAATATTTGTGTAGAGGCAAACTAAATGGACAGGAAGAGAGTGGTCATGTCATCACCAGATTTGAAGGGGGGAAGAAGAAGGTGGTGGCGACTGATTTTGAAGAAAGAGGAGGGTAGATGTGGATGATCGAATCTGAAAAAGACAATGGAGGAGGTGGTGGTTGCAGCAGATAGGATACAAGGAGAAAGGAGTTTAAAAAAATGAAAGAAGTTATAGTTAAGCATTTAGGCGCTCATCTTTGGGTGAGAGTCACCACCTTGTGCCACATCTAGTCAAAAACCACCCATTTCAGCCCATTAAGAATTGGGTTGATATGTAGCCCAAATTGACTCGTGAGTCTTGTCAAAATATTTTTGAAAAGACATTTTTTTTTAATTTGATATGTTATTTATAGTCATAAGAAAGAAAGAAAGAAAAATAAGTATTAGGTACTAAAACTTTATAAAAGAACAAAGAAAGCAATTAAACCTTGACAAGAATTGGGTGAGTTGGGTTATAACCCGCATTTCAGCCCAAGTAGCTTTTGGGCAGGTCAATAACTCGCTCATTTATGTACTCAGATCAATTTGACCCACCCAAATTTAGCCCAACCCACCCATTTGCCACCTCTAGCCACATTAAAGCAAGATGCTCAATAGGTATTGGCCTTAGTTAAGGTATCAAAATGAAAAACAGGAACCAACTGAGTTGAGCTCAACCAAGCGTTTTGCAATATCAAGTAGCGCGAAACGATTTGATCCCGAGTCAGCTCTTTGATATTTCGTTTTGTGTAATGCTTCACCATTAGAAAATTTAATTTATAATAAACTAGTTGATTAAGAAAATATAAACTTTACTAGTTTAAATTGGTAATTACTTTTCAAGTGTGATTGATTTATATACATTATTAATCTAAATTAGAACTCAATTTAGATGACGTTAACTTAATATTGAACATAGGATAGAATTTTCAGGCAGAATAAAAAATAAAAATAAAGCAACAATACATTCGAAAAGAACGGTACAATATTTAAATTCGTTGACTTTTGAATTCTTAAATTTACAACATTTCTTACCACCATGAAGTAGTCTTAAGTAATGATGTCTATATAAAGTTTAATTACATCATATTAATTAAGAAGTGTAAAATTATAAATTTATTTTAACATATAATAATTATTACAATCAATATTTTGTTAACTTAGTTAAAAGATTAATGATGAATTTTAGTTTCTCGGTGCTAAATCAAATTCTATATCCATTTGGGGAAACATTCAGAGAAATATGAGAAGTTGTCAAATTGGAAAATGATCATATCTCCTTGGGCGGAAGAGTGGTGCTTATCAATAATCTGTGAAACTCTCTACCCACGTATACTATGGCTTATTCCCTTCCTGCAAAGTATCTAAAGCGTTGGACAAACTTCGTAGAGACTTCCTCTGGTAGGGTAATCGTGAAGAAAACATTTAACTTGGTCAAATGGGACTTGGTTATCACATGCGAGAGACTCGGGGGGGGGGGGGAGTTGAGGATTTTAGAGATTCAAAGGCACATAGCAGCAGTCTTCAATGCAAATGGATATGGAGGTTCAATTGTGAATGTAGTTCTCTTTAGAGGGAGGTGAGTTGCACTAAATATGATCTACTAAACCCTTGGATCACTGCTACCCCCGTTGGCACCGCATCTGGAAACACATTAGGGCATGGTGAGATTTCTTCATGTTGAACTCCTCGGTAAAAGTGGGGAACAACAGAAAGGCTAGATTTTGGCATGATAGACGGTACAACAACTCTCCATTAAAGATATCTACCCAGGCCTTATCAGCATTACCTCCCGTAAAGATGCTCTCATTTCTGATTTCAAGCAAGATCACAGCAGGCTCATCACCTTCAGAAGGAACTTAGATGATTGGAAATTAGAAAGGTACCCGAGTCTATTGAACCTTCTTAGTGGCTCCCCTTCTGCATCTTCTGCCCTAGAGAGCCTTATTTGGGACAACCAAAAGCCAGAAAAATGGTGGTCGAGTACGATGATTCCGTTGTTCAAGAACAAGGGTGACATTCAGAATTGCAACAACTACAGGGTATCAAGTTACTAAGCCACTATGAAAGTTTGGAGAGAGTGGTGGAGTTGAGGATGAGGAGGGATATGTTTGTCTTCCGAGAACCAATTCGGATTCATGCCAGGGCGATAAGGAGATTGTTGGAGTTGTATAGGGACAAGAAGAGAGACTTGCACCTAGTGTTCATTGATCTAGAAACGGCATATGATAGTCCCTAGGGAGGTCCTTTGTTGATGTTTGAAATCTAGAGGTGTACTAGTGGCATATATTAGGGCAATTAAGGGAATGTATGATGGAGTCAAAACTCATCTTAGAACAATGGGAGGTGACTGAGAACACAATCCTATCGTGACGAGGTTGCACAAAAGGTGTTGCCTTAAGCCATAATGATGGACTTGCTGACATGATATATTCAAAGAGAGGTGTCGTGGTAAGTAATTCCCAGATGACATAGTATTGATTGATGAGATTGATGGTGTAGTTAACGATAAGCTGAAAGTTTGGAGACATACCCTAGAGTCCAATGATTTTAGGATAAGCAGGACTAAAAAAAGTACGTAAAATGCAAGTTCAGTGACTCATAAGGCGAAGAGACAAGTGAGGATCGATACACAAATATACCTAAGAGAGAGTTTCAAATGCCTTGGGTCCATAATCCAAGGAGATGGGGTTATTGATGATGATGTCTCACACTGTATCGGTGCAAGGTGGATAAAATGGAGGCACACCTCCGGGGTACTTTGTGATAAGAATGTGTCGTCGAGGTAGCCAAAAAAGAATTGGGGAAAGTTATTAGACAGCCATAGTGTCCCTGAACAATATTTTAGAACCAAATGATATCTCATTAAATTAACCTTAAAAATAATTCAACTCTCATAGCATTAATGTGTTAAAATCAAATATTTGGATTAAACTATATCACAACATGAAATTCTCCATCTAAAAGTTTTGGGGGAAACTCACTAGACTTTTAATATCCTTCCATAATAGCAATTAGAGGATAGATATAGTCAACTTGATCCTTGTTCCAAAAAAGATTAGTTAGTTTATAAACAAGTTGATATTATTTTATTTTGTTGGTAAATACAGTTTATAAACATGATGATATACTCAGTGTTATCAAAGGCGCACTTTAAGCGTGCTTAAGCCCTGAAGCGAGGCTCAAAACGTGTTGAGCGCTTCGCCTCGCTTTATGTGCGTTTTAGTGTCGTCATCAAGGTTCTAAGGCAAACATTTCCTTGCCAATGAGCCTCTCATGAAGAATGAAGCTAAATAATTGGTATTTCACTTTATCATAATTTTTTTCAATTTCTTAGGTCATATATTTGTCATTCATGTTTATAATTATTAGTCTTGGACTAAACATATATATTTTATTCTTTTCTCCCTTTGCGCCTTTTTTTGTTAAAGCCCACGCTTTATTTGCGCTTAAAGCCCCCAAAGATCTAAGAGCTTTTTTGCGCTTTTCGCCTTTGATAAACTGGATATATTGCCTTAATAGTCTAATTGGTTCACTTCTTATGAGTATTATCTAATTTTGATGTAGGATTCTTTTCTTCAAATTTGCAATGTTATATCACAAACTAATTAAGGTTGAACTAACTTTCCACTTCTTTCGTACTCATAAATTACACCATGGAATAGGCCAAGAAAATTATGCACAACTCTATACTAATTAAACTTTTTTTGGTTAAGTAACTATTCTCCACTAAATTAATACTCCAATGGAGAAATTATAGAGTTAAGGCTTAATCCATTATAGTCCTTAAAAGCTATTAAGGGAAGGAAAACCTAATCTAAGGGGGCCAAATGCCAAAACATCTTAATATTGACATTTTAAAATTACAAAAGTAGTACATGTACGTGGCTTACAATACATAAACATGTAACTAAATATAAAAACAGTTTCAAATTTTCTCATAATTTAAGAAAAAAAAAAACTTGAAATAGATCTTGTTACAGGCAATTTTTGTTCAAGGTACTCGCTCAATTCCAAATTGAACACCTTTGTTGGACTTTGTAAGATAATTAAGAGCAAAGTTACAAACTTAAACGATTTAATATCCTTCGGAGCACACAAAGTGTCATATGCTAAATTTTCTGTTTTCGGACAATATATTAAGAAAAAAAACTTTGATAAAATTAGTAAAAGTATGTCTTTATTATTGTTGCCTGAGTTACACAATATGTGCTAATACTTACCGTAAAAGTGAATATTGTTTTGATGCAAACGAAAAAGGAATGGATAATGTAATTAGGATGTATAAGTTTCCAAATTATGGTGTGAATCAAGAGTCTTTCTGAATGTTATCTGGTATAATGAGTTATCGAGTTTTATAAGGAAACTTTGGGCACATTACACTCTAATATTTGTTATCTTCCCTTTCCTTTTTTTTGGGGATAAGTGAAACAAAACCATATTGGGAAGTGTACAACACCCAAAAAAGAAATCTAATGCCCAAAGAAGAAAACCCTCCAAAGTATGAAGTCCTACGCCCTCGAGATATTTTCTTGAAAGCCATATTAATTAAAATTTACATTGTTCTTCCTCGTGGATTTTGCTTTATACTTGACACCTTTTGCATCAAGCTCCCACTTTACTGTGTGTTTCTCCTACCAACTAGATTTGCGCTCACAATTGATTCAAACAGTTACACCCTGCTACTCATGATCTCCAACTTCCTCCTTATTTATTTTCTATAGAATGGATTACTCTCTCCAAGGTGACATTTGCAACACCAATTTCTTCTATTCCACATGCACCCTAGATTTACGCAACTTTCCCATGTATATTCACTAATGCTGCAGAGAACTTTTAGTTATTTGTATTTCTTGCATCCACTGGATGCTTTGTTTTTAATACAACTCTTCATCAAAAAAGAAGTTATTTGTATTCTCTTTTTGTTATAATTAATATTGTGAATATGAGCTAGATAAACAACAATCATGATTGTGCCATCTGCCAAGTCCAAAGATGGCCCTCGAGAATATGCACTGACAGTGGAGATGTAGATTGAATGCTAAAACTGACAAAAAAAAAATATTTTATTTCATATTCATGGATGGCATTATTCAAAAACACTTTAATCAACAACGAGATTTGTAATTAATTTTACATAATACTATTAACCTGTATAATACTACCAATCAAATATCTAATAAATTGAATAACGCTAAACTGGAGGATTGGAGACTGATCGTAGAGTCTAAGGGGTCATTTCATAGAGTATAGTAGAAAAAATAATACATGCATCAGCTTTGTGTGTTATTAGTACCTTGCTTGGTACACTTTTTTAGCCTACGTGAAACTTGCACTAGTTATATTCTCTATTGTGTATTGAGTCACTAATACCATTGACTTTCATGTATTAGTAATACAAAGGGTTTCAACACATGCATTAGATTGATTAATGGCATAATTACCCCTCAAATTCCTCTCAAAACATTTCACATTTCCCAAAGCTAGAGAGTGGAGGGTATTTTTGTAAACAAACATCTTTTTGTAGAAGTTATGCAAGGCTTGCTATTTCTAATACATCAAGCCAAATAGTGTATAAGAAATAATGTCATCATAACTAATACCAGCATTACTACTGCAAGCACTACTAATACACCATATTTAGCACAATTCTTGTACACTCTACCAAACAACCCCTAAGGGTTTTAGGTTGAGAATGACCAAGACAAAATACTTGGAGTGCAAGTTCAGTGATGTGCGTGAGGTTGACGTGGAAGTGAGGCTTGATACACAGGTCAGTCAAAAGAGAGATTGTTTCAAGTATCTAGGGTCTATTATCCAAGGAAATGGAGAGATTGACGAGGACGTCAATCACTGCATTAGTACAGGGTGGATGAAATAAAGGCTCGCATTTGGAATTTTGTGTGATAAGAAGGTGTCACTAAAACTTGAAGGCAAGTTCTGCGAAGTGCTGGTTAGACCTACTTTGTTGTATGAAGCGGACTATTGGCCGATATAGAACTCACACGTTTAGAAAATGAAAGTGGCGGTGATGAGGATGTTATGATGGTATGTATGGGCATACTAGAAAAGATAGGATTAAAAATGACGATATCTGATACAAGGTGGGAGTGACTTCGGTGGAAAACAAGATGCGAGAAGCAAGATTGAGATGGTTCTGGCATGTGATGAGGAGATGCACGAATACCCAGTGCAAAGATGTGAGAGGTTAGCTATGGATGGATTCAAAAAAGGTAGAGGTAGAGATTAAAGGTGATTAGACAAGACATGGCATAGTTGCAGCTCATTGAACATGTGACCTTAGATAGGAAGATATGGAAAACACGGATTAGGGTAGGAGTGTCTTGATTTGTTGTCCATTCTAGTAATCATAGTATTACTCTTGTTTCTTGTTTTTTGGTTTATATTATTATATGTTGTTTTGTGTAGTTCGATTGTAGTATTATTTTGTTGTAGTATTGTTTTGCTACTATTTGTTGTTTTATTACCGTTTGTTGCTTCCTTTATTCCTATTACTTTTTTTTCTAGACTATTTTTATCTTGAACCGAGGGTCTATCAAAAACCACCACTCTAACTTTGAGGTAGAGGTCAGGTCTCCGTACACTCTACCCTCCCCAGACCCCACTTCGTGAGACTACATTGGGTATGTTGTTGTTGCTTACCTTTTCCTCCTCTCGTTTGCGTTCCTTTTCCTTTGCTTTTTCCTGCAACCATGCAACATATTCCTCAAAGACTGCCCTTGAGATTGTCTCTTCACCAATAGCTCTGAAAGTAGTGAAATTAACAGAAGGTATTATGATCCATATAGTGAAACCAAAAATGGAGTTCTAATAAATAATAATAAAGCAACTAAAATGGGAAAAAAGAAGTCACCTGAACTCTGAACTGTCCTCCACAAGTTCTTTGCTCTCCTCCCAACTAGAGGAATCAGTTATTTCCTAGAAGGTCCCAAATCACAAAGTGAGCAACAAATACAAAGGTGAAGTAGGAAAATAGGACAACTCAATAAATCTTTTCCACAATATTTAACATGCCTTAATGGAACTGAGCTTGTCGGTAAAATCTTTTGCAAGCCTTTGACGCTTTTTAGCTTCTTTCTCTTCCTTTTCCTTTGCTCTCTCAACTAGATCCTCAAAAATAAGCTGCAATCAAGCAACAAAGACATTTGGCAAACAGCATAACAAAAGCAAAGTTCTTCACCTCGTAAATATACACACAATACTACATTATCAGAACAACCATACTGAGGACATCAGTAGACAAACGCAACAACAACATGCCTCATTTTTTAAGGAAAAATTAAATTTTTCAATTGACAGAAATTCACAGGCAAATGCGCTCCAATAAAATAGTCTGCTTCACATATAGAAGCGCTATTGTTTTAAAAGTTGAAGCAACTAAACAAGTAGCTATATATTCTGGTCAACAAATGAGACATCATACATGCTGTATGCCAGAGAAAAACTATAGATGGGTTAGCATTCAGTTTCCCACAAGTATGTCTAAGTAGATCTGCAACTTTAAGACACTGAGAGACGTTTGATAAGCATAATCCCCAGATAAAATTACTTGGAAGCTTTATACATGTTCAGGATATCCCAACCAAGCAAACAAGGTATTAATCCCATGAAATGTCCTTGTTTCCCCTTATTTTTCATTTAGTGTGCCAGGTCGCTCCCTCATTTTCCTCTCTTCCTCTTTCATCTATCTCTCCCCTACACCATTTCTGCACGAACAAAGGCATCCAACAAGGTAATGAACTTCATCCACTCTTAGTCCCCTAGTTAAAGCCAGTGCAGAGGACTGTGGATTGCAGTCCTCATTCCCTGCTACAAATAATAAAAGACAGTAATAAACCACCAAATACCAATTATAAATAGGTGATGCTAGTGAGGCATCGTTGGACCAGTTAAAAAATTTTCCAATGGGACTCCTCAATTAAACATTCCCCCAGCTTACACAGTGAAGTACGGTAATAACTGGTACCTTTTAGAAATAGTGAGAAGGGGCTCTCAGTTGAAAACATAGAAGGAAGTGAAGTCGAAGACACTGAAATGTTGCCTCACTACTACTCATGTGGTCCATGGATAGAAACAAATAGGAGACCTTCTCATGGGATATAGATCGACTATGTACATTTGACGAACAGCCTTGTATTTCAAATTTCTTTTTTGGGCACTTATGAGGTTCCAATGTGTGTAGGAAGCATGGTATCGTTCATAGAGTAGAATCAAACTATGTTATAGCTTCTTTACTTCCTGGTATATTGCTTTTATATGGGAGATTTTTCAGTATTAATTTAATTATTCACCTATATAAAAAAGTAAGTTGAATTTTGCAAAATGCTTATAAAATATGGTGCCAGGGAACATTATGAATAGAGTTGCGTGCGTGCGGGGTGGGGTTGGGGTGGGGGGGGGGGGGGGGGTAGGGTGGGAAGAATATGACCTATTCCTGGCTTCTGGGAGTGCTGGGAAATTCTACTTTCATGGGATGTGAGAAAACTTGATGAAATGGAGATAAAGGAGAATTTATGTTGGCTACTCACTTAAGAAACCATGGGAACAAGGTGGTGTGAGGTTTAGGAGGTGCACAAGGATCAATGCATGAGGGGGTCTATCTAATGTGAGTTTTTGGGGAGAAAATGGGAAGTGCTTTGATGGAGTAGGAGATCCCATGGGTGACAGGTGGCCCACTTTAATACTATAAGGTTTCACGAGAAGAGGTAAGGATGTAAGACGGTGTCTAGGATCATGGAGTAGTTCACGAAGTTTATTGATAAGCATCTACCCTACTGACCTTTCTTTAACATGAGCTAAATTCACTTGGACCAAGGCAGAAAAGTAAACATTGAGATCAAGACTTCGTAGATTTTTGGTGTCCACCAACTAGGAGATGGATCACGATGTGTTACAAACTATGTTGCTTGGACTCTTCAAAAATATTGATGGGTGCGTGTCAAATTCTCCAAAAGTAGTGCATCTTTTAAAGAATGTGACACGAGTGCAACAACATTTTTGGAGAGTCCGAGCAACACTGGTTACAAATTCCCTTATGGGTTGTGACCTTGGGCTATTCATTGATCATGCTAGATGAAAGGCGAGAAGACACATGAGAGCCCTTTACAAGTTCGAGAATATGTGGCTGAAAGCAACAAACTTCAAAGATGAGTGGCAGAACAGTGGAATAGCTAAAAAGTGACGGGCAACTTGTCATTTAACTCGCAAAGAAGTTGAAGATGACTTAATGAGATATACAAGTGCAAAATAGAAAGATTTTTAAGAGGGTACAGATGAAAGTGTAACACCTCGGAACTTGGAAATAAGGGAGAAAATAATTTTGGGCTGAGGTCTGTGTCTACGGGACTTAGATAGCGATCGCAGGAAGTGGGGAAATAATTTTCTAAAATCAAGTCTCAAAAACCATTTTACGGTTCACCAGGACGGTCCGTCAACCTATGTACGAGTAGGTCTCGTAGGTCACTACTAGACTTAGTGAAATTTTAAGGGGTAAAGTTGGTTTCTACGGTTGGCATGTACGGACTGTAGGAAGACCTACGAGTCGTACATGGGTTCCGTCAAAAGTTGGTCCAAATAATAATTTTTGGATCTTTCTACGGTTGACCAGTACGGTCCGTAGAAAGACATACAGATCCAAACTGTAGGTTGAATCTGGCAATTTTAAAGGGCTTTTGGGTCTTTTCCTAATTATTTTAACCCAATACTATGTCGTTTTGCCTTCTACCCTTAGCCCTATATAAACGTTTTGAACCCCCAAATTACCCATTCACAACTCATTCTCCTAAATTCTCAAAACTCGACCAAATTCATCCTCCCAAATTCTCTCAAGTCTAAGAAGAAGAAGAGCTAGGGTTCCATTTAAGTCTCCAAATTCTCCATTTTTCTTGGGCTTAAAGGATCAAGTTATGTGTGTACTCACCCATGGAGTCCTGGGGTCCAAAGATTTAAATTTTCAATTGATCAAATTAGGGTTTCAATTCAATGAATGTGGGTTTCATCTAATTATGATTGATTATGGTTAATTAAGTCTTCTAATGCATGAATTGATGTTAATACATGATATTTAGTTGAAATTTGCATTGACCCATGCCTAAATTATGTTTTCCAACAATGATCCTTGATGAACCTACGAATCCATGAATTATGAAATGATGAAGATATGCATGTTTTTATGAAATGTTTATAAATGATTTGGGGATGCTTTGAAAGAAAAGTATCAATGCTATTGTGAAAGGATTTCTCACTTACTGTGATGATCATGATTATGAAAGGTATTTCTCACAAATGAATTCACATTGGTGAAAGGTTTTCTCATCCATGTCGAATTATGTTTAAGGATCTATTCTATGTTTTGATCTTGAAATCTGTGGATTGGTATTGATCATTGCCTTTCCCTATGTTAAATTGATATTTGACTTTTATCAATTTCGTTAGAATTTAGACTTGGAACCGAGAGGGCTTTGAGGTGGAGATTCAAATAGGGTCTCTAGTAGTAACCTCTAGTCCCAAACTACGTACTCCCGTAGGATTGTCTTAAATGACCTAGCTAGTGGATCCACTTTAGTAAATGATGATATGTACGGATTCTACCTTAGCAAGTAGTTTCCCCTTCTTTCGATATGAGGGATATACCGAATTCCATGATATAGCTCTTATGGTCTTATTGTCGGTTAAAGTTAATATCCCACAAAATGATTATGTTTTCTATGAAGCTTTTCTTATGTCCTTTATGTTAATGTACTTGACCGTGTTTTCATGATTTCCATGGTATTTCTTCTTTAAAGCTTTTAAATGTTTCAATATGATCATGCCTACACGTTTTAAGTCATTTATGCTATCATGCCTATGTTTATGCATATTGCCTCATACTTGGTACATTCCATGTCCTAATGCATACTTGTGCCTACATTATCCAATGAATGTAGGGTCCGACGCTCCTACCTCTCATAGTCGTGGCTAGTCGGTTCTATAGACTTTGAAGATTGGTGAGTCCTCAGGTTCCGAGGACCGAGACTCCTTTTATTGCTTTATGTCATTTCCATTTAAAAACTTTGTATGTGATGTATGGGTTACGTCCCAATCATGTTCCTTACGATAAATTAGATGGCTTTAAGACTTATGTTAGACTTTCGTTTTTGTCCAACTCTTTTGAATGAAATGCTATCTTTTGAACTCTGTACTTTTATTTTCTTGTATGATGTATGTAAGTGGCTTGTGTAGGGCCTCTCGAGGTCCCATACGCCATGTTATACCTAGGGTATACTTTGGGTCGTGACATAAAGTGAGGAAGATAATTAATGAATGGAAAGAAGAAGAGAGGGCGAAAGAGGTGAAAGATTTAGAGGAAAGGGAAGAAAAGAGGAAGGAGGAGTTGAAGAGTTAGTTAGCCAAAGAGACTAGTCAAGACAAAATCATGGGTTTGTGCTTGGTGAAGAGGGATTGACACAAAATTCTTTCACATGGTAGTCATAGCAAATAGCAGGAGAATTACTATTGAGTGAGTCAATAACAGTGAGGTAGTCTTTGAGAGGGAGGAAGAGGTAAAAGAAGTCATAGTGAGCTTGTATGAGCATTTATTTAAAGAGGAGATGGGTTGGAGGTCAAATGAGGAGACAATTTGATCATATAAGGAAAGATAAGTGGGAGTCATTCGAGAGGGTGATTGGAGAAGAGGAAGTGAGAGAGCATGTAGAGTAGAGCTGTCAATATAGACAAGCCTAGCGCAGCCCCACCTAGAACAGCTCACATGGGCTTTGAAATTTGAAAAGTTGGGTTGGGTTGGCCCACCACTTTGATGGCCCTTAAAATGGCTAGCCAATCCCAAGCTCATGTCAGTTATCAGTATTGGGAAGGCTTCAAAGGAATTTATATGGGACTCGATAGATAGCGCTAGGAACTTTTACTTACTTTGTAGGAAGATTGTCACGAGCCCAACAAGTCAAGCGGTCTGGGGAAGAAATATCTTCAGGTTCTTACCAAAACCTTTAGGAAATGTCTACGCAGATATAGGATGAGGACAAAAAACATCACTTCCTTTCAAGTGCGGCATGTAAGGGATATTTTCAAGGGCAGGAAATAGTCTAATGATGATTACTTTTAGGGTTGAGGAAGGGAGCACGACCACTTCTTTAAATTGGGAGGGGGGGGGGGGGGATAGGTGGTGCTAGGATGATGCACTAACATTCACATTTTCTAACAGCAATAGAATTCTCTACCAGAATGAGATGATACATAGTCCAACAAGTTCAAAGGTTGCAAGAAGGAAGATCCAGCAAACTTGAGGTTCAGAAGGAACCTCTTACAAGATTTGATGGTAGGCGAAACTCCAAAGTAACGTCCAGCTACTCTATGACGAAGTTCCTTACATGATGGTCAAGATTCTTGGACGTTAGGGGGTACCGCTTCATGGTTTAAGTAGTTAAGCCATATGAAGCTACATTGTAGGGCTTCTTGGGACTGAGGTCATACAACATAAAGGAAGAAAACACTTATGTCCAAGAAGGTGATGACACAATGAAGTGATTTTTTTGTTACTTTTTTATAAGGTGACTATTCAGAAAAAAAAAACACGAAAGGGTGGGACCTATTACGAAAAAAGAGAAAACAATTGCTTCTTATATATGACTAAGGTTCTCACTATGACTTCTTCTTCTTCATTTCTTTTTTGTCTTGGTTGTTGTTGCGGCTTCTTTTATTAATCTCCTCTCTGTTTCATTGCTTCTGCAGCTTCAACTTTATTTTCTGTCTTTTTTTTAATTTTAGTTTGTTAATTACTTTTATTTGTTTTTTTCCTTTTTCCACATAAGCCAAATGGATATATCTATTATTTCAGTTTCAAAATACTTTCCTGATCTTCTTTAATAATAAAAAAACAATTTAGCTTATAAATTGACTAATATTGCAGCGTTTTTCCTTCTTTCTCAGTTTTCAAAAAGTTAGCATACCGAAAGAGAAGCCCAAAATAGTTTCAACTTATTCTGCTAATCTTTTATTTAATTATAAAAATAAGCTGATAAATCTTTTGTGCAATGTTGATTTTGATATTCTTTTATTTAACTTCAATGAAGCGAGCATTTCACTTTTCTCTTGAAACAATAGTGTCCCTAGTCACTTTTTCCTGCTGCTCGTAAAAAACATTGATGAGTTCCTTCATTTGGTTGGTGGTAGCACGGGGAGTGATTTTTATTTTATTTTGTCATTTTGAGCAACAAACATATCCATTATAAACAAAGAACTACACCAAAGGTGTAATTATTACTAGTAGTCATCATATGAGCAAAACCTACCACCTTTTTTTCTTTTTTTGAGAAGGTAACATTTGTGTATAGTCATTGAACTAGTGCATGGTTGCACTAAAAGAGAACTGAATCTGAATCCTAAAAGGAACCTAGGATATCTATAATGAATTCAGTGTCCTCTAAATACATTGTCTTGCACCAAAAGCAAAAAAACCTGATACAATTTAGTTTGATCTTTTGAAGATCACAACTCTTGCTCTCAAAACATCTAGCATTTCTTTCTTTCCAAACAATCCACCAAATACAGGCTCGGACAATCCTCCATCTATCTCTATCTGCAGCTCCCACCCCTACTTCTCCCCAGCTGTACAAAAGATGTGTGATTATGCTACTCATAGCCCAGCAAAACCCCTGAGCCTAATGAAAATCCTCCACAGCTGGGATGTTATCTTGTACTAAAGACAGATGATTGACTATTGACTGTGTCAACCTCTTCCCCACATAAATAGCATCTAGAACACATGGAGAACTTCCTTTTCTTATGATTTTCATGTGTTAAAATTGCTTCTCTTGCCAGAAGCCAAGGGAAACATGACACCTTGAAAGGGATTTTAGGGTTCCAAGTCTACTTCCAAGGCCAAAGAGGTTGTTGTCCACCTTGATTTAGCAACTTATATGCAAAGTTTACCTTGAATGTTCCTTTGTTATTTCTGCTCCACCATAATCTATCATGTTCATCCCTTGTTCCTGTAAAAACTTTCAACCTTCCAAAAAAATCAATCACAGTCTCAATTTCCCAACCATTGAAAATCCTTCTAAGTTCTAAATTGGAATTCATGCATGTTGTGTCCAATCCTTAGCTACACTCACTTGTTTATTCACTACCAAGTCATGCATCTCTGGAAAGATACTTTTCAAACCAGTAGTGCCCAACCATTTATCCTCCCAAAATGAAGTCTTAAAAGCACAAGATTCTGATAGACTGCCACAGGCTTACCCCATATGGTGTAAGAACCTCCTTTGTCATCCACTTGTTCTCCTCTCCATATTTTGCTTGAAATACTTTAGCCCAGTATGGTTGAGGCTCTTGAGAATACCTCCATAACCACTTTAGTCTAAGGGCTTTGCTCTGCTTTTTCAAATTCCTTACTCCTAGATCCCATGTTTCTTCCACAGAGAAACCTTGTTCCACTTGACTAAATGTTGGATAGTGGAATCATTTTCCTCCGTCCCTTTCCATAAGAAATCCCTCTTAATTTTATCCAGTCACTGTATCACTCCATCAAGAATGGGGAAGATAGACATCATGTAAGTAGGCAAGGCATCCAAAACTGAATGAATGAGAGTGACCTTACCTCCCAAGGAGATATATTGAGATTTCCATCTTGTAAGCTTCTTCTCACACTTTTCAATCACTGGTTCCAGATGTTCAAAGCCTTTGATTTGGCACCTAAGGGCAGATAAATGGTAGGCAAAAAACCTACTTCCCCTCCCAAAATCCAAGATAGATCCTCCATATTAGAGACATCATTAATAGGATATAACTGACTCTTTCTCCGGTTTATATGCAAACCTAAGACTCCTTCAAACAGCACCAAGATTGATCTTAAAACCAATAGTTGTCCCTCATTTAGCATCACAAAATATTAAGGTGTCATCTGCATACGGTAAATGAGTGACTTCCATGTTGCCATTTGATATTGAGGCTTGAGTTGTGGCTACCTCAAACCCTTGAGGCATTCGTTCTCTCTGGCCACCTTTATCATGTCATTTAGGCCCTCCATAACAATGATAAAAAGGAGAGGAGATAGGGGATCTCCCTGCCTCAGACCCTTGAGCAGGGAAAAATACCTTCAAGTGCAGCATTTATGATGACTAGAATCTAACAATGGAGATGCAATACTTGATCCACTAAATCCACCTCCTTTGGAAACCCATACATGCAAGCATCTTCAACAAAAACTTCTAATTCACATGGTCATATGCCTTTTCTATGTCCAGTTTGCACAAAATTCTTAAATCTACTACTTCATCTGAAAGTAGAATGGCATCCATTATTTGTCGATTTTTAATGAATGCCATCTGCTGAGCATCTACTAGCTTGTCAACCACTTACTTCAATCTTTCCATCAGCACTTTGGATAATAGCTAATATACACTTCCTATGAGGCTGATGGGCATAAAATCTCTCAGTTCCTTGGCACCATTCTTCTTTGGGTTCAGAGCAATGTAGGTGGCATTAAAGCTCTTCTCAAAGATATTGTGAGAATGGAAATTCTTAAAGGTATCCATGATATCCTTCTTCGCTACATACCAACAATTGATAAAAAGACCCCATTGTGTAGCTATCTGGACCAGGAGCTTTGTCCATGGCACACATCTTCAGACATGCTTGTACTTCTTGCTCCTCAAACTCCCTTTGTAACAGTTCATTTTCAGTTTCGTGACCATTGGACAGTTGATTAGGTTGCTGGAAGGTCTTCTATATGAGGTTTCTGAATAAAGCTTCAGATAAAAACCAGTGATCTCCCCTTTAATTCTCAATGGATCCTTCATTGCTTCATCTTGAATTTTCAGTTGATCAATGTTATTGCATCTTTTGTGTGCATTGGCCACTTTGTGAAAATACTTCATATTTTTGTCCCCCTCTTTCAGCCACAAAGCTCTTGATCTTTGCCTTCATGCTATCTCTTCTAAGATATTGTTCATAGTCCATAATCAAAGATGCCTTCATTGCTGATTCTTCTTCTGTTAGGACTCTATTCTCCATTACCGCATCCAGCATAGCTAATTGACTTAGGATTTGGACCCTTTGTAACCCTAGGTTGCCCAAGTTGGTTCTACTCCACTCCTTCAATTTGCCTTTTAAGGTCTTGAGCTTACACCCAAGGATATAATCAGGCTTACCAATGAATACAAAAGACTCCCACCATTCTCTAATTTTTTCCACAAAGCCCTTTGTGTTGAGCCACCAATTATCAAACTTGAAATAGGATTTGTTGTGCCCCCAAATTCCACATTGTAGAGCAATGGGACTGTGATTAGAGCACAATCTTCGTAGCACCACTAGTTGAATTCTGTTGAAGCTATCATCCCACTCCTGGAAATTAAGATCCTATCAATTCTAGAAGCAACATTGTTATTGTCCCCTTTAAATAATCAAAACCTACCACCTAAACCTCGTAAATAATCAAAAACACAAGGAATGTCCTCTGCCTCTTGAGGATACTACTCATGAATAAAACAAAAGTAGAAAAGCACTAGACAATTCATTTTCAACCTCTAAAGGGAAACTCTTTTTCTTTAAAACACCACTAGTTTCTCTCCTTCCAAATTGTCCCCCAGATGCAAGCTGGGACAATCTTCCATTTCTCATGGGATTACCATCTCCATTACAGCAAGCGAAAACTTCCAATGTCCCTTGGCATAATCCACCTGATTCCCTCTAAGTGATGAAAACCTGCCAAAGTTGTTCTGTCACTTTATAGTGTAAGAAGAGATGATTTTATTGTCACTGCTTCAGCTTCACAAAAAAAAACATCTAGAGCATAGCTTAGTGAACCCTTTTCATTAGCTTATCTTGAGTTAAGACAGCTTGTTCTGCCACTAACCATGTAAGGCATGCTACCTTGTATGAAATCTTGACTTTCCATATCATCTTCCAAGGCCAAAACCCTGATTGAGAATTTGTGTTGTGGAAGCACTTATATGCAGATTGACAGAGAAACTTCCTTGCTTGTCTTTCAACCAGAATAGACTGTCATCATTAGTGGAGAAGTCTTTAAACTGTTTCCGAGTGTTGTAGAAATCTGTCAACCTCTCCACCTCCCAGTCATTGAGAAGTCTAAGTTATCCCTTAACTCCAGAATTGTAGCCTTTTTCTGTTGGTTCAGGTAGTAGATATCAGGAAACAGACATTTCATAGTGTGTTGGCCAACACATGCATCATCCCCAGTGTTCAGGGAAACGTGAAGCGGAAAAAAGCAATAAGGCCCCGCTTCACGCTTTAAGCGATGAAGCGCTCACATACTCATTCTAGTCTGTGAAGCGTAGAAGGCTCGCATCACTTCGCTGCGCTCGCTTTCCTGAACACTGATCATCCCAAAATGGGATCTGCCCTCCATTACCTACTTTGATCTTAGAACTAATTAAGAGTTTGGGCCACCCGTTCCTGATGGATCTCTACAGGTCAACACCATATGGATTTTTCACTTCCTTGGTAATCAAGTGCTCTTCCATCCCATGCCTTGTCAAAATAGTTTCTTTCCACGATGAATGTCCATCTGTTGCAAATCTCCAAAGCCATTTCAGTGGGAGGCTATGATTTTTTCCTCGGGTTCTTTATTCCTATTCCACCTTCCTTCTTGTGGTTATACCTGTATCCCATTTTACCAAGTATATCTTCTTGGTCTCACAATTGCCAGAGAAAATCCCTTCTAATTGCATCTAGTTTCTTGATAACATTCACTGGCATAGGGAATAAGGACATCATATAGAAGTTGGCATGGCATCTAATACACTGTTAATTAAAGTCAATCTACTCTTCCAATTAACAAGTTTCTTTTCACATTTCTCCAGTACAACATTCCAAAACTTTGATTTACTCTTAGCACCAAGGGCATACCAAGATAAGTAGTAGGCAGTTCTCCTATTCCGCCACCCTATATGTTGGCCAAAATATTGATTCTTGGCACCTCATTTACTGGATAAACAAAACTCTTCCCCCAATTGATGTGAAGTCCCACAATAGCTTCAAACAGAATAAAATATCTCTCAATAATTTCAATTGATCACTCTCTGCATCACAAAACACTAGTGTATCATCTGTATATGGAAGGTGAGAAATTGATAGCCCTTGATTGTCTCCAGGATTAACCTTGAATCACCTGAGCATATCATTATACTTGGATGTTCTCAACTTACCACTGAGTCCCTTCATGGACAGAATGAAGAGAAAAGGGTATAGGGGGCTCCCTTGTCTCAATCCTCTCTTAGAAGAGAAGAAACCAGAGGGTGAGCCATCCAATTTATCGTAATCGATTAGTTAACATGGGACTCACCCCATCTTTACATAAGCAATTTCTTGAACAGAAAAAATAGATGCTTTCATGGACTACTTTGACTTTAGGGATTTGCTTCATCATTAGCTAAAGAAGGGAGACAAGAAGGAACCATTATCAGGACAGAGAACTTTATTGTACCAGAACAAAACTTTATCCAATTAGTCTGCTATCAAACCGCAGCCTCTCCCATGTCCTCCATAGGAATCCTCAATTTAAGTTATCATAAGCCTTTTCTATATCTAACTTGCATAGAATTTCAGGGACATTGGAAACCTTCCTCACATCCACATATTCATTTGCTATTAAAATGGCATCCGTAAGTCGTCTACCTTTCATGAATGTCATTTGTTGGGCATCCACCAACTTAGACATAAGTTTCTTAAGACTTTCAGCAAGGGGAGTGATTTAACAACTAAAAACTTAAGGAAGAAGAGAAATTGCATATACCAATTGGTCTTATGGAAGAGTTTGGTGAAGACATGAACCACCTCTTTTTACATTGTCAAGTAGTATCTCACGCATGGGAAATCATTAAATGGTTTGTTAGTTTGCACTTCAATAGGTGATGCAACGCACCAAGAAGGTAGCACTATTCAACTGAACATTCAGAAGAATGAGGAGAAGACTAAAGAAGTGGGATATTACTCCACTAGCACCCATGTGGATTGTATGGAAGATAAAAATAGGAGTGCCTTTGAAGGATAAAAAAATGATATTTTACATTTTTTGAGGAAAGCCTCTTTGTCCTTATCTCTTTTAGTGCACCCACAGGCGGAGCTAGGGCAAAGGGGTACGGATGAATGCATAAATAATTTTTCTATGCATTTATAATATATGTTGAATTCCCTTGGCTTTACTTGTATTTATTTCTTTAAATTTTGAACCCCCTTCACCGCTGGGTGCACCGACGAGATTCCAATTTGTATACAAGACTGAGTGTCTTTAGTACAGAATCGTATTTATTCGTAAATTCTCCACTATTTTATACCACTTGTATAAGGAAGTTCTTCTTCCCATTCAATTATATTATTTTAATCTTATGAAAAATGGTTATAAGAATTTCATGTTATAGACCACCATAGAATGCTGGAATGCATATTCCATGTTTATTTGGACACGTAAAAGTTTGTGTTAGATTTGCAGATTGAAATGCAAGAATAACAAATATCTGGAAAGAAAATAGCGACTAGTTTGCAGCTATAAACAGGCAGAAATGGTTCCTACGAGTACGGAAACAAAGCTTAAAAAAAGCTCAGACACCAGCAAAATATATGATAATCCCACATATCATAATCTAAAACTGAAACAAAATACTATAGAAGCAATCACATTCCAAGTTTAACACCAAGCTCAATCATTTGAAAAATAGTCCTTTCCACAATTAAAAACATAAGTCCTAAAACCTCTATCTCCAATAAAGACAGCAAATGTACATCCAAACACACTACCCAAACATAACAAATTTTGAATGCTTAATCTAAAAAAGGGAATTGCCATCAGTCATCAAGATACGGAGATAAGATAACCAAAAACAATGAAAATCCACCTCCTTTCTAGGTTTAGGGGGCACACTAATTAATACCTGTAGATTAACATCATGAATGGATGGGGAACCAATTCCCTCAAAAATTGCAACTTTAAAGTCTTCAAATGTCCATGTTGATGAGATCGTGATCTGAAAATAGTGACAAGACAGACAGAAAATCATACACCAGCAGGTATTTGTGAGAAAAAGTAAATAACAGTACACAAACCTACCTTTTCTGACTTAACTACATCTTTTACACGAATCTTGTCTTCATGATACTGTTAAATAGACAAAAAAACAAAGTTACTGAAAAAAGCAGAACTATCACACTTAAAATTATAGCACAAAAGGAATATATCAAGTTACCAATTCTCAAAAAAGAAATTATAGCACAAACAAAACGCATATATGCAAGACCCAATTCAGATGGCACAGTGCTGAATGCCACATATCACATAACTATTTCTCAGCAATGTGTCGTGCATCTACCCAATATCAAGTGACGCATCAAACAGCTGAAACACGTAACCACTTCCATTTTTTCATATGGAAGAGGGGTCTGACATCTAAAGAGTCCAGCAACAAATTTTGAAAAAGTAGTCATTTTACCAGTTACTAATAAAATAGTGCTATATCACTTATCTTAAAAGAAGGCAAAAAATAGTGGGGTATGACATATTGAGACCTGTTTTTCCAACTCTTCAGTGACGTCTTCAAACAAATCCTTTGGTGTTGAACCAGAAGTATTTGATGCAACAGCCTGATAAGCCACAGACTCCTTAACCTACATATTCGCACAACCACAGGTCAATCCGCGAGAAAGGTGGAACTAATGAGAAATATAATGAAATGATACAATAATAGCGACTAAATTTTCTTAAAATAAAGAACTTTATTATCATTGTTTAAAGGTGTTGATGAAGACATAATTAAATAAATAAATAAAATTGTGTTCCTTCTAAAAGCTTAAGCTTCTCAATAAGATGATCACACACTTCAACATGGTATCAGAGTAGATGGAGGTCCTGGCTTCAAGTCTCACCGACATGCATTATCAAAAAGATTTTTTGTGTGTTGAAGACATAATTAAATAAATAAAAGTGTGTTCTCTCTCTAAATCTTTAAGCTTTTAAATATCTGTCACACTTCAACAAAAGGTAGAGAAGTGGAATACCATCTGACAATAATCGCGCCAAGATGTTTTTGCAGTAAGCATGCCTGCAGCAATATGCTCCTCTATCATCTTTCGGAATGCATCCCGGTTCTTGCGCTCTGCACGCCTCAGTTGTTCCTTAAAATTAACAAAAATACACTTAGTGAGTTGATCACCCAGAATGAGGCATAGAAAAGGAGGGTACCCTCTTCCAACATCCCCCCCCCCCCCCACACACAAAAACAAAAAAGAAGTGTCAGAAAGAACCTTTTGCAATTTTCTCTGTTCTTCGTCCTCCTTCTCCAGGTCACGGATGTATTCCTTCAGAGAAGAAAGATATCAGGGTCATCAATTATTACAAAATGGTGTATTTTTTTCCTTTTAAAAAAGGTCAAGAAGAAGAAGCTACTAGAAAAGAAATGAAAACCTCAACATAAACTTTAGGGCATCAACTAGTTGAACTTTAAAAATAATGTGTACATTTAATTTTCACCTGTGTGAATTCTCCTTTTAAGAATTTGATAAAGTTATGCCCCATTTCTCTTTACTAGACTCTGCATTCTATTCCAGTAACTTCCTGAATTTCCTCTTAGAAAAAAAAATTCAGAAGTTGTCCCCTCTTTCTTACTTAGGGGTGGCAAAATGGGCGGGGCGGGTCGAGTCGATATGGGTGGAATGAGTCAAGTAAAAACAGATAAAATATCCGACCCAACCCATATTTGATATGGATAAAAAGGGGTAAACCCAACGATAATATTGATATCCATATTATCCATTGCTTCTTATTATGTAAGGAAATAAGTACTTCGAGATTACAAGTTCATTTTTTATTCTTTTTCTCCTTTTAGGGTGTGTTTGATATGAAGGAAAATGTTTTCATGTTATCCTAGAAAATATTTTTCTGGAAAATGAGTGGTTTTGAGTCGAGATTGGGAGGTCAAAATGTAGGTCTCGAGGTGGAGTCAGATCAGGGTCGGAAGTCAGATCCCAGGTCTTGACCCATTTCGGGTGGTGAGGTCTAAGGAAAAATTTGAATATTATTTTCTTGATTTAAGGGAAGTTTTGAAAAAAAAATCCTTAGTTTATGTATGAAAGTAATTTTCTTAAATTAGAGGAAAAATAAGTTCATTTGAAAAATATTTTCCAGAACATTTAAGCCAAACAAACATAAGAAAATTGGAGGGGGGGGGGGGGTCCCCATACCAAACACACCCTTAATAAGTGTACTTTTAAGAGATTCAATACACCCTTGCATACTTTAAGCGGAGTGCAATTGGTCGATACCCATGGGTTGATTCATATTTGACCCACCCACTTTTAAATGATTGGATAACCAACCCATTTTGGGTCGAGCAGATAACCATAAATTTTTACCCATTTTGTCACCCCTATCCTTACTAGACTTTGCACTCCAGTCAGGTAACTTGCCTGCATAAAAACTTTACCTGGAAAATCTCTAAGCGGTCAAGTTTTTCAAGGCGTGAACATCTTTCATCATCTTCCAAAAGATCTTGGACTTTGCGCCACTGTGTATCTACCTGTGGCTCCAAAGAAACAAAGGATGAACTTCAGAGAAAGAAAAGGAACAAAAGGTAAAAGTGATAGAAAGCTCAAACCACCAGATCCACTTCCCTTGGGGAAAGGAGGTGAAGAAAGTCTTAAAAGTAACAAATACCTTGATAAAGCCACAAGTCTCCAAAAACTGTTTGTACTCCAATCTATTCCGTCGATACTCTTCCTGAGCCTTAGACCTCTCCTGGAATAACAAACCAAATAACGACAAAAAAAATTACAAATGCTCAAGGAACAAGATGTGTAGGATGCACACGGTACATTCACACAGAAATTAACCAAACCACAAACTGTTCAAAGAAAAAAAAGGGTTGCTCTTTCAATTGCTTATCTTTTATTTACATATTTTTTGAGCAAAAATACAGTTGTCAACTTGAACAGATTTTATGAATGATCCATGTCTAGATCAAAAATCTGAGCAATGCATTTTCAAAAGTGAGAATAGCAAAGGCGCACCTTTTTCTGAAGATCCACCAAGTAGTTCCTGAAGAGATCTTCACGATCAGCCTCTCGTTCAACAGCCTTGAACCGTTCATCATCCTCAAACATTGTAACTGCCTTACTGGTAGCACAATATCACGAGATCATTAAAAGGGGGGAAAAGCTGCTTCTGTTACTACAGTTAGTAAGTATTAATAAAAGAGAAGCTTTTGTTAACTACCTCCATCTTGTAGATGAAGTGAGTTCCTTGGACTCCTGAAACAGTTAAAGTCAAACCAGGTTAACCCTATAATACATAGTTTGTACACCATAAGTGATGTGTGACATGATAGATGCACAAGTGGTAAACAAATTCTTGATTTTCTCTATAGAAAACTTATCAATTAATTAAGTATCTTTAGAGCAAAGGTATTACAAGGAGTTCTACTCTTTCAAGAAAATGCTGTTAATATGCTTCAATCAATTAATCAATCAACTTTGCCTCAAACCCCCATCAGTTAGGATTAGCTACATAAATTCTCTATATCTTTTCATTCTATTCAGGCCCATTTCATTCCAGTATTATAATCAAAAAGATATGTAGGATACTAAAATAGGACTCTTCTAATGCATAAGACGAAGGATTATTTTATTGGCAGTAAGGTCAGTGGAAACTTTTTTAAGTGTTTTGTGTACACTGTTACTGACAAAAAAAGTAGAGGTAAGAGCACCAACCCAACATGAAAACTGTACCAGCCTACCAAGAACCATTAAGGAGCACATATTTTACCTCTAACATCTTTGTGAATTCCTCTTTTGCCTTTCTTTGTCTAAGGCGCCTCTCCTCAGCCTCCTGTTTCTTCCTTTGCATCAAGTACTGTTGGGGAGAAAAGGTACATCAACACTCAGAAACCAATTGGTGATAGCTTCCGCACTCCGGATTGACAGCATCATGGGGCGGGGGGGTCAATTTAACAATCACAAACCCAGTGATTACCTCATTAAATGCTTGTTTCCGCTCACCAAGAGTTTTCAGAGCCCCGTATCGTTTATCATTGATTATAACTCGCATTGTCTGGTATGATAGTTCACTGTCAGTCACAAGTGCATAGATTTTAAATTAAGATAGCATGTCCGACTAACCTGCTCCCATGTCCAATCAGATTCAACATTAGCAGACTCTAGTAGAGCTTTGAATGCATTTTTAGCCTCCTAAAAAAATATAAAATGAGTAATAGTGGAATATTAAGCATTAAACAAATAAATACTTAGAGGAACACATTCAATCATTTTACCTGCTTGGTGGCATATAGAAAAGGTTCTTCATCTGCTGATTTCTCTTCTGCAGGTACCACATTAATCTTCCCAGCAACTGCCATGCCTTTCTTTGCCTCCTGTAAGTCACGATTTTAAACAATTAATTTTACAAGACAGCAATAATTCATCTCAAAAATCTATTATGTACAGGAATCCACAATTTGGCAAAGAGAGGGAGCATTTCCAAGGTATGACAGGGCTCATGCAAAAGAGATCGGAGCATTCTCAACCCTAGTTAGCAACTTGTGCTGGAACCTGGAATTTAGGAGAGGGAATTTGAAAAAATATTAGAATGTCAAACTTGGGATGTGTACTTGTGACCTAAAGCAATTCTTGAACCCCCTTTTGCCAACTCCTTGTGTCAAGGGGATTCAATATGACTCAAAATAGAGCTGGCTCTACATAGCTCCGACCATACTAGCAGTGGCGGCTCTACATAGCTCCGACCATACTAGCAGTGGCATGGGGGAAGAAAAGTTAAAAGAGTCCTTTTGACAATGCATATGCCAGCACAATCAAATTTCAAATAGAGCTGCTGAAGGAGTTGAGCGTACCTCAATATCCTGACTAGAAGCTCCACTTAAAGAACTAGCAACTTGAGGAGATAAATTTTCAATGCCACTCCTAGAGATTGTCAAGATCATCGTGATATTTCAGACTTAAAATCATGACAGACAACCAAAGTGAAGCCACCATTAGAAAATGAAAGGGTCCATACATTTGTGTCTGATAGGCATTAGCTAGAGCAGCAGATTCTGTACTCCCTGAAACAGCAGGTGAAGAGACACCAGCTGAACTTGTCACAGCAAGGCTCACAGAAGGAATGGCTGATGATCCAGAAACCATCAGAGGTGGAATATTAACATCAGAAACAGCAGGCGTAACTGGAACAGGGCTTGAAGCAACTCCAGAAACCGTTGAAGAAGGGGTGGAGCTAACCGGGGTGACAGCAGATGGTTGTTCTGCTGGGGTCACAGCTTCACTGACTTGCACACCAGAATTTGTGCTTGTTCCAGTCTGAACTACTTGACCAGCAGCGTTTTCAGCGAGTTCACGAGCCAACTGATGATACATGCTGATGAATTAGTTCCATAACATATAGAAGAAACAGAAATATCCGATAAAGGCAATAATTTCTTCATGAACCTTTAGTTCATCAGGAATTGTCCACTTAGACTGCTTTGTTTCTTTGTTGTAGTAATACCTGAAAGATCCAATAACACACAAATCACTAAAACAAAATAAAAAAGCATACTGCAGTAGCCAAGAGAACCAAAATGCTTTTACTGGTAAATCTTACTTCCGACCATCGGCAGTTGTGAATTCTTTCCATACAGTCGAAGCATCAGCTCTCTGTTAAAGAACAAAACAAATGCACTGTTTAAATGTAAATCTCAAACTAAAAGAGTAGTAATGAACACCAGAACAGCATTGGCAGTCTCCCAATGTTCTTGCTCCAGGCACTAATGAACGAATAAACATAAACAAGCTCAGCAACAATGAAAATAAAATTCTATTAGCAATAGGCAAGGCAACATGTTGCATATGCATATAAATTTATGCAATAATTAGTGAGGTAAATGTTTTTTGATCAAGCATACTTTGTTTATTTTTCCATTTGGATTGGAAAAATAAATGATCATTAGTGAGGCAAATTCTACCAGGTGTTGTTATTAAATCTGCCAAGTGCACGCATTTGTTAGATAAAAATAATGATTTGCCACAAATTTTGAGTGATTCCATCAGGAAAGAATCAAACAAACTTGGTTAACATCATAAAGACAGCTAAATATCTCTACAAGGAACAGCTCTCTACTGAACATTTTTATCAAGAAAACAAATTATAAATACCTTTTACAATTATCTTTTTTAGACATATTTTTGCAACTTGCAGAAAGAGGACATTTAAGCAAAGGAAAGAAAAGGCACAAGTTAAAAAAATAGGAGGAAATAGCAAAAGAAACATACTGTCAATGCAGATTATAAATCCAAAGAAGCCAACTTTGGAACTCAATTGAAGAAAACTGCTGGTGTGCTTAAAGTATCACTGTAGAACGTAATGTTAAAAGAGAGAGAACATTTGGCCAAACCATATTCTTTTACTAAAAAGGTAACATCTCAATCCAAGCTTGTTGGTCAGCTACAACTATAGCACTTTATGTTAATCGCACCTTTTTTATATGAATTCAACCATCAATTGTACTTTTCAGTTGTGGCAGTCAATTTAGTAATTGATCATAACATGATACTTCTTGTCAAGTCAAAAAGGAAATTTTAACCATTAAAATGAATTGAGACACCTGTAAAGATAGTTAAAAGAAACACAAGGAAATTATTGCAAAATATTCCAAGACAAAGCATGTACACTCCATGTAACATTACATGTGTAGTTGAGGATATCAGAATAATAGTTGTACCTGTAAAACTAGAAAGGTCATAAACATCAAGCAAGTCATGTTCAAGAAGAGAAGACGTGAAATCACAAAGAAACTTAAATAAACTAGCTTTTTGATGGTAATAATCTATGTTGCTCGGACTACTCGAAAATGGCAATGGATGTGTGTCTGATCCTCCAGAAGTACTAGTACAGCATTTCTGAAGGATCCAACACAGGTGTGGCATCGTTTTAGGAGAGTCCGAGCAACACGGATAATAATTAGCAATGATCAGATTTTAGATCAAGAAGTAAAGACTAATGAAGCACTTACACATCCATACCATTAGACCGAAAAAATTCACAATCAACCTAAACTGTTCCCAGCTTATAGATTTGACCGCCTCTACCTCAGATTCCAATTTGTTAGGTCAGGGAAAGTTTCCACAAATAAAGAGAGGAAAGCACATGGAAAAATCTAACTAAATATCTGTCAGCATCTCAATGTCTCCTTCCTCCCCATTAACACACTTTTAGAGAGGTAAGGATGTGAATCAAAATCTCCACCATATTGGAAGAGACAGTATAAGAGAGAATTTAGAGCGTCAGATACCAAGAGAAGTTGAGGAAAGGTGACACATGGAGAGACAGCGAAGGCATAGGAAATGAGGCTCACATAGCAGCAACATCTATTTAGCTTGAGTTTTGACATCAAGCAAGCGAGCAAGGGTGTTGACAAAAGGGGTAATTCCACTCATGAAGAAAATGGCTGGATGAGGAGAATCAACAAGCAAGGCTAACTTGAAGTAAAGGAGTACTTGAAAGAGGAGCTAATTACCTAATTAAGTATATTAACATGAATAGAGACGACATAAAATCTCCAAAGAGATCGGGAAAATTAGGGATGTCCAATATGTATTTCTAGATCTGATAAGGATAACTGAAGGAAGTTCATGGCAATCGTCAAAATATTCGGGAGCCAGGAAAACTAAAAGGGCAAACAACAACCAAATTCAGTAAAAGGAGGCAATATTAACTTTGAAACAGACCAACTTCTCCGGAGAGTATCTTCTCTGTTTTTTCTGACAAAGAAAGTGAATCTCAATGTGTTAAGTCCTCTCATAAAATACTGAATTTGATGCAGAATATCGATAAAACATTCTGCACAATCGATATACAAGCTACTAGACTCCCCCTAACAACAAACCAGGTGGTTGCTCCATATAGACTTCTTCCTCAAGATCAACGTGGAGAAAAACATTTTTAATGTCCAACTGATTAAGAGGTCAATGGCAAATGGTAACCATAGATAAAAAAATAAAGGCGGGCATATGCATTAAGAGGTCAATGGCGAATGGTAACCATAGATAAAAAAATAAAGGCGGGCATATGCTATATTAGCCATGGGAGAGAAAGTATCGTCGTAATCCAATCCAAATATCAGTGTATACCCTTTGACAAAAGTGAATGTGAAACAAAGAGAACACAGCTGGAAAACTCTGATCTACCGAAAACGGTGTAGCGGTCACCAAGAAATGCTCAAAACTACACAAATCTGATATGAGAAAGTAGTCAACAAAAAGATGCACGGTGCTACGCAAATCGATTATGAGAAAGCAGTCACTGGAAAGATGGCACGATGCTACGCAAATCAAATATGAGAAAGTAGTCAATGGAAAGATGGCACGGTATTATACAAATTAGATATGAGAAAATAGTCACTGGAAAGATGGCACGGTGCTACACAAATACTGACAGATACGGGTTGACACAAAATATCCTTAGGGCCTGTTTGGAAAGCCCATCCTGGTAATTGAATTCGGTGTATTTACATTGTCTGTCCTGTTTGGTTGGGCATGTAATTACATGGTCAGCAGGTAATTGGGTGGAATTGGCAGGTTGTAATTACACTCTCCAATTCATTGGGTTGGGGGAGAGGGGGGGGGGATATGAATTGTTGGTAATTACATGGTGTAATTACAAGCTAATTACTTTTAAATTTCTTTCTTTTATTTTTGTTTTAATTTTTTATTATTATTATTTTAAATTGTTCTGATTTTATTATTCTAATATTATTTTTTATATCATTTATATTTCATTTCCTTCTTACTCTCAACCTTTACTTCATGTGATTCCATGCAATTTTTCGTATCTTCCAAAAAATATCATTAGTATAATTTTGTTACTATTCTAATTTTTAAACTAAAGTAGAATTTATTGTTGAATAAAGTTATGGACTTACATTTTCCTTTTCTTTTAAATCATATTTATGTATTTTATGTTGAAATTTGACATAAGAGTATTATGTTAAATTTTTTGTTTTGAATTTAGAACGTATGTTATATTTTCAATTTCATTTGTTTTAGGAGTATTGATTTATAATATTAATCTTTTAGTCAAACATGTATTTCATGATGTTCATAGAAATTATGTTCTTTTAGTTTTTATGAGTTACTTAATTAAAATATACTAAATTGAAAAATATAAATCAATTATTTTTATAATTTTAGTTAAGAACACATGTTCATTAATTAATATATTTTCAAGAGACAATATATATCTTAAATGTTTAATTTAATATCATTTATAAAGGCCCTTATTTGTCTAATATAATTTTTAATTTTTAATAATTAATTTTTATTTTTAATATTCAAGACTACTGGTGCAACCAAACAGTACACTTGTAATTACAAGTGGCAAACAAACAGGTCAACGTAATTACTAGGTTGTGTAATTACTAGGCTGGTAATTACACCAATTCCAATTACATGGTGGCTTTCCAAACAGACCCTTAGAAAGTCGCCAAAAATTGACACAGGGTAGTCTATCGGACTGAGTTTTCTTCCACTTTTCTTCCACTGAATATGGGGTTCATGCATATATCAATGAGACTTCATCCTTATTACATTACAAGCGATACCCAAAATTCCTAAAATGTGGCCCTACTTTTGTTAACATAACCATTGGCCAGACGGGTGGCATATATGGTCATAGCCGCCCGCCGACAACGAAAGCTCTTTGATTCTCTACCGGATTCATAGAAGCTTTGATACCATGTGAGAATATTGGAGAAGAATATTATTAAATTGTGTACCTCCATTATTACACTGAGATCCTATGTATAGACACTATATTACAATCCTTTTCCAAGTAAGATTGTATGTACTATTCCTATTCCAAGTGGGTTTCTATATACTATTCCTCTTCCAAGTAGATTTATATATATTATTCTTGTTCATATTCTTATTCTAACAAAGCTTATGCAATAAAATAAAGAACAATGCTGGGAAGTTCCTCATAAATCAATGAATGTCAACAAGATAAGATAAAAGTAGAATGCTACCTCATCAACAACAAAAAATAGGATGTTGTGAAGTTCCTCCACAGTGAATACATGGAGGATGGTGCAGGTAGTTCGCAACAACACTTCCTATATCTACTAATCTTTTAGGAGTATATGTATGCACTTGCTTAGGATCACGGTTTAAATTGAAATAGGTCAACTTCCAGTTTCAACAGGAAATTTGTAACTACCAACATATATGACCAATTCCACATAATATCAAGTCACTAAATTGCAACATAAGATGGAATAACAAATTGTTGCCTGCCTTGAGAAAGTGAAAGCGCCTTCAATTTGAGCACTAATCGCAGTTGTTTATATGTCCATGACTTGCAATGACATCTACAAACCAGTGGAAGAACATGCAAAGAAAAGTAGAATACACATAAAACGGTTTGAACTATTTAATATCTAATGCAGTTGTTAACATCCACAAAAAGGAAACGATATTTGCATATTTTGAGGCAAAAGAGAATATGTGCACTCCACCAAACAGCAAGTAAAGACTTCAATTATCAAAACAGCAGCAATTAAGAATATAACTAACCTCTAAAGGTGTCATCAGCTCCAAAGGCTTCTCCCAGCTAGATTGCTTTGTATTCTTATTGTAATAATATCTAAATAAGCAAATTAATTAATTAATCACTGAACTACACTTCAATCCCAAACTAAATGAACAGGAAAGAAGGGAAACATTGCAGAGTTATATCTTAGCACTGCAAGCAGCATAATACAAACTCTGAGAGATTGTCAAGTAACATGATTTACTTGATAAAGGGCAAAGTTTAAAAAAGAATTACCAAAAAACCAACTCACCGTCTCCCATCAGCAGCTTCATACTCTTGCCAGTCAGATGCAGTCTGCTGTGAAGCTGTGCTCGCCTAATTACAGTGCAAATCAGTAAGGTTTACAGATGACAGAATCAAAGTCAAGTACTTAGAGAGAGAAAAGTTCAATTTCTAGTTATGGTATTGAAGCTCCGGCCTCCATTTGCAATTATAATGAACATCCGGAATACTAAATTCACCATGCATTAGAAAATCTTGCAGTTTTTTTCCATGGCAACTACATTTGAAGTTTGAGACAATTAGTTGAAATGAGACATCCACAATCTCCAAACTGCTAATATCCAAAGAATAGAAATGCTCTACATATTTAGTAAGTTATAATCCAGAAAGAGAAATACTGCTTTGAGGTTATGAGGCTACACCCAATAACCTCCAAATTGCTAATATCCAAATAACAGAAATGCTCTACATGTTTGGTAAGTTATGATCCAGAAAGAGGATACTGTTTTGAGGTTATGAGGCTCTAGAAATATGAATCACTAAATTGATGAAAACATTATGTGAACCTTCAGAAAAATGAGCATACCAAAATGATAAGACCTTTCCTACATCCAGAGAAAGTACTAAACGAGAATTCTAAAAGCCTTTGCACTCAAGAGTGTGGCTTAGTGGTCAATGAAGTGGGTGGAGAACCATGAGATCACTTGTTCAAATCCCAGCCAAAACAAAAACACTAGGTTTCTTTCCATCTGCCTAAGTCTTGGTTGGAAATTACTCGGTACCTTTATTGATGAGAGATAGCAAGTACCCAATGGAAAGACCAACGTGCATGCTAATTGGTCCAGCCACCACCGTCATCAAAATGATAAGTCAGGGAGGCCGTTATTAACAATACCACGTAAGATGGCATCATGAAAGATCTCCTAAAGACCACAAAAATTTCATTGGCACCAATAGAAAGTTATTAGCAGATTGTCATTCAGCTTCCAAAATAATCTTTTCACATCCTTAGTACTCCCTATGTCTCAATATGTGATACACATCGATTGGAACTAGTGTTTAAGAAAGAACGAAAGACTTTTGAAACTTGTAGTCTAAAAAAACCACATATATTTGTATGGCTATAAATTATTGTATTATGGGTAAAAATTGGAAAGTTTAAAATTGAATTTATTTCTATATATAAAAAGGTATCATTCTTTTAGGGACAATATAAACATTCATCAATCAGCTCTCATCTATTTGTACTTGTATGAATTACTTGTGAATAACATAATTTGAAAGCACAAATTCCTAGACAACCCATTTATCTTTCATCCCCGCATCCTTTCCACCATATTATCATCCTAGGGAGTACAAGAAAGAGCACAATACAAAATCCTCCCTTGACCATGTGGTATTTACAACAAAGGGTTACTCTTTATCTACTCCCGATAATACACAAACTGCTCATCATTTTCTTCCTTAGCCATTGGCCCACCATAGAAAGTGAGGCACTAAGGAGATTTTGTAACATTAGTTTCTCAATCCAAACTTTGTTTCATGGTGGATAAAACTAGGGTTGAGATTAAATTCTTTGAATGAGAATATGCAAGAGAGCTTGACCTTTAATGTGGCGCCTCCTTTTCATTGTATTTTTGTTTTTATTACATAAATAATTATTCACAAACTTCGTGTGGGGAAAACAGTTTTCCCATCTCATGGGAAACCCTTTTTGCTCCGCTTAGCCTTATCCCCCCTCTAGGGGTATTAAGAGGAAAAATATACATTCTTAATCTTTAAAATGTCTTATACAGACAATCTAAAGCTACTCATCACACTGCTTATCAAAAAGGTTACTGTCAGACTAAACTAGGTACACAACTCAACACAAATTAATTGTACACTTAGTCAGGATAAAAGTTAGAAAAATCCCTGTATGACGAAGAATTACTTCAGAAAGGGGATTTTGACTATGCAGCAGGTGTTTTCTGTGTGAAAGAGTAGGAGAGACTCCTAATCATCTACTTCTTCACAGTGAATTTACATACTGGCAATCTGGCTATGTTTTTTAATATCTTTGGAGTAAAATGGATTAGGCCATATGAGGTGAAGAATCTTCTTGTCAGCTGGAAAGGACAAGAATATGATATCAGATTTTAAAAGACCTAGAGAGCTGCATCATTAATACATCATGTGGAGTACTTGGCTTGAAAGGAACAAAAAAAGCTTCATTGGAGAGAAGCATCACATTTCTTTTGCAAAATATAGGTGCTTACTACCCTTCAGGGTGACCAAGTGGTTTGAGCTTGGGACTTCCATGTTGGAGGTCTCAAGTTCGAAACCCCTTGCCAGCGAAAGCAAGGGGTTTGCCTTCTGGGTCGAGCTCGTTGCACCAAGCTTGCCTGGTGCGGGTTACCTCTCCGATGTGGTTTGCGAGTTATTGCATAGGAGCGGGGGCTTTACCTTGTGCCCAAAGGGTAGCGGCTGCGGGTTTCCCTTGTAATCAAAAAAAAAAAAAAATAGGTGCTTACTAAGTTCATATTTTTGGTGCAAGGAACATATTGTTAGGGAGGTCTCACAGCTTGATGATTCATAGAAACTTTTAGCTGAATGCTACCTAGTCAAAGAAATAATAATCCTTTAGTACTTTTGTGCTGCCTCCTTGGTACTAGCTTAATAAAATATCATTATCTTATAAAAAAGATTATAAACACTGTAAATGGTTGTGGCCAGCACGAATGGAAGACGTAAGGTTAGGGTGAAAAGGGGGAAGGGGGAATGAGCAACTCAGACGCTACAGAGCCTTCACCCTGTTGCTCTTAATTTCGTACAGATTTGTCTTTCAACATTGTGCTTATCTATCAAAAATTTCATATTATCTTAATATTTTAATTGTATTTAGTACAATACTTCACACCTCGCATACTTACAGGTCTCACCTATCTGAATAACAATTTACTCTTCAAAGCTAGTAAGTGTGGGAAATGGAAGAAAGGGACATCTTCTTTACCACTAAAAATGTAACATAAGACCCTTATTTGCTCATTTATTTTCTTAAATATGGTTTTAACAAGATTCCTCGCGTTATATGCTAGGTCAAAAATTTTCCAAAGAGTGATTTCCAGTCATAGTGGAACCTCAATTATCCAGCTGTGGTTTTAATTTTGGATGCCAATAATAGCATAGTTGCTTAGATGCCCTTCCTCTAAAGTATTAAGTCTTGGCTTTGAATAGGAAATACTTTGAAGATCTCCTATCAAGCAACAAGTGAAGAAATGCATAAAGATCTCATTTTACTCAGATTCAGCATTGATACATCACTGAGCAATGATACTTGATAACAATATGCATCAACATAAAAGGATTTATAAAAAAGTGGTATCCACGACAATAGGCTTCCACCAGATTGCAGACAAAGATTCCACCATTGTAAGTTTAAACAAGGGAAAAACATTAGCAGATGTGTTTTTGGATGATTTGGCTACCAGTTCAAGATTGTTCTGGAAAAAAGATGATACAACTATTAAAAATGCATGAATATGCTGCATAAACATTTTCCACGTAAATCAATTGATACCCACAAACTGGGAACACCTTCTACGCTGCAAATACGGAAATCGACAACTTATACCAATATGCAGATCATAAAAGAACTTGTTCTGCAAAGTTTTAGCCAATGGTAAAGAACAGGATAAAGATTATGCATTCATCAGATACAAACATAGCCTGAATCTTGGGTTGACCTAAAAGAGAAGAAGAACAGACAAACAGCAACATCTTGCAGAAATATGGTAATTCAGAAGTCCACATATTAGGTCTCAATTGAGTAATGTTGAAAGAATTTTCAAATAGGTACAAGAAAAAATCATACCAGAACTGCTGGAGCTACAGCTGACAATTGGTGACTACTCGGGGGAGTCGGGGCAGCCACTGGTGTGGTTTGACTTCCAGATGACAACCAAGTCTGTCCCCCGGCAGGGAAAGTAGAACCATGCATTTGGGATGAAGATTGAACCTGAGAAGGCAAGTTCAGTCCACTTCATATCTGGGCAAAAGGAGGTGGTGCAAACTGAAAGAAAAAATAACAATAGAAAAAAACAAAAAATTCAAGGAACCTAGTGCTATTTCTTACTGTATATGATGATGAGAATGGATTTCCAGCACCACTAACACCAGGCATGTGACTATTCAAAGGGGGATTGACTTGTTGAGGCTGTGGAATACTTGATTGGATATATGACATCTGAATTGCCTGAGATGACGGTGTTCCATGACCGGGCTGGCCAGGTCTTGGGGGAAACTGCTGCATTGTTTGAGAAAACTGGGGCATTTGACCTTGACCAGAAGGCATTCCAGCATTTGGTGTTTGTCCAACAGGGCGATATTGTGGAGAGGCTGAAATTGGTGGAGCAAAGTGCTGGCCTTGCTGTGTTGATAGAGCAGGTCGAAACTATGACAACAAACGCATGATGCACTTACGATAAGTTTTCAAAGGTAACAGATAAAATAATTTTCATAAAAGCAAGATACATAGCTTACTTGCATAGGAAATGAACCAAAACCTTGAGGTGGTGTGGATCCAACTGAAGGAGGCCAAAGAGGCTGTTAAAGGAAATATCAAGATCAGAAGATTAAGACCTAATAAGAATGAATAACATTTTACATGTCTAGCATGCTAGTCACAAAGGCTAGGATGATGTGCAATTAGTGATATCCGACCATCTGAGAATGTTACAGTAAGCACAGGATACCAGATATCCTTAAAATGGTAATATAACACTTAAAATTAGCGAGCCACATTTTAGCAGGCCCCTTTGGTCTCACGCTGACAGTTGAGGACGGAGCATGTTCAAGTTCATCTCTTCTTACATTGCTCCTTCACCACACAAATCTAGCATCTCATTCAAAATATCACGGGGGTTATCGTGAAAGATCTGGGAAAGGACACTGAAAAAATGGAACCAATGCCTGCTGCTATCTGAGGGTGTATTTGGAAGGAAAGAAACTCAAGAATTTGTTAGAGCAAAATGGAACCTATAAATAAGTACAAAGTAGAGATGACTGGTTTTCTTTGGTGTATCATGGAAATAGCTAACGACATAGAAGCCATAATTGACTTTTTGAGTTCATTGTGTAATCTGTAATGAGACTTTCCTCTTTAAATACTTTGCAACAATTATATGCACCTTAATACAACAACTTTACCAATCAACAAATATTCCAATTCCATTTCTTCTCATTTCTCCATTATTCTCATTTCTTTTTAAGTGATTTGGTTTGACAGTAAGATTAAATTAAAGTTCCCTTCCAGATGATAATCAGCAATCCACAATCTTTTCAACACAACAATTGTCTATGTATTTCAACAAAGGTAATACAGTCATAGAAATTACCTGTGGACCAGATGGTGGAGGATTACTGGCCATGTCTGCACATAAACAAGTGTCTGCACATTACAAATACATGATTAGCAAATCCAATATCAAATACTCACATGATTCAGAGTATACAGAAACCACATATATATTATACAAATATTTTTATGTCATAACAAAATTTGTGCAATGATTAACTTAAAGAAAAATAGCAGCAAGCTGAAGCAGCAGTGAGCTTTAAAAAGGGAAACAAAATTCTAATAAATTCAGCGAATTGGGGTATTGAAAATGCGAAATAGGCGCAGCGATAGAAGAAGTTGATAAAGAATTTACCTGGAGAGAAAATTCTCCTACCGAACAGAGGAAAAAAAATGACAAGAGAGAACTGCAAAAACCGAATATAAACCCTAGCGAGCGGAGTTGGCTCCAACTCAATGTGGCTAGTCCAACAACTACTACTCCTCTTCTTTTTATTTAATTTTATGAATTCTCTTTTTTATATATATACTTTTACTACTATATATAACTGACTAGGGAAGTCGGTGTTGGACAATATGACAATATGACTGTTTCCTAGCCAAGGGTAATTTAGTCGTTTTTCGTTTTATTGTGCTTTTTTTCATGTTATTATTGTTTATATAAATGGCTTTTTCGATTGTGTATTTCAAAGTTTTTCCCTTCCACTCTCATGGTGTCTTTTGTTAATAATGCATTGGTATTTTTTCCAAGTCATATTTCCCCCATATTTTGCATTTTTTTACAACAAAGTTATTGGGCAATTTTGGTAAATCCATTAAATATTGGAGGTTTTTCTAATGCTTAAAAAGACATAAAAAATTGTTGACGTAAGGATATATCAATACTTGGACCCACATATATTTGCATGTCTTTTCTTACTTTTGAACATTCATAGCTATTTTTGGACTTCCTTCTTGTCGTGTCTTCGATCAAAAATTAATTATTTCATGTCGTTAAAATTAACTTATAAAATTTAAGTTGTTCCACATTTCATTACTAAGAAAAAAATATTTATCAATACTATGGTTTCAATATTGCTCATTACTAAATATTTTAAAAGAGATTTTGAATATTTGATCGAGTCTCAAATTTTCATCTATGCTACATAAATTGTTTGAGATAGAAATAATAAAATATATTATCTGAAAATTATATAAAAAGTATTATAAATAACAATGATTAATAATTTAAAAACCATACAAAAAATTGATAAACTCTCAAATTGTTATATGTTGTGTGCTACATAAATTGAGATAAAGAAAGTAACATATATAATTTAAAAATTACGTAAAATGTACTACTATTAGTTACAATAATTGACAACTTAAAATATATCTGAAAACATATAAAAATTTGATTAACTTTGAAATAGAAAAAATAACATATATTGGATTCGTGCTGGCACGGGCTCCCATATCTAGTTTACATAGAGAATCGCAAGCCTCTTTTTATTCCATGTTATGTCAATTAATATATATATATATATATATATATATATATATATATATAATAATTGACGTTAAAATAAATATCATATTTTCTTAAATAATATAAATAAATATTATATCGCTAGACGCATGAAATATTTATCCCATCTCATGAATAAATTAAGACTTCAAACTTTCAGACGAGTTTAAATTAAGAAATCTATTTGATTTTAGAAGTTTATTTTAAAAAAAAGTTTCAGGAATTAAATATTAGTCGTTTAAGTATAGATGATAATAACTTTGATCTATCTAAAGAAGATTTTAAAAGAAAATATTTGGATCGAAAGGCATATATTAGAAAATTGGTTCAAAGAATATTTTATTATTCTGAACATACTCAAAATATTTTATTAGAGGAGCATATTAATGGTAAAAAAAATTTATGAATAGCATATTAATGATTATACTTATATAGATAATTTTATTCCATCGTACATAAAATGTCAATGAATAGTATTATTTATGAAGTTAACAAAAATAGTGATAAAAGTATTGCCAACATGATTACTGCAGAATTTACCGATCAATTAAAAGGCTAGTGGAATAATTATTTAAGCTTTGAGTAACATCGAGAATTTTAAAAGCTATCAAATAAAAAAAAAGTAATGAACAAGTAGTTCAAAATATTGTTTATACCCTAGTTCTAAATATTATAGAATATTTTTCAAGAAAACGATTGGATAAAATGAAACCATCATAATTATATTACAGAATTTGAGGTGTAAGACTATTGACACCTCTATTTTATTCAAATAAGATACAACGTTGTGGTAACTCAAAAAATAATAAATTAATTTAATTAAAAAGAATTTAATGAAAAAATATTTTAGGAGTCGCCGCCTATTTTAGGATAATTAGGAAATCAATTAATTATTTAACAAAAAATGTTTATGAAACCAATAGATTCTAGGTAAGATTTCAAGTGATTTCGAAAAGAAATAGCATCCTTCAGAATCCTCAATTGTGGGTCCCGACTGAACACATTATTTCAAATTGAGGAGGAGATAAAGATAATGTACAAATATAATAAATATGTAGTATAAGCAAATATCAAAACAAAATAATTAATAATAATATAAGAAATGGCCTAATGTTTGTCTAACGTCAATAATATACATAACAATGAATAAAAACATATCGTTCGAACTTTGTTCGAATAGCTTCTTCACGAAGCAACTTTGGTACCTGTAAAAACACCTTGTAAAAGTGTTAGTAATGGATAAATATGAACCAAAATAAATGAAAGAAATAATAACTCAAAAATAAACTCGTCTTATTAATCTTGGAGGCCTTGAAAATCGACGGTAAGTTCTTCATCGATCAATTTTAAAAATATAATGTATATAAACTTAAACTAATATTTCTGTCTTTAAAAAGGGGAGGTTTCGAAAATCGACGGAGATATTTTTTCATTGACCATTTTAACTAGTTTGGGTTAATCACTTTAGTAATACAACAAAAATAAACGAAATCAAATTTAAGAATATAACATCCAACAAAACATTAATGAATACTTGATTAAATTAGTATTAACCATGAAAATGATCAACCCAAATTAGAAACATCTTTTTAACAAGAAACAAATAACTACAAAATCAAATTGTTAATAGAAAATATCTCAAAGAAAATAAAAAAAATATCGGATCTCTTTAAGAAATAACTAAAATAATCAAAAGCAAATACAAACGATAATAAATAATCACTATTAAAGCGAAATAATGGAGACAATAGCATAAAAACTAAAAATTAATATAAGCATAACACAACAATTATATCTAGGATAAGAACAAAGCAAATCTACAAAAAAAAGAAAACAATAATATAAAGAGAAACAAAAGAAAGATAGATTTGTGTTATTGTTTGGAGATCATCAAGACAGATTTGCCGAAGACAAGGGTGAAGGTTACTTGTTTATTCAACGAAGTTCCGATAGAGTTTGAACAATGGTTGAGTCTGGTTTGTTGTTCAGAGCTCGTTGATTCGCTGGAGTCAGCGAAAGGAGAAGTGAACAGTAGTGGATCTGATTTTGAATTTGATGCTCTAATGGTGGTATTGTTTGTTGGTGGTGTGAGTGAAGGGAAGAAGGAGGAGAAACGAGAAAAGAAAATGGGTAACAAGGTTGGAATCTTAGGTGTAGCTCTCTGAGTTGATGGTGGTTTCAAGTGTGTTTTGTGGCTCTGGAGGTTGGTATTCGCCGGAGCGGCGAAGGTGAGAAGGAACAATGGAGTTTTGGGGTTGTATGGTTCGGTAATTGGAGGCTATTTCACCAGAAAAAAATGAATTCTATGGTGTTAAAATGGATGTAAATAAATAGCGAAAATAAACTGGTGTGTGTGTGGTTTGTTTGCTGCTCCAGTAGAGAAGAAGAGTAAAAGAACTAGATTGTTTGTGAGGTTTCTGGCAGTGGTGGACCAAAAGGAAAAAATGGAATTTGATTAATCTAAAAAAAATAAAATTCACCACCCTCTTTACTTTGGAACCAAGCATGGATTTAAATAAGAAATTTAAAATCACCTTTTGCACAATACCATCGGCTCAAAATTGTGTGCCCAAAACCATTGGTTAATAAATATTTGTGTATGCGATTCTTTATTTGTATTTAAATGTATTTTTTGGACTGTGCTAAAAATATCAAAATGAATATTAACAAATGTAGCGAATAAAATGAATATTAATTAACAAATGTACCAATGACATGTAAAAAATATAATTTAACAAAGAATCATGATTTAATCAAACTGAACAAATATTGTGAATATATTCAATCGACTGTGACCAAAACAATGTAATCAAAGTTGATCAACAAAAGTTCAAATATTATAAGAAAGAGGGATAATTATCGATAAATTGTATTAAAATTGCAAAGCATGTATTTTGAACAATTTAACGAATAAAATACTTGGAAGTATTAACTTTAAAAATATTAGGCCAAAATTGAGTATCAACAACTTCCCCCTTTGTTTGATTAGGATCGATGTAAGAGATCATAGTAAAAAAAGTTGACAAAATCCAATTTTGGTTTAATAAACTTTGAACAAAATGACATGAGACGTTAGTAGAGCTTTTGAACAATACTCTACGTCCGTCAATGGGGCTCAAAATAATAAACAAAAAGGCAAGGATTGATCGGATACTAAAAACTCATATACCTTCGACGTTATTTTCAAAATTGTACAATGAAAAATTGTGCACCTCTTTGAAAGGAAGATGATTCAAATAACATGTCACTTTGAATGAGGTGACAATTTAATTTGTCTCTTGAAAGGCAGACGACCCAACTATAACATGTCAGTTTGAACGAGGTGAAAACCCAACGTGTCTCTTGAAAGGCAGACGTCCAACTTGAATGTTATAGGTCACTTTGAATGAGGTGACAACTCAACTTGAAAAAAATAACATGTAACTTTGAATGAGGTGGGAACCCAACACATCTATTGAAAGGTAGACGACCCAAATTTGTCACGACCAACCCACCGGGACGTGCGGGCACCCAGTTTAACACCTAAGTAGGAGAACCATCACCATCATATCCCAATAATTAAAACATGCGGAAACTTAACTTAAAATGGAGATAAATGAAATCATAGTGTTTTTATAAATGAAAACCTTCCTAAACAAATTTGGATTAAGACTTGTAAAGTAATTAACACCCCAAAGATCTAGTCTAAACAGGTACAAGATCTACTAAAAGTACAACATAACATAATAATGAAAAGACAAAGTTTTCACCATGCGGAAGGAAAAGTTAAAGCTGCTGGAGAACTTTTCGTCTTCATCTAATGAAACATCACCAACCTGCATCCAGACTATGCCAAAAAGGCATAGCAAGAGTAGTATCAGTACAAAACCACACATATTGGTAGGCATCATCGGTCAACCCGACGCCCACCACATAACATAAGAAAACAACTAGCAAGAATATGCAATAAACCACTCGCTTCTCCACCTTTACCCTCTCTCGAATACCTCAGAATTACACTAGCACCCTTACTACTAACCACCTTTTCAGTCAACTTACTTACTAGGTTCTTGATCTTAGCCTAACCATCCTAACGCATAGAGAAGTCCACGAATACAACTACAAGCATTTTGACTCGCCACTCACGATATACCCTTCTCTTCTCTTCTAGGTTACCCTACCCTTGCCACATGGCACATTGCATCAAGCTTTCTAACCACCAACCACAAATTCCTTCCTCTAAGGTGAAATCCACCTAAGTAATTACATCCCATACACTAACCCCACTTCTCTCCCTTACAACACACGGACAACCCTTGCTCTCAATTATTACAACCCTTGAACCCTTGGCCTTCCCGATTCATTCAACAACGAGATACATAACAAGTTTACTCAACATAAAAGAACAATCAAATATAAGTCCTCATAACCATATAACAACTCCGGAGAATTACAATATCAATTATCATTACGAACCACAGACAATTTCACGATCCTCAAGATACACAATTATGTCAAGTTATTGGTCCTCTCATGGAACCCAAACCCAAACTGTTAGCATACCAGAATGTGGTACCCGATCCAATGTTTATGCCGAAATGTGGCAACCGATCCCATATTTATGCCGAAACGTGGTAACCGATCCAAGTTAGTGTGTCGGAACGCAATACCTGATCCATTCAACAAGCCACAATCATAATCACAATCACAAGCACATTCACATAATCATACAACCAAGTCATGATTCATGGCGTTCATCATTCCTCTATCTCATTAATAGTATGATTAATAACGCCACATTGCATACATACCCATATTATAATGAAGCAAGAACACCATATATCACAAAATCATGAAATTACAACCATCACAATGAAATATTCATCAACATATATCACTTTAACAATAATTCGACCAACTTAGCCCTAGTTCATCACCTAAGGCTTCTTGTTATGATTAAGTCATCTTTTGTTCGGTGCATGAAGGCCTAAGTATAAATCCTACCATTGATTTACATTATATTATGCAGTGAGCACATATTTATAACTACTCAATTAGCAAAACCTAGCCTACCTGGGCGCTAAGCAGCTGCTCCGACTTTTTGGCTTCGATTCTAGTTTCTGAATTTCGTGACGGTGATCTTGACCGAAAATTTGCTATCCACCGCGCTCCTTACGCTGGAAATCTCCTTCTCCTTCCTTCCCAAGCTTAGAGCAGCTTTTTGGGGGTTTCTCAGGTGATTTACGTCTAAATTAGGTATTTTAGAAAGAAGGAGAAAATAAGATTTCACATTATTTACATTCTGTCTCGCCTATCTCACTCTGGCACCAGCTTACCTCGCTGTGGTGCCACCGCCCTAGCGGCATCTGGCCCGCCCTGGAGGGATAGTGGCCCAGTAACTTCTGAGGTTTTGTTTTTCCTAATTAACGACGGTTCAGGTCGTTACAATAGATACCAATTTACCCTTCGTTCGTCCCCAAACGACTAGTTCACGGATCATTACGCACCCTACCTCGAAGTATTTTTAACTAACAACTCGGTCCATTACAAATCACGGATGGAGATGACTTTTCAAGTCTGGATCATGAAAGGGTCTATACTCAAGGGACCGGTTAGGGAAATGACGCAGCACCTGGAAAAGAATTTAGTCCCAAATTACACAGCTTGACCCCGCCAAGACGACAACTCTTCCACTGAAGCGGGGTCGCTGTGGCAAGGATATTCCCGCTAAAGCGGGATATCGGAAAACAGTAAAGGGGGAATGAGGAATGATTTCCTCATTTCTCCCCTTTTCCCTTACTCAAACTCTCTCAAAACCTCTCGATCACTTCTCTTTTGGATGTCAAATCAAAGGTAAACTTCTTGTTCCTTATGCTCTTTACTGTAACACTTACTTAACTCTGATTGCATATTGTTAAACAATCTATTAGAAACAATTTTTGGGGGTCGATATTTGAAAATGAACATAGGTTGCTAGTTTGATAGAAAAACGTAGCATGGGCACTTACTTCCCTTACGTCCCCAACGTCTCCACAACGTTCTGGGCGTAAGGATTTTGTAGAAACACGGTCGAATCGGTACAAAAATGTGTGGGGGAAGTTGAAGGGTCTCTTGATAGAAAACTCAAATTTGGGCACTATTTAGGGGTTATTTTGCTTAAATAATTGCATATTTTGATTATAGGTAGGTAATATACTCTGATCTGCTGAAATTCTGTCGAAAATGGGGATTTTGGGACGAAGAGGTGCCATGATCGTGCCTGGTGTTCGTCCCAGATGAAGGCCATTGTGGCAGCCTCCACCCCGCTGTGGCGGCCTCCATTATCCCGCCCTGTCAGGATTATGGCCATTGTGGCAAGATATGCCAGGCTAGTGGCCTGCATTTCTTTTGATAGAAAATTTCTCCCTTCCTTTCTTAACCTTAAATTGTGTATTCCTATCGTGTTCTAACACAAATCTTCCATAACTTGCATGCTTATCTAATGGCATGTCTAAATGAAGAAGATTTGCCTTTTGTTCGATTTCCCGATGCCGCTAGTCGGGAAAGCTATCACGACAAGCGAAATACAAAATTCTGTTGTGAGTGGGGTTTCTACTTACTCAGGCTGGAGGAAAAAAACCTGCTTTCTATGCTCGCTTGATGGAGTTCGGGTGGGTTCCACTGATCGGGGTTCCCCCTGCCGTACGTGCTGACTAGGTGAGAGAGTTCTACGCTATCCTGCCAACCGTCCGCTCAGACGATCCTCACCCCATCATCCGCATCTAGGGAGTTGACATCCCTCTGACTGCCACTGCTATAAATGAGGCACTAGAGTTGCCTGAGGTCTCGAATGCGGAGTACGAGGCTAAGCTGAGGAAGATGGATATGGGTTGGCTGAGGGACACCCTAATTGAGCCTGCGCGCCGGGACCAGGTCTACTAGGCTTCCACAGAGGGTATCACTAGCACGAACTGGTCACCGGATGCTAAGAGATGTCTACACTTGGTTACTAGGAGGATCCGCCCGTCGGGCAACCGTACCGACGTGACATTTCCTCGGGATTTGGTGGTGGCGTGCGCCATACAGGGTATAAAGCCAAATGTGGGGGAACAAATTATCTCAGAATGGATGATGTTCTATCGGGGCAACAAGATGGCTTTCTTCCTACCGGGACATATCACCGCGTTGTGCAAATGGGCAGGGGTGCCACTTCTTGACACCGATAAGGTACTTCCTATGTATCCCCCTTTTACCCTCTTTTGGTTAGGTCAGGTTCTACTTCTAGGAGCAAAAGAACGAGGATGGACAGGGCCAGCAGCAGTCAGGCGGTCGCAGAGTCGGATGATGAGGAAGGCGACGACACTCGTCCTATTGGGTCCCAGCCTCCCCACTCAGCTGCACAGGTAGATGAGGACTTAGCAGTTGTTCGGAGGAGAATAGGGTGCCCTATTGCTGACACAACTCCTGTTCCCCCTAGTAGTGCCCTAGAGCTTGAGATTCTCCGTCGTGAGCTGCGCCAGGAAAGGAGGAAGGGTCTAGCGAGAAACCGTCTGCTGGTTCGGATCTAAAAGGCGATGAAAATCATGTTCACTTGCATCTCCCTCGGATAGGAGATTCCCATAGTGGATATGGGAGATTTCTATCAATTCTCTTACCTAGAGGAGGCCATGACAGGCCTGGTGCCCCCGGAGGATCTAGACTCTGACACCGACACCTCTCAGTCCCAGGGTTCCTGATTGTTTGTTCGCCCCTTTTTGGGCTTGTACTTTTGGACAGACTTTGTTTTTACCTTTTCGCCTTTCCTTATTTTTTTGTAAGCACATGGATGCTAGTTTTTGCTATCTGGTACAACAAATATTTATTTTCTAAGGTTATGACTTACTGTTCTACTGCTGAGTACTGATTGAATTGCATAGATTAGCCTGGATACTATTTGGGGTCCTTATTGGGTAACTTGGAAAAGCAGGGGAGGGAGGCTGAGGTTCTGCCTTGCCTCATCCCGCTCTGGCGGGAGAAATCCCGCTCAGACTGAACCAGAGTTCGGGCCAAGATTTTTATGGTTTTTTTTTCTCTTTCCTAAATTTCACAGGTTCCCAGCTTTACCAAACAATTTTTTGGATATTTCTCTAAGCTAGGAGAAATCCTAGACTACTCCAAGTCAAACCCACGATACATGAGTCAATCTGTTCTTATTAATTCAGCACCAGAACCCACACATCCCCAGGATACATCCAGACACATACACGGTTATTACACCAGCGCGAGGTACGTTCAAATCTTCCTTACGAACTACCTCGTAGCTTTATCTAAGCCCTTGCATCGAGCTCAGTCGGGATCTTCTTTTCACCACAAGTTTCACGAAACTCAAGCAGTTACAATTCGCATAACTTCCACAACTAGGCCAACTATTGCACATATCAAAGTCCGGACACACATTTATTGCACTTAATCATATCATTACATTCAAACAAATACAACTTTCACATTCACAGTTAATTTAGACAACTAAAAGGCACACATTTACAGACAAGTCTAATTTATTAGTTAGTTCGCTCCATGGATGACCATTACTGGTCATCTATGCACTTACACCGCCCCTAGGCCAGTTACCAATTGGAATCTTCTCCGTTCCAATTTGCTTGCTTGTGTCCCTTCAGTCGTAACCACGATGTCTAGTTCACTTTGTTGAGATACCAATTGGACTCAACTCATACCACAAACGACACTCGCAAGAGAGGAGAGAAAAGGTGGAACAACTTCCTAGAATGCTTCCTAGCCTCCTGAAGATTAGATGTGGACGTCAACACACCAATCCGCAAGAGTCTATTCCACATTTTACTCTTGTACAGGGAGACAGGTAACTTGGGCTCTGATACCAATCTGTCACGGCCCAACTCACCGAGCCGTGCAGGCATACACTCTAACACCTAAGTAGGAGAACCCTCATATCCCAATAGTTAAAACATGCAGAAACATAACTAAAAACAGAGATAAATGAAATCACAGTGTTTTTATAAATGAAAACCTTCTTAAATAAATTCGGGTTAAGACTTGTAAAGTAATTAGCACCCCAAGAATCTAGTCTAAACAAGTACAAGAGCTACTAAATGTCACGACCGAGAGCACCCCCTAGTCGTAACACGACGTACTCGACCCCGAAGGGGTCTAATTAAGCCTCTTAGCATTCATAACATTAGATACATATAAATAGTGTGGAATTTAAAACTTTTCTTTAATAAATCCAACATCAAAAGACATTTATAAAGCAGCGGAATACTAAGTCTCACATGGCCATCTTAGACAAACTTTAACAAGATAGGGTCACGGCTCTTTACAATCGAAGTCTTAACAAAGTCTTAAACATAAAAACTAGAAACATAAAATCCTTGTCCTTGACATATAAGGACATACCAAAAGAGGTCTTGAGAGAACTCTAATCCTAAGCTCCCCTAGAGAAAGCAATCACTTGCCGAAACCTACACTTGTAGTAAAAAAAAGAAAATATGGGTTAGCACACAAAAATATACTAAGTATGATGACCATGCAAAAACATGCTTTAAAAGGGACATTTGTTTGAAAGTCATGCTAGTATGCCATTTCTGATAAAACTTCATAAACATGATAATAGAGGCATAATAATCAACACAACCAACATACAAGTCCTTTATCACAATATAGACATGTTCAACACATATAACCCATTTTCTTTACCTTTAGCCTTTCACCTCAAGTAAGCCTTAGGCAACACCTTGTGCAATGTATGGATAGCGTCCCATACCACCACTCGCACTAAGGTACCACCTTAAGATCACCAAAAGTGAACTTACCATTCATCCTTTCCACCTTTACACAATAAAGCATTTAAGAGACATAAACATTATATGAATCACATCATCACATTAAGACCAACATCTAAGACAACTCTAAGTCATACTTGTGCACTATGCAAGTAGCATCCCATACTACTACTCACACTAAGTACTCCTTTGAAGTCACCATAGGCAAGTCACATTCATATAGAATAGACATGACAAGTAAGTATCTCATAATACAATCCAAGTATAACATGCATCTCTACATTTAAGTATTTAAACCAACATTCTTCATTAGATTCATTTAGGACACAGTCATGCATTTAGAGGACTTTCATGCATTAATTTTGGAAAACCAATATGCATTTTCAAACATAGAAGACAAGCTATAGTCACAATACACTCATAACATAGTAATATAAATACCTTAGCAACCTCTAAGAACACTTGTGCAATGTATGGTTGGCATCCCATAATACCAACCTTACTAAGCATTCCTTGAAGCCACGTATTCATTTCCATTATCTTCAAGCTTACCATAATCCATAGTCATAAATGAGGAATTATACAAGTACATGAACTAAACATAAGGAAAGTCATCTATAACACCTTCCATTCATTATACATACATAAATTCATATCTCATTATACCATAAGGAAACCATTCCATAACATCCTAATAAGTCTACTTGTGCAATGTAAAAGTGAAGTCCCATACCCCCACTCCTACTAAGTAAACCCATTAAGAAGTCATAGTATAGTTCCTATCATATTCATTATCTTATTGCTATTAGGGAATATTAGCCATAACCGACATAGACCATGTGAGCTACATGGAATCCGGTGTCATATAACCCCACACCGAAAGAAGGCATTCTTACTTGTCGAAGGTAGAACTAATTATATTTAGCTTCTAAGTGGATCCACTAGCTAAGTCCTATGTTTGGCACATAATTATGGGATATGGAGATTGCTACTAGAAACCCAACCTATTGCATTAGCGGAGGGGCCTTTTCCTCATTGTCCATATCCACTCGGTACTAGACATTATTTCCTAATTATACATAATTAGTATCGAATTGTATCTACATGTGTGAAGGCATACTTTACCCTTCGTTCAATACAACTCACTAAAGTAGCTCATAGATTCATTTAGGTGAGAACTACCTTTCACCTTAGAATCAACATTAGTATGTGAGAATAACTATCACACCAAGATCATGTTTTCTCATGAGAATGGACTTTCAATCAACACAATATGATCAAAATGGTTATGTACATTTCATGCATAATAATGTGTAAAGGTGCATATGCGAACTATACTTTCTATTAACACCATTGATACACCATAATCATGTTTATGCATGGTGTGTGTGTAATTGTCCTTGCAATGACACAAACAACAACATTATCATCCTAGACACTTCATTCATAATTAAGTGTAAGGGCAAGGGAAGAATGGCCTTTCAACAATACCACAATATACACAATATTCATGTGACCTTCAACTTCCAAGTAAATCATGAGGTCACACACAATCTTGTCGACATGCACAAACCTTCACAATATCCCCTTCAAGGGTTATGGATCAACTCATCCCAACATATAGCAATAGCACAATAGATAAGGGAATACCATGATCCGTCAACTCATCAACACATTAATCACATCATGATTGACACTTTATACTTCACGTATTCATCAACATGCACATAATATCATGATCAAGTCAAATCATGTTTAGAAGCATTACCCTAAACCAATTCGAGTCTAGGTGATCTAGTCTAAGGCATTAAATTGAGAAATTCATCATTCTTGGAGGATCACATTTAAACCCTCAATTGCCTCTTTTATGACATAACCCTAGAATCTTAGGTTAATCAAGAATATATGTAGCATTATACTAACATCAAGTAACTACATCATTATTAAACACCTCCACCTTTCAAGTGGATCAACATCTCTAACACAAGTCTACTATAACAAGTACTTAGGTCAAACTTGCCCTTTCAAGGCTATGATCACAAATCCTCAATTCACCAACAATTCACCATAATTAGTCATAGATGATGATATAAGTCAACAATCTAAATCAATCTAGGCATAAATCCATCAACATTCATTCATAATCAACAAACCCACTTCACAAGGCACAATTTAGGAATTGAGAGAAATCATGGGTTCATAGAGTATTTTCATCTTAAATCATCAATTAAACATCAATATAATCAGAGTTTATCATTTGAAAACGTTTGATGCAAAAACCCATTAGGTTGAGTGAAACTTAGGGTTTTTCATGAAACTTGAAACCTTTGAAACTTCTTTGAAATTGACTCTAGGGTGAAAACTAACCCTAGAAGAAGGATCACCATACCTTTTACTTGAAGAATCCCACGAAAATCTACCCAATAGCCTTCCTCTTCAATTCCTAAGTCTTCTTCTCCTCTTGGTCTTCAATGGAGTTCTTAGAGAGAAGATATTTTGGGAGAGAGGGTTTTGATTTAGGTGTTTTGAATAAAGGAGTAAAATGAAGTGTTTTAGGACTAGAAACTATTTATATTTATGATATAAACAACATAAAATCGACCCCACATAATAAAACATTAAAACAAAATTACTTAAAAACCCCTCAATTGGGCAGCCCCGTCAGGGGGCAAGTCCACTCCTACGGACGGTGAAAGGGGACCATGGCACGTGAAGGTACCCGTGGTCCTCTTGGGCGGTGTATCCTTGTTCCCTAGCCAATCGCAAGATGTTAAGGCATCTTCACGGACCACTTCACGGTCCGTGGTCAAGGCCACTAGCCGTGATAGTGGCCATGGTCTTGGGGCAGAAGCTTGGCCTCAAGGCCTTACCTCCCAATTGCCCAAGTGATCTTCACGGACCACTTCACGGTTCATGGTAAATACCACTGGCCGTGAAAGTGGCCGTGGTCATGAGGCAGTACTTGTCCAAGGTTGGGCAGCCTTGGCCTTTTTCTTAAGCCTTGCTCCTTTGGCTTGGCACTTGCCCTTTCAACCCTGAACCAACATTAAGAAGGGTCTTTCAACTACGAAGTCTATCACGTACCTTGACGTTGACACTCACGATTAGGCTCTAGTTCATCCTACCATTTTACGGGTCGCTACACTAAGAGTACAACAAAACATAATAATGAAAAGACACAACTTCCACCATGCATAAGGAAAAGTAGAAGCTGCTGGAGAACTCTTTGTCTTCATCTAATGAAACACGATCAACCTGCATCCAGTCTACGCCAAAAAGGCATAGCTAGTATCAGTACAAAACCAAATGTATTGGTAGGCTTCATCAGTCAGCCCGACCCCCACTGCATAACATAAGAAAACAAATAGCAAGAATATACAATAAACCACTCGCTTCTCCACCTTTACCATCTTTGGAATACCTTAGAATTACACTAACACCCTTACTACTAACCACCTTTTCAGTCAACTTACTTACTAGGTTCTTGATCTTAGCCTAACCATCCTAACACATAGAAAAGTCCACGAATACAACTACAAGCGTTTTGACTCGCCACTCACGACATACCCTTACCTTCTCTTCTAGGTTACCCTACCCTTGCCACATGGCACATTGCATCAAACTTTCTAACCACCAACCACAAATTCCTTTCTCCAAGGTGAAATCCACCTAAGTAATTATCTCATACACTACCCCCACTTCTCGCCTTTCCAACACACGGACAACCCTTGCTCTCAATTATTACGACCTTTGAACCCTTGGTCTTCCTGATTCATTCAACAACGAGATACGTAACAAGTTTACTCAACATAAAAGAACAATCAAATATAAGTCCTCATAACCATATAACAACTCCGGAGAATTACAATATCAATTATCATTACGAACCACGTACAATTTCACAATCCTCAAGATACACAATTATGTCAAGTCATTGGTCCTCTCATGGAACCCAAACCCAAACTGTTAGCATATCGGAACGTGGTACCCAATTTAATGTTTATGCCGAAAAGTGGCAACCGATCCCATATTTATGCCGAAACGTGGCAACTAGTATGTCGAAACGCAACACCCGATCCATTTAACAAGCCACAGTCACAATCACAATCACAAGCACATTCGCATAATCATACAACCAAGTCATGATTCATGGCGTTCATCATTCCTCTATCTCATTACAAATAGTGTGATCAATAACGCCACATTGCATACATACCCGTATTATAATGAAGCAAGAACAACATATATCACAAAATCATGAAATTACAACCATCACAATTAAATATTCATCAACCTATATCACTTTAACAATAATTTGACCAACTTAGCCCTAGTTCATCACCTAAGGCTTCTTGCTATGATTAAGTCATCTTTTGTTCGGTGCACGAAGGCCTACACATATAACCTACCATTGACTTACATTATATTATGCAGTGAACACAAATTTATAACTACTCAATTAGCAAAACCTAGCCTACTTGGGCGCCAAGCAACATCTTCGAGTTTTTGGCTTCGATTTTGGTTTTCGGACTTCGTGATGGTGATCTTGACCGAAAATCGGTCATCCACCACGCTCTTTACGCTAGAAATCTCCTTCCTTTCCAAGCTTAGAGCAGCCTTTTGGGGGTTTCTCGGGTGATTTACGTCTAAATTAGGCATTTTAGGAAGAAGGAGAAAATAAGATTTCGCGTTATTTACATTCTGTCTCGCCTATCCCACTCTGGCGCCAGCTTACCCCGCCATGGCACCGCCGCCCTAGCGACATCTGTCCCGCTCTGGCAGGACAGTGTCCCAGTAACTTCCAAATTTTTGGTCGTTACAAAATTTGAATGTGATACATCACTTTGAATGAGATGACAACCCAACTTGAATATAACATGTCACTTTGAAGGAGGTGACAACCCAACGTTTCTCTTTAAAGGCTGGCGACTCATTCTTAAACTTAACATGCCACTTAGAGGGAGATGACAACCCAACATGCCTCTTGAAAGACAGACGATCCATTTTGAAATAATTGTCTTTAAAAAATTAAAATATACTTTGAATCACTTTTCAAGGTATTTTTCATTATTTTTCAAAAAAGAACTATATACTTCTACATATTTTTATATAAATTTATGTATGATTTTTAATTTTTATATATGATTAGAAAATCGTCTCAAGAAATAGTGTTTAAATTATATATTTATTTCACTTCTTTTCAAATTAATTAAGTTACAATCTTAGTAGTTTAATTAGTCATTTTAAAAGTAATTTGCTAATTTTTTTTGTTAAATTTAAGAAACTCGATAATTAATTATATAATTAATCTCATTTTTAATTTATATCAAATGCAAATTTCAAGACAAATGTCAGGTGCTTTCATCTCTTTATTTTAATATCAATTAGACTCAATCATAACAACATGCCTAAAAACGCTCATCCGGTTCATCTTTAGACCATCTCCAACTCATCTCTATTTTAATTCTCTATATTTGGAGGGTCAAAATAGAGAATATCATCTCCAACCCATCTTCATATTACTCTCTATTCTCCATTTATAGAGATATGAATAGTACTTCTCCAAATTTGGAGAACTACTATTCACCTCTCTATTTCACTTTTTGATTCTTTTAATATTATTTTTAATATATCATTAATTAAGACATTATTATTTTAATTACTTTCTAATATAATATAACATCTAAAAATATATTATTGACAAGTTACTACTTTCACTCGAATTAATAATTTTTCTATTTTTTTAATTTTAAAATTGTTACTTTAAATATGTAACTTAAAATAATTTTAATATTATTTATATTTTATACTATATAAGACTATTAATTAAGTCTTTAATATTTTTAATTATTTTTTAAGTAATATAACATCTAAAATATATTATTATTAAGTATATTACTTGCATATCGAATTAACAATTTTTCTAATTTGATTTTTTAAATTTTTTTGTCAACTTTAAATATGTAATTTAAAATTATAATTATTTTTCACTATGAAGAATGCACAAAATCTACATGATAATTCAAACAATTCACTTTAGTGTTATAGTGATAAATTATTAAACTACATTATTTAATGAACATGAAAACACTTGATGCAATATTTATTGTGTAATTGTATTTAATCAATGATTTTGTTGTAAAACTAAAGAAAAATAAGACAAGAAATATAGAAGATGAAGGCAATAGAAATAGGGAGACAAGAGAAGAAATCTTTTCTTATTATTCCAAGTCTTCAAGTGTATACAATATGAGCCCTTTTGCCTCTATTTATAGTGTAACATAGAGACATAAAAAAGGTTAGTCATAAACATGAAACTAACATGAATATAATGGAGGAGGTTATGGAAGTGAAATGTTACAAGAATAATGGTTATAAAGTTTGAGGTTATGGTTATCTTCATATGGAGAAAAGTAATGGAGATAATGGGTGAGAGTAACTTCTTGGTGTAATGGACATCCACACTATAATATTTTATAACACTCCCCCTTGGATGTCCATAGATAATATGCCTCGTTAAAACCTTACTAGAAAAAAACCCTGTGGAAAAAAAATCCCAGTGAAGGAAAAAGAGTACACATATCTTTTAATACGCTTTGAATGCTGCCTCGTTAAAAACCTTACCAGAAAAACCCAATTGGGATAATACAAGAGTACAACCTGTATTTTTCTCCCCCCGATAAAAACTTTAATTGATATCTCGGAGACGACGATGCATTCCAATCTTATATCACAACTTCTCAAATATTGATATTGGCAATCCTTAGTGAATAAGTTTGCAAGATTATCACTTGAATGAGTTTTTGAACGTCTATCTCACCATTTTGCTGAAGATCATGTGTGAAAAAAGCTTTTGGTGAAATATGTTTTGTCCGATCTCCTTTGATTGTATCCTCCCTTCAATTGAGCTATATATTATTTTCGTATATAGTGGCTGAAATATCCTTTTCAAAAGAAAATCACATATTTTCTGAATATGATAGATCATGATTTCAACCAAACACACTCCCGACTTAATTCATAGATCAATGTTATTTCTACATGATTTGAAGAAGTGGTTATTAATGTGATTCTTTGAATTTCCAAGATATTTTTGTGTCTCCATATGTAAATAAATAGTCCATTTGCGATCGAGTTCTATGCATATCAAATAATTTTTTTGCATCTACATAATCAAATCATTTCTGACTCGGGGATTGATCATTTCAATTTTATTGAAGCTAGTCTTTTCTTCTAAAAGAAAATCACACATCTTCTATGTGTTGAGTCAGTTGCTTTGTTAGTTTCTTGTCATAACTTGAATGATAATATGACAATCCCTTCACATAACTTTCGTTATGTATATCAAATAATCTTCTAGCATTTGCATAACCAGCAATCTGTAAGTGCACCAATTGCACTAATAAATGACATTTAAAATCATTTTCATGAGATCAAAAAGATTTTTTTCTCTGTGTTAAGCAATCTCAAAACCATTGGGTACTCAATGGAAAAGCTTTAAGATCTTTTAAATCCTTCAAGGATTTTCATATAACCTTCATCGTCTTGTTAGACATAATAATCATTCATTATACATATTTAAGTATTTCATCTATTGCTGAAACAAGTCTTATTGCATCCACCACTGGAGAATATATCTTCATTTAATAATGTCAGGACTTTTGCGAAAACCCTTTATGCCCCGAGGCACAAACAACACTTTATATCTTATGATTATACTTTCGCACAATGATTCATTTGTACCATACTGACATTATATTTTGATCCATGAACTATAAGATTAAAAACATCACTTTTCAAAGTGAAACAAAATATACTTGAATAGTGCCAATCATTTATCTATCCACACTATATGACCAATTCGAATATAAGATCCTCGTAACCATTTATAGCATTGAGTGCTACTTCACAATTCTCAAGATACACAATTATGTCAAGTCATTGGTCCTCTCATGGAATCCAAACCCAAACTGTTAGCATACCAAAACGTGGTACCCGATCCAATGTTTATGCTGGAACGTGGCAATTGATCCCATATTTATGCCGGAACGTGGCAACCGATCCAAGTTAGTGTGTCAGAACGCAACACCCGATCCATTCAACAAACCACAATCACAGTCACAATGTATATTCTCACAATCATACAACAAGAGGTGATTCATGGCATACAATTGTCCAATTATCCTCATATTCAACTAGTCTGATCAATAATGCAACATTTGCATACATACACGTATAAAAATGAAGGAAGAACGCATATATCAGACAATCATGAAATCACAACCATCACCTAGAAGTATACATTGACATATATCACCTAACAATAACTCGACCATACTCAGCCCTAGTTCATCATCTAAGGCTTTTTCCTATGATTTTATCATCTTTTGTTCGGTGCACGAAGACCTACACATGAATCCTACCATTGATTATCCTCATATTACGCAGTGGGTACATATTTATAACTACTCAATTAATATAACCTAGCCTACCTGGGAGCCAAGCAACTGCACAAAGGGATTGTGGATAATTTTTTGGTTTTCTGAACAACATGACCGTGAAATTGAACAAGAATTTGCAAAACATCGCCATCCTCACGCTAGAATCTCTTCCTCCTTCTTTCCCAAGCTTGGAGCAGCCTTTTGGAGTGTTTCAGGGTAATTTATGCCTAATCTAGGTATTTTATGAAGAAGGAGAAAATAGGATTTTGTGTTATTTACATTTTGTCTTACCTATCCCACTCTGGTGCCAAGTTACCCCGCTGTGACGCCACCGCCCTAGTGGCATGTGGCCCGCCTGGCAAGACAGTGGTCCAGCAATTTCCCAAATTTTTGCTTTTTCTAATTAACGATGGTTCGGGTTGTTACAGATAACGTGTTGTAAAACTAAAGCAAAATAAGACAATAAATATAGAAGATGAAAGCAATAGAAATAGGGAGACAAAAGATGAGAGATTTTCTTATTATTCCAAGTTTTCAAGTGTATACAATATGGGCCCTTATTCCTCTATTTATAGTGTAACATAGAGTCATACAAAAGGTTAGTCATAAACATGACATTAACATGAATATAATGGAGGAGGTTATGGAAGTGAAATGTTACAAGAATAATGGTTATAAAGTTGGAGGTTATGGAGGTTGTGGTTATCTTCATAATGAAGGAAAGTAATGGAGATATTGAGTGAGAGTAACTTATTGGTGTAGTGGACATCCACACTATAATATTTTATAACAGATTTCACTTTTATTTGAATTGTTCGTTAATATGTATTATATATAATATTTATTGCAATTTATGTTATTTAGAAATTTAGGATAAAATATAATTTTATATTAAATGAAGAATTTGAAAATAACATTTTATATTACTTGAAGATTATATAGATTAATAGTGTGATTATTTGCAAAAAGAAGAAATGGTTTATATTATGAAATAAGAATATAAAAATGAAATAGAAATAATAATATAATATTGAAGAGAGAGAAAAAGATTTCTTTTTAGAGATTAAAATAGAGAATTGGGTTGGAGTTGGTTGTTTGAAAAATAGAGAACTTTATTTTTAGAGAGTAAAATAGAGTATAGGGTTGGAGATTCCCTTAATTTCTCCTATTCTAATTTTTTTTCATTCTCCTCACACTTTTTTTTCCCTTTTTTTATTTTCCAGAAACATGTACACACACAATCTACTCGCCTATTCTTAAAAATTGAGTGCTTCCATCTTGATTGGATCCTTAAAATATGTCAAAATTTGTAATACCTCAGATTCAAAAAGGGTAGAATTGCAGCTTCTTGTAGGATCTGGTGCCAGTTCTGACGAAGCCACCCATGGCCCGTGGACTGACACATGATCCATTAGTCAGCTCCGTGGTTGGCCAGTCCAGGTTCCCAAAAATGTCAAGTTCCAATACTTTTTTCAACGGTTCACCAGGACGGCCCGTTGTCCAATCCACAAGTCGTAGTTAGGTCTCATAGGTGAGTCCCAAACTTAGAGAAATTATAGGGTCAAAAGTCGAGACCCACAACCCGTTAATGGGCCCAAAGTTTTTAGGTGGGCCCCATCAGTTGGGGTCCAAGGATCATGGTCTCTGAACCAATCGACGGCCGACCAGTACGGTCTGTAGGTGGAACCCGGAACCGTCCCCACTATCGATGGTGTCGACAACTATTTTAAGGAGTGCTTTTGGGTCTTTTCCTAATTATTCTAGCATAATACTATGTTGTTTTACCATTCACCTAAAGCCCTATATAACTGCTTTTACCCCTAATTTCCCCAATTGAAATCATTCTCTCAAATTCCTAAAAGAAGAACAAGTCTTCCTCTCCAAAATATTTCTCTCTTTAGAAAGCGTAAAGAAGGAGTCAACCTAGGGTTTCAAGTCAAGTTTCCAAGTCCTCTATTGAAGGCAAGCTTTTGGCATTAAGGTACGATAATCTTCATCCATAGTGCCCTTTACTCCATGGAGTTCCTAACTTCTCCAATTTACAATGTAAGAAATTCCCAATTGAGTTAGTGTTTTCATCTATGTCATGGGTTCCTTTCAATATTGATTTATTTGATTGTTTTATGATCTTTTATGTACGAATTGAGAAGTTCTCATGTTTTTAAGATGAATCCCTATGAACCCATCTTTTCTAAATTTTTATGATTGAAAGTGAGTTTTGAACTATGAAAGGAGAATTATGAAAATATGCATGTTCTTATGAAATTGATGAAATATGATGTAAGTTGCTTTGAGAGTAAATCAATGTTGTTGTTGTTAATTGTTGTGAAAAGATTTCTCACATTATTACTCCATTCATGAATATGAAAGGTTTTCTCACTTAAAGGATTCTAAGGTTGAAAGGTCTTCTCACCTAAGATGAATCAAAGCTAAGGAGTTATTCTAAGAATGAGGCAAGCAACGATTACCCATACTCTCTAATAAAAGACAAGAGACAATTACCCATGTCATACAATATAAGGACAAAAGGAGATTACCTAAGTCCTTTAAAGAAAAGATGAATAAGCTAACGAATGTTCCATGGGAGTTATGCTTAGCACCGAGTGGACAAGTGACGATTATCCATGTCCCATAAACTATGTGCCACCATAGGTTGTTGAGATAAACATTAGCTAGAAGATCCACAATAGCTAGAAGTTCATGGTCTTACCTTGGCAAGTAGGACACCTCTTTTTGGTGTGGGGTAGACACCAAATTCCATGTTAATAGCTCATATGGTCTTACATGTCGGTTAAAGGTAGTTCTCCCACATTAATGAACCAAGGTTACTTCAAGAAGTACCTCACATGTGATTTAAGATGATGTCTACCTGCATTGACCATGTTTTGGTGACTTCTGTTTTCCAACTCTTTTATATCATGTTTTAGCCTTGTCATTGCATATTACGAAAATGCCCCTTAATCAAGATTTTTATACTTCATGCATCGCTATCATACTTGGTACATATTTGTACTAACACATACTCTTGATTTCATTTCTTATCCAAATGTAGGGTCTGGCGCTCTAGGCTCGCACTTCCATGGCTAGGCTCTATTAGTAGAAGATTGAAGATTGGTGAGTCCTCATGTTCCAAGGACCGAGCCTTACTTCATTATGTCTTATGATTTTAGCTTTAGACTTGATGTACGAGTTACGTCCCGATTACTTATTATGTACTAGATGGCTTTGAGACGATGTTTGGACTTCTGCTTCACTTTATAAAACTCTATGTTTTGAAATCATCTTTTAAATCTCTTAATTTCTATTATCTTCTTTATGTATGACAAGTGTCTTGTATGGGGGCCTCTCAGGGTCTATACACCATGTTACACCTAGGGTCTACCTTGGGTCGTGACAAACTTGGTATCAGAGCACAATGTTTAGAAAGGTCCTAGGAAAGTCGCATAAGTCACGTCGACTAGAGTCTTGTTCATGAGTATGAAGCGCGCCACATTTATTAATGAGATACTATAAGATGTTTAGAAAATTCCACTTCTTTCATTACTCTAAAGTCGTGCGATTGAGTTTAACTCTATAATGTCTCTCTCCTAATCCTTACCCGATGCTCTACATGATATGGCCACTCGAAGGGCATATGCTAGAATGAATGTAAGAGAGAATGTGGAACAAGAGGCTCCTCCTCAAGCTCATCAAGTTTCTATCGACCCTTTGGCCAAGCAAGTGACTAATACGGAGTTTAGGGATGTTTTTCAATTGTTGGCTCAAGTCATGACGGCTCAAGCCAATAGGGAGGTTGCGTGTGGGTACAATGACGACTAGCGTGAGAGACTTCACTAGAATAAATCCTTCAGTGTTTCATGGTTCTAAGGTTGAGAAATACCCTCAAGAGTTCATTGATGAGGTATATAAGGTGTTGATGATCATGGGAGTGACGCCAGTGGAAAAGGTGGAATTGACCGCTTACCAACTTAAGAGTGTTGCTTAAGTGTGGTTCAACCAATGGAAGGAAGGGAGGGCAATTGATGTGGTCCTCTTAATTAGGAAAAATTTAAGGTTGCTTTCCTTGATAGGTTTTTTTGCCCTTGAGATGAGGGAGGAGAAGGTTCTTGAGTTCATGAACCTTCGTCAAGGAAATATGATTGTGAAGGAATATGCTTTAAAGTTCACACGATTGTCTCGATATGCTCCTACTATGGTTGCCGATTCTAGGGCAAGAATAAGTAATTTTGTTTTTGGGGTGTCCGAGATGGTGGTTAAGGAATGCCATACCGCTATGATATCAATGACATGGACATTTCTTATCTCATGGTTCATGCTTAACAAATTGAAGAGCAGAAATTTAAGGAAATGTCTAGGGAAGTAAAGAGGGCTAAGATCGGTGATAGTAACTTCTCTCACTCAAGGTCCGATGGACATGGTCATTCTAAGTTCTGACAAAGGTTTTCTGGCCAAGGTTCCTCCAATGCTCCTCCTAATTTCAACAAAGATAGGGTGTCTAACCCTAAGCCTCAAGGAGGTAATGGTGGTGGATCTTCATTGCCTACTTGTACTTAGTGTGGAAAGAAGCATGAGGGTAGGTGCCTAGTGGGTTCCAATGCTTGCTTTGGTTGTGGTAAGATGGACCACAAGATATGGAATTGTCCCTTAGTTTCTAAGAATGAGAGAGATAACCATCGACGGGTTCAATCGAATCCTCCATCAATTCCTAGTGGGCGTCAGAAGCAAAACATATTATATGCTCTTCAGACTCGTTATGAGCAAGAGGGTTCACTCGGTGTGGTTATCGGTATGTTGAAAGTCTTCCAACTTGATGTTTATGCTTTACTTGACACCGGTGCTACCTTGTCTTTTGTGACGCCATATGAGGCTAAGAGGTTTGATATTCTTCTGGATGTGTTGTTAGATCCTTTTTATGTCTCTACTCTTATTGGTGATTCTATTGTGGCTAAAAGGGTTTATAAAAAATGTCTTGTCTCCTTGTCCCACAAAGTCATTCATGTTGATCTTGTAGAGCTTGATATGCTAGATTTTCATATTTTCCTTGGTATGAATTGGTTGCATGCATTTTATGCTTTTATTGATTATAGAACCCGTGTAGTCAAGTTTTAGTTTCCGAATGAACCCATCCTAGAATGGAAGGGGAAAATTCTATGCCTAAGGGTTAGTTTGTCTCTTGTTTTAAATCTAGAAAGAACATTTCTAAGGGTTGCATATACCATCTAGTTAGGGTGAGGGATATAGATTCTAAAACCCCTACTCTTGAATCGGTCTTTGTCGTAAAGAAGTTTCCAGATGATTTACCTGTCATTCTTCTCGAAAGGAAAATAGACTTTGGTATTAACCTTTTCCTAGATAGACAACCTATCTCTATTCCTCCTTATCATATGGCTCTGACAAAACTTAAGGAATTAAAGAAGCAATTGAAAGACTTGTTGGATAAGGGTTTCATTCGACCGAGTATCTCTCCATGGGGTACTCCAGTTTTGTTTGTCCGAAAGAAAGATGGTTCGCTTCGTATGTGTATTGACTACCGACAATTGAACAAGGTTACCATCAAGAATAAGTATCCTCTCCCAATGATAGATGATTTGTTTGACCAACTTTAAGGATCAAGTTACTTCTCTAAGATTGACCTTCGGTCGAGTTATCACCAATTGAGGGTGAAGCAGGATGATATTCCAAAGATGACTTTTCGAACTTGATATGGTCATTATGAGTTTTTGGTAATGTCATTCGGTTTGACTAATGCTCTGGCGGCGTTAATGAATTTGATGAATATGGTGTTTAGACAATACCTTGACATATTTGCGATTGTATTCATTGATGATATATTGATTTATTCAAGGAGGGAAGATGAGCATACCAATCATTTGAGGATTTTGTTGCAAATCCTCAAGGACCAACAACTCTTTGCAAAGTTTAGTAAATGTGAGTTTTGGTTGAGGTCTGTGGCTTTTCTTGGTCATATTGTTTCTGGTAAGGGTATTGAGGTTGATCCTAAGAAGATGAATGTGTTCAAGATTTGGCATAGACCTCTATCTCCTTCGGAAATTAGAAGTTTCTTAGGTTTAGCCGGCTACTATAGAAGGTTTTTCGAAGGGTTTTCTTCGATTTATTCTCCATTAACGACATTGACTTAAAAGAAGGTTAAGTTTATATGATCCAAAGCATGTGAAAAGATTTTTCAAGAATTAAAGAATAGACTTACTTCCACTCCGGTGTTGACTTTACCGAAAGGAATGATGGGTTTGTTGTTTATTGTGATGCCTCAAGACCTGGGTTAGGCTGTGTACTTATGCAAAATGGAAAAGTTATTGCCTATGCTTCAAAGCAACTCAAAATTTATGAGAAGAATTATCCTACCCATGATCTCGAACTAGAGACGGTCGTGTTTGCTCTAAAGATTTTGAGGCATTATTTGTATGGTGTTCATGTGGATGTCTTTACCGACCTTAAGAGTTTGCAATATATATTTCACATGAAATATCCAAATCTTCGCCAAAGAATGTGGCTTGAATTATTGAAAGACTACGACATGAGTGTTCTCTATCACTCCGTTAAAACAAATGTGGTGGCGTATGCTTTTAGTTGGTTATCGATGGGTAGTGTTGCTCACATTGAGGATAATTAAAAAGAGTTAGTTTGAGATGTTCATAGATTGGCCCGATTGGGTGTTTGACTAGTTGACTCTACCAAAGGTGGTGTTATGGTTCACAATGGTTCAAAATTGTCTTTTGTGGTGGATGTGAATGCCAAGCAAGGTCTTGATCCAACTTTGATTGAGTTGAAGGAAGCGATGCTTAAAAAGTTCGTAGAGGCTTTCTCCCAAGGGGGATATGGTGTACTTAGATATCAAGGCCGTTTGTGCGTCCCTAATGTTGATGATTTGAGAGAACATATCTTATCAGAAGCACATAGTTCTTGGTATTCCATTCACTCGGGAGCCACCAAGATATACCGTGACTTGTGGGATATCTATTGGTGGAATGAGATGAAGAAGGATATTGCAGATTTTGTGGCTAAGTGTCGTAATTGTCAACAAGTGAAAGTTGAGCATCAAAAGCGGGGAGTTTTATCTCAAGACTTTAGCATTCCTACTTGGAAGTGGGAAGATTTGAACATAGACTTCATTGTGGGGTTGCCTCGCACCCGACGACAACATGATTCAATTTGGGTTATTGTAGATCAAATGACAAAATCAACTCATTTCATTCCCGTTAAGGTTTCTTATTCAGTGGAGGACTATGCTAAGTTGTACTTGAGAGAAATGGTGAGGTTTCATGGAGTGACCTTGTCTATTATTTCCGATCGTGGTACCCAATTCACTTATCAGTTTTGAAAATCCTTCCAAAAGGGTCTTAGTACTCATGTTAAGTTAAGAACGGTTTTCACTCTTAAACCAATGGGTAATTGGGAAGATCATTTACCTTTGATTGGGTTTGCATATAATAATAGCTATCATTCATGTATTGACATAACTCAATTTGAGGCTCTATATGGTATGAGGTCTAGATCTTGTATAGGTTGGTTTGAAGTGGTTAAAGTCGCCTTGATAGGTGATGAGTCCGAGATTTGGACTTATTTAGGGCTTTGTTTTTTTATAGATTTATTGTCCTTAGATGTTTAATTTGTGCCATAAACTGATGTTAAATCCTTGATTTTCAGGTATATGGATTGAGGAACAAAGCAAGGACACTAACATGCAAAAAGGAACAAAACAAGATGAAGAAATGAAGAAGGGTGAGACTGAGGATCGCCAAGAGCACTCGGCGTGTCGCCGAGTGGCTTATCAGACCACCTAAAGTTCATGTGTGCAAAGACCTGAAGGAAGAAACCAAATTGGCGATGAAAAGAAGTAGTCGGCGAATCGCCGAGCAGTTCCGTGAAGCAAAGTTAGATTGCCCAAAGTTACAGACCTTGAGGATGCTGAATGACAAGGCATAAAGGCGATGGAAGAGATCAAAAGGCGGCTCGCCGAGTGGTTCGGCAACCCCGACTTACTTCACCGAAGAACGCTTTTGATCAAATTTTTACCCTGGAATATAATTTTTGATCTTGGACAGAGTCTAGAACAGTTTTCTTAGTAGACTTGTAGTTTTGAGACTCAACTTGGAGATTTCACAAGTGGGTTTCTAATTTTCTTCGAATTGGAGCATTGTAAAGCTTGAAGTCCTCTTACCTAGTTGATGGCTAATCGATTCGGTAATGGTTTTTATCTTTTTTATGATGTCCGGCTAAAACCCCAATTCTTGGGGTGTGATCATGTGATTATATGTTGAATTAGTGTGTGGGTATTGTTAATTACTAGTCTAAATGCTATTTTCAAGTGGGTTTAATCATTAATTGTGGTTTAATTTATGGATTGTAGTTGCAAATGCAGTTCTATGTTAGTGTTCTTGGCTTGCTTGAGAGAGAGGTTTTAGGACTAAAATTACTGATTTGTATGTATTGGGTTGATATGGGCCCAACTCGAGAGAGTGAATCCTAAACCCAGTCCTACCCATCTTGCTCTCGAGAGAAGATGCATTAAGGTTTTGGGTTGTTATTTTTTGCTATGCTTGTTGATGTTCGAGAGAAATCACTGGAAGCGAAATAGTTGTTCGAGAGAAAGCTATTTCAATTATAGTCTAGCCTACCCAATGATATTTAGATGTTTACTAGTAGTTTCAATTACCTATATATCAAAATTCACCTATAATCGATCACATCCCGAGAATCGCTCTTCTTATTTTTATCTCATTGCTATTTGACTGATTGTAGTTGATAATTTGAAAACCAAAAACCCCCATTTGACATTTGTGTCACCCTTTTATTTGATGTCTTTTTTCGTTAATATCTATTCCTATAGCTAGTTAGATCACATTTGTACTTCCTAATTGAATTTGAACACGTACCACTCCCTGTGGGATTCGACCCCAACTCAATTGTTGGGTTTTATACTGCTTAACGGTCGTTTGCACCTAGAATTGGATGAGGTGTGTTTGACACGTTAATAAAAAAATGGCGCCGCTGCCGGGGAGTGGTGTTGTTTAAAATTCTTTTATTGAAGTTAAATTGTGATCTTTGTAGTTATAGTTGAATCTACTTATTTTTGTTTTTGGTTTGGTGTTGCTTGTTAAAACAGAGGAGGAAATAAGCGTCAACAGAAGTAATGGTAGCCAAGTGGGCCACCAAGATGACATTGGGAATCACAATGATGTCAATGACCCAAACTAAATAGGTGGTGTTGGTGCCATTCATTTACCTCCAGCTGAAGGAAACGCAGTGTTTCACATCACAAGCACTATGCTTCAGCTCCTTCAACTGAAAGGTTTATTTGGTGGGCCGGCTCATGGGGATCCCCATGATCATATAAGGAATTTTGTTGATGTTTGTGGACCATTCTCCTTTAATAACATATTTCAAGAATCGGTCTGACGAGGTTGTTCCCATTTTTTCTTATGTGCGAAACAAGCAAATGGTTGGCTGAGTTGCCAAGAGATTCTATCACTTCTTGGATGGAGCTGTTCACAATGTTCCAAGTGAGATTCTTTCCTCCGTTGCAGACGATGATATTTAGGGATGGTATCCAAAGTTTCAAGCAATTGGAGGGTGAACAAATCCATGAGACATGGATGAGGTTTAAGAAGCTGGTGCTGCAATGTCCTACTCATGGACTTCCGGATAAGTTGTTGCTATAATCTTTCTATAGAGGTATTGATTTGGTAAACATAAGAGTGGCTGACCAACTTTATCCGGGTGGTATAATGCGACAACCCTACAAAATAGCATCCCAACTTCTCGATTGCATGACCGAGAGAAATAGGGCATGTCATACTCGCAAAGACCAAGTCTGTTCTCTCGCTTATACAGTTACAAAAGAACCAATCATAAAGGATCTAGAGAGAGACCAACATTTGGCTAAAATGATGAACCAGCTAGATACCTTGGCCAAAAATGTCGTAGAATTTGAAGTACTATACAATGAGAAAGCAAATGTCCTAGCAAATCAAGAATGGAATAGAGAGGGGGAGAATGATAGATATGTTCCTCCCCATGAGCGTAAAAAACCAAAGACTCTGAGGGTAGCTGGACAGATGAGATGCTCTCACATATTCTCAACAAAGTCGATGAGTCAAACAAAGTGTGGAAAGAAATAAAAAAAGATGTCTCGACTCTCTATCAGATGGTGACCTCTCATTTCATTGCTATCAAGTAGCTGGAGACCTAAATGGGTCAAATTTCGTCTCATCTACACCCAGGACAACAAGGGGGGTTTCCTAGTGATACTATGGCAAACCCCAAAAATGAAGCTTGAATGGGTACTTGCGTCGTGCCACGATGTTAACTAAGGCTCTTTTTGGGAGGCAACCCAAGTTTTTTTCATATTTTTTAAATTTGATTTTGAATAACGGGTGTTGATTGTGCAGGTTGAAAAGTGGAGGGTGTTTGAGAAATACAGGTTGGCGAGCTAAAGAGTCTAATCGACGACTCACCTAAGAGGTCGGCGAGCCCGACTTGGTCCACCGTTGGAACCACAAAAATCAGAGCTGGGAGTCTGTAAAACATGGTGGGCCAATGGATGAATCGGTGACTCACCGAACAGGTCGGCGAGCCGATTTTGTCCGCCGTTTGGACCCCAAATTAACTGGAGGTCTTATAAAACTTGGCAAGGTAAGTCACCACTCGGTGAATCGCCGAGTGGTTCGGCATGGTTGACTAACACCGCCAAAAGGGCCGCGAACTGAAAGGTTTTAAAAGGCCAAACGGTTTTTAAAATTTAAAAGCTTTCATATTCCCTCATTTCTATCCCCGTACTCTCTTACTCGTAACTTAGATCTTTTATATTTCCCTATTTTTGTTGCTTTTTGCTCTTAATTTCGTGCTCGGGTTTGGATTACATTGCCGCCTAATATATCAAATTCTTCATTTGGCATAACGGTTGGTTTTCCGAACCCCGAACTCTTGTTTAGTGGTTGAACTCGAATGCATTTGGTAAAATTTTGTTGATGTGCTGGGCTTGTGTTTGATGTATTGGTTTGCGTGTTTTAGTTTTGAAATTGCACCTATTTGCTTAAAATATTGATTTCCCGAGTTTTATGCGTTAAAATTCATTGTAAATTATTGAGTTGCGGTTATTTGATGTTAGGTCTTGTTGGGTGAAGTCTGAGTAACCCCAGATTGAGCCAAATGACGTAATTTTCCCAATGATAGAGCGATTGACATCATTCTTAAGGGAAGAAGTCGTCAAATGGCCAATTTTGGCCAAATCAGGGGAAGTCTGAGTACCCTGGAGGCATGGCTCTTATGGGTCTTATCCTAATTAAATTAGCGTGTCATTTGATTTTGATTTCGGGGGCTGCGGGCTTGAAATTGGGGAAAAGGGTTGAAATTTTGCACGTTGGGCAGTTTGGCGGTTCGCCAACGTCCCCCTTGATCGCCTTTAATTGCTCAATTTGGCTTAGTTAGAGTCTATAATTTTTGTCGAGAAGCCTGAGCTCGGCGAGTTCACTCGGCAACTCATCAAAAGTTCCCTTTGATCGCCTTTTCTGCTCCCCTAACCCCTAAAATGCACTGTAAAATTTGGCGAGCTAGTCTGAGCTCCCCGAGTGCTATTGGTGATTCCCCGACCTATCAAATTTCTGAATTTTTTTGGGCTAGTCCTTTTGGCGTGCCCGATCTGGCTCGCCAAAGTGACTCGGCGACTCACCGATTGGTTCGACAAGTTTATCTGCATCATGAATTCTGCATTTTTTCATGGGTATTTTCTAAATCTATACCTAAAGTATCGGGACGATACATGCGTCCTGTAGGGGGGCAAAGGGAATCATCATCAATGAGGATGCAACTGCATCCAAGGCAAACGTGATCAAACTTCCTACCATATGTGGGAAGGGCAAGGCGCCCGCAAATGCATCACTAGAGGTCAGCTCCGACAGTGAGGGAGTCTATGCGACTCACCTCACCACTTCTGAAAGTGAGGGGGAACACCAGGATCCTCAAGCTGAGGATGATCAGATGCTATTGGCCCAAAGAGCTGAACTGCGCTCTAAGAGGATACATGATCTGTCTAGGATTAGGTACCTGAGACTACTTCTCATTCTCCAGTTCCAGATTAGGCTGTGGTCCCAGCACCACCTGCACGAGGTCCTCCTCCCTGGTCTCTCAACAGATTAAAGGCTGAGGGACTGAGGACTATCATTGAGGAGAAGAAGTTGTCTATAGATGGAGTAATAGACTGGTATCCGGAAATATTACGAACCCTAAAGTCCCACAAGTTTGAAATCTTTACTAAACCCCAAGGTCCTTATATTCCTAATTAGGTCCTGTAATTCAACACTGCCTATGGAACTTTAGTGCCACAAGGGAAGAAGAAGGCTGCCACCTTCAAGCCAGTCAACTATGTAGTTGTCAGGGGAAACAAGCTAAAGTGTGATAGTGATGATAATAACGCTATGTTGGAATGCATTGACAACATTGCAGATGACTACCAGTACATGATCAAGACAAAATCCTTGGAGGACATGAAGAAGTGGCTAACTCCTCTCCTTTCAGATTGTATTCCTAGGTGGATTGAGGCCGGGGTTCCCATAGAGAAGAAAGATCTAAATGTGGGAGCGAGGTTCTCGTTTGGGTTTATTAGTAGTACACTCATGCCGTCCCAGAATGAGTCTATCCTTCGCCACACGAAAGCATGTCTTGGTTCTATCATTGATGGGACGAGCCTCAAATTATGTATGATCATTGGAGAAGAGATGGCCATGAGGGCCAGGCAGCACCAACCATCTCTTCTTTTCCCGGTGTTGATCATCGAATCGTGCAGATGATCCCGTGCGCCTTGTGATGTAAAGAAGGACATGGAAGTGATTCCCACCTCCCGTATCGACATCCAGCGGATTGAGGCTGAGTATTTGAATGATGAGGCTGAGAAGAAGAAGGCAGCCCCGGTGGATATATCCCAGCTGTTGATATTGAGACACTACCTGTAGAGGTAGTATTGCCTACTCCGGCCTTGGGGCCTTCAAGTATTTTTTAGAACTACCCTTTTCATGACTCCGAGTTCTTCTGTTGCTGGCTTACCTCCTAGGTCAGCTGCTAGTACTGCTTCCCGACCTCCACTCACCCAGGACATGCTACTATGTATGGGGAACCTAGCCCATTCTACTGATGTACGTGCCTCCAAACTAGAGGCTACATTACCTGGGATGATTGAGAGAACCGTCATAGCTATTGTGACACCTCTTAGAGAGTCTATTGATCCCCTCACAATGAGGATAGAGGTGTGTGAGAGAGGTTAGGGAGCCACTCATGAGGTGACGACCTTGAAGGCCACAATTGATGAGTTGAGAAAGGATGTGGACCAACTGAAGTCTACAAATATGTCGATGATTTTTGGGACCGTGGAGATCCCTGATGACCTAGACACGGGTATTCCAACTTATTATGATGTACCTCCGGCTACAACAGGAAATGAAGTTAGAGTTAAGGATGTGGCTGCAGAGTCGGAGGCTGAAACTAATGAGGATAATCTTGATATCCAGGAGGAGACTACATAGGAGGGCCTGACTGAGGTTGAGGAGGCTATGGTGCATTCAGCCGTTCAGACTTCATTGAGGGAGACTCCCATGGCAGGCTCTAGTGGAGCCAGTGTTGCTGTTACCCCGGACACTGATGCCCAAGATCAGAGTGTGACCCCGGGCATTGATGCCCGGACAGATGGAGCAACTGTGTAGACAGGATCATTCCTTACCTCCCTCTTTGTCGTTTTTATTGATATTTGTTGTTTTAGTTGCATTTGAGGACAACTGCTTTTCTTTTGTGGATGGGGTGAGGTATTTCCATACCTACCTCTCATGTTTTGATTTTGTTTGTGAATATTGGTGAATATTGGGTTTTGTGATCTATATATGTGGTTTGATTTCAATTTTGTTGATGTTTGGGCTTCTGGCTCCTTATTTTGAATGGAAATGGTTTTGACCAATTTTGAAAAAATTTGTGCCACGTCTTTTGTGTATGAATGTGGCGGTTCTTGTGCAAATTTGAGTATCGATTATGATTAATACTGATGACTTGAATAGTGCTCTTAATCGAACGAAATGAATGTGTGGCTATGATGAGGCCAATGAAGTTGCATAGACAATGTGTGAACTTTTAGCTTCTCGTTGTGACTAGCCGGTTATCGAATGAGCCTCTTGTGATGAACGTTGCACACTAGTGAAAGTGTGTAGTCTTGTTTGATATTAGTGCCAATTCCTTGTGTGTTGACACCTAGAATTTGCCTTGTTGGTCTGATTGACTAAGTGATGCAAGCACTTGAAATGATCTTAGGAAACGAATTTGTAGAGTGAAACAATTTGACAATATACCTCTTTTGTGGCCATCCTTATGAGATATGTGAACCTTGCTTGAACCCTATTGAACCTTACCCTTTTCTTGGAAGAAACTTGAGCAATTGTGACCCCTCTTTATCCATTCACCCAGAACTCTCATGAACTGTGGTTTTGTTTGAATAGCCAACTTAGGCCAAAAGCCTAAGTTGGGGGTGTGGTGAAAAGAGGAGGAAAATCAAGAAGTGTGAGAAATCCCTCCCCCCCCCTTCCCCTTGAAAATGGTTTTGAAAAAGATAGAGCCCCTCCATGTAAAAAATAAAAGAGAAAAGAGAAAAGAAGCAAAGAAAAAGTTGTGAAATAAGTGATGAAAATTGTAAAAGAAATGGGGTGTCCGGGAATTCATATGAAGTTGAATAATGGGGCAGATTATGAGCATGTTTGAAATGTTAAAGAAAAGGAGGAATGTGATATTCAGGCCACACTTTATGAGGGTGAAAGCCACTGAGCTTAAATGACCATACCCTGACACTCAACCCCGTTACAAGCCATGAAAAGACCTTTGTGATCTTGAGTGAGCTGAAACAAATGTTGATTGGAAAATAAGGGGAAACCTATGGGTGAAGTCATGCATGTGTTCATCTTTGTGAGTGTGAGAGTCGTATGTGATTCCGAAACTACAAATTGTTGAGAAATTGTGTGTGAATATGGAATCATCTTTGTTGTGAGAGCATTTGAGTACCTTTGTTGAGCTTGAGCTTACATTTGAAGCAAGTATTGTGAACTTGAGCAACTTTGATAATGGTGAGTCACAATTTGAATCTTTGAGTGTATAATTTATGATTGCATGAGTAAGTTGAGTCTTGTTGTGTGCATTTATGTTGAGTCTTATGCAACACTATTTGAGACATCTTTTTGAACTGCTGAACTTGAGTTTTACTTGAGGATAAACAAAAGTTTAAGTTGGGGTGTTGATGAGTCCGATATTTGGACTCATTTAGGGATTTGTTTTTATAGATTTAGTGTCCTTAAATGTTTAATTTGTGCCATAAACTGATGTTAAATCCTTGATTTTCAGGTATATGGATTGAGGAACAAAGTAAGGACACTAACAGGCAAAAAGGAATAAAACAAGCTGAAGAAATGAAGAAGGGTGAGCCTGAGGATCGCCAAGAGCACTCGGCGAGTCGCCAATTGGACTTGGCGATCACCATGCTCTCTTTTCTTCCTTCTTTCAGCTCGCTTTGTTCCTTTTGCAACTTAGTGTCCTTGCTTTGCTCCTTAATCGAAATACCTGGAAATCAAGGATTTTACATCAGTTATTGGCACAAAAATAAGCATTTGAGGACACTAAATCTATCTAAATAAAGCCCTAAATGAGTCCAAATCTCGGAGTCATCAACACCCCCAACTTAAACTTTTGCTTATCCTCAAGTAAAACTCAAGTTCAACATTTCAAAAAGGATGTCTCAAACAGTGATACACAAGACTCAATCATGAATGCACATAACAAGACTCAACTTACTCATGCAAGGATCAATTGTGTACTTAGAGATGCAAGTTGTGACTCACCACTATCAAATATTCTCAAGTTCACAATACTTGCTTCAAATGCAAGTTCAAGCTCAACAAAGGTACTCAAATGCCCTCATACAAATATGATTCCATATTCACATACAATGGTTCAACAATTTATAGCTCCGGAATAAAAAACAACTCTCACACTAAAAAAGATGAACACATGCATGATTTCACCCATAGGTTTGCCCTTATTTTCCTGCCAACATTTGTTTCAGCTCACTTAAGATCAAAAAGGTCTTTTCAAGACTTGTAATGGGGTTGAGTGTAAATGCATGGTCATTTAGACTCAGTGGCTGCTATCCTCATGAAATGTGGTATGAACAACACTTTCTTCCCCTTTTTTAACAATTCCATTACTGCTCAAAATTCACCCCATTATTCATTTTCCATGAAACTTTGGACAACCCATTTCTTTTTGCAAATTTATTTTATAACATTTTCATTCTTTTTCTTTTCTTTCTTCTTCTTTTCTTTTCTTCTTCTTCTCTTTATTTTCGTATGAAGGGGTTCCATTTTTTTCCAAACAATGGGTAGAGGGGAATTTCTTCACATCTCTTAATTTACCTTCTCTTTTCACCACACCCCCAACTTAGGCTTTTGGCCTAAGTTGGCTATTCCAACAAACCACATCTCATGAGGATTATGGGTGAAGGGATAAATAAAGGTCACAATTTCATCAAGTTTCTTCCAAGGAAAGGGTAAGGCTCAAAGGGTGCTCAAACAAGGTTCACACACTCACAAAGTAGGCCAGAAAAGAGGTATAATGTCATATTGTTTCACTCTTTAAAATTGTTGCCTAAGATCATTTCAAGAGCTCACATCACTTGGTCAACCGGACCAACGGGGAAAATTCTAGGTGTCATCACACATGGTTTACAGTAAGCTCATCTCACACAACATTGACACTAATGTCAAACAAGACTCCACACTTTCGATAGTGTGTAATGTTCATAACAAGAGACTCAATTTGATAATTGGCTAGTCACAACGAGATGAAAAGAGTTCACATATTGCCTATCCAACTTCATTTGGCCTCATCGTAGCCGCACATTTATGTTTGTTCGATTGAGAGCACTATTCAAGTCATCGGTATTGATCATAACCGATACTCAAATTTGCATAAGAACAGCCACATTCAAACACGATAAAAAAGGGTGGCAAATTTTTTTAGAAGGGTCCAAAAATCATTTATAATTAAAACAAGGAGCCACAAGCTCAAATATCCACAACACAGTGCCAAAACACAATGTAAAGCACAAGACCCAATATATACACAAAAGTAATAATCACTAGAGGTAGGTATGGAAATAGCTCACCCTACCACAAACAAAAAGCAATTTGTCCTCAAATGCAATAAAAACATCCAAAAATCAATAAAAGAAGATAGAGAGGGAGGTAAAAAGAAGTCCCATCTACGCAGTCGCTTCATCTGTCGGGGAATCAGTGCCCGGTGTAGTAGCAGCAACACTAGATCCACTTGGGCAGGCCACGGACATCTCTGTCAGCAATGTCTAGATCACCGACTGTACAATCGTCTCCTCCAGGTTTGGCAGGTCTCCATAGATGCTCTCATCTCTCACCTCAATCTGCTCCTCATCGGTCTTTGCTTCCGACTCATCAGCTACTATGTCATCCATCTGTATATCTCCGGTGGTAGTCGGAGGAACCTCAAATGTAGCTGGAACACTCTCTGTCTCGGTTGCCTCAAATAAAGAGGTGAAGTCTGTAGACTTGAGAGAGTCCATATCTCTCCTCAGATCTGCCACCTCAGCTCTCAAAGCCACCACCTCTGAAGTCACCCCCTGTCTACTCTCACAAGTCTCAACTCTCGCTATGAAAGTGTCAATCGATGCTCGTAGGGGTGTTAGTGCGGCTAAGATAACAACCTCTATCATCCATGGTACCGTAACCTCCAATCGAGTAGCCCTCACATCCGTAGAATGGGCTAAGTACCCCATCTTCAGGAGCATGTCCTAAGTGATCTTGGTGGGCTGGGTTGCAGTAGAAGTACCAGGAATCTTGGAGGAAGAAGTACTTGAAGGCCGGAGGCCGGAGTAGGCAAAGATGCTTCTACAGGAATCGTCTCTATGTCAATCTCCGGGGATGTATCCATCGGAGCTGCTCTCCTCCTGTCTGCCTCCTCCCAAGTGTACTCAACCTCTATACGCCGAGTATTAGTAGAGGATGTAGGAGTGACCTCAAAATCTCTCGTCTCTTCACGAGGAACTCCAGCATGCCGACACAGCTTCAGCACCGGGAATGGTAGGGAGGTCTGGCTCTGCTTGGCCCTCATGGCCATCTCCTACTCTATGAGGAGTCCCAGGTTAATTCTCCGCTTGGATATGATCGACCCAAAGCTGGCCGCCTCAGGGTGGCAGATGATAGAATCATTCTGGGACGAAATGATGGTGCTGTCGATAAAGCCAAACCAGAACCGAGCAGTAATATTCAGGTCCTTCTTCTCGATGGGGACTCCTGCCTTGATCCACCTCGGGGTGGTGTCAGAAATCAATGGTGCAAGCCAGCACTTTAAGTCATCCAGGGACTGAGTAGTAGCCAAGCCCTCATATGCCAGTGTAGCACCTAGAGTCCTATCAAGTACATTATTAATGTAATTACTACTGCACCCGACTTCCTTCCCCCGGACCATGACCGACTTCACCGGTCTGAAGGCACTGGCTTTCTTCTTCCCCTTGGGAACCAACTCTCCGTATGTTCTATAAAACTCCCTGACCTATGTAGGAATGTAGAGGCCTCGGGACCTGGTGAACTGCTCAAATCGGTGGAACTGGAGGGTGTCCCTCACTGTGGAGTATCTGTCCTCAAGGCCCTCTGTAGAAATTAGCTTCTTCTCCAGAATAGTCCGCAACCCATCGGCTTTTAATCTGTTGAGTAACCTGGGAGGAGGGAACTGTACTGGTGGCACTGGGGCCACAGGTGGTGCTGGAGCTGGCACTGTACTAGCTAGAGAGGGGGCTGTTAGAGCTCTCGAGGAGTCAGGGCGAGACCTATCACGGACCTCCGCTCGCCTAGACTGTAATGACTGGTCATCCTCCGGCTCAGATAATACAACTGGGGAGTCAAAGGCCTCTCCCTCGCTGCCAGAGTTGTGCTCCAGAAACTCAGATGCTGGACTCTTGCCTCCCTTTGGAGGCTCTGTTCTTCCCTTTTCAGGACGATTGGCTCCCCCTTCATTTATCACCATGCCCCGTGCTCTTTTACGAGGCGGTATGTCAAGGTTGGTTTTAGCCATATCTACAAAAACATCAAAGAAGATGAGAAATAGTTTAAGCAAAAGCACATAAATCATATTGCAGACAGACTCGCCGATTCACTTTGGCGAGCCAGATCGGGCTCGCCAAAAGGATTAGCCAAAACATTTCTCAGACAAATGGCATGTCGGCGATAGGAAAGGCCTTTCGGTGAATCACCGATAACATTCAGCGAGCAAGAACTAGCCCACCGAAAGTTATAGTGCACTTTAGGGGTTAGGGGAGCAGAAAGGGCGATCAAGAAGGACTTTCGGTGAGTCACCGAGTGCACTCAGCGAACTCAGGCTTCTCGCCAAAAGTTATAGTACCCAAACTCAATTTTAGCATGAAATTAAAGGCGATATATGGGGATTCAACGAACCGCCGAGTGGTTCGGCGAGCTCGACCCAGCTCACAAAATGACCCAACGTGCCTATTTTCAACAATGACTTCCAAATTCAACCCCGCAACCCCTGAAACCAAAACCAAAGCATGCACACCCTCAATTAGACTAAGACCCATTACACCCATGCCCCCGGGATACTCAGTCTTCTCCAGATTTAGCCAAATTTGGCTTATTTGATGACTTTTCCTCTTAAGAATGACGTCAATCGCTCCATCATTGGGAAAAATACGTCATTTAGCACAAATACAGGTTACTTAGACTTCACCTGACTAGACCCAACAACAACACAACACAATCTAATAAGATTGATCAATTTTAAGCCCGAGAATTTCGAGAAATCAATATATCAATCTAGGAAAGATATTCAAATTAAAACAAGTACACACACATACAATTACGGATCAGAGAGGCCCAACACACATCACTAACATAAGAGCAATTGAAAATGAGTAAAAATTACTAATTACAAGTTCGAGGTTCGGAAAACCAACCTTTAATGCCGAATATAAACTTTGAAAATATAGGCAGCAAAGAAATATAACTCCGAACACACAATTGATGACCAAAAAGTAGTAAAAACATGAAAATATGGGAAAAACTAGTGCGGGTGTGAGTTTGGAAAGTTGACAAGTGAGGGGATGTGAAAGATTTTGAACTTTTGGCATTTAAAACCATCTAGTTCTCGCCCATTCAGCGACATTAGTCTTGCTCGCCGACCTACTCGGCGACACGCCGAGTGGGCACTTACCTCACCAAGTTTTACAGGACCTCTAGTTAATGTGGGAGTCTAAATGATGAATTAAATCACAATCGCTGACACGTTCGGTGACTCACCGATTTAATCCTGGGCTCGCCGAGTTTTACAGACTCCAACCTTGAAATTTCTTGAGTCCAACGGCGGTCCAAGTCGGGCTTGCTGACCTCTTCGATGAGTCACTGACTGGACATTCTGCTCGCCAATCTGCATTTTTCGACACATCTTACACTTTAACCTGCAAAATCAACACACGATTATTTCTAAAATAGAACGAAAACAGTAAAATTTGGGTTGCCTCCCAATAAATGCCTTAGTTAACATCGTGGAATGACACAATTCCCTACTTAATCTTGATTTGTAGTGTAAAGACGAGACAAAGCACGACCCAATTGGGTCTCCAGTAGCTGAATAGACATGGAATGTGAAGCAGTCATCTGATTCAGCAGTGAGACATTCTCTTTTATCTCATTCAACACTCTGTCGTGTTCTTCGACTTTGTGGAGAATGAGTAAGAGTATCTCTTTTACTTGTCCACCCTCGCACTCCTTGGTCTTTATACACTTGTGAGGGGGAATTTACCGCTCTTTGTTTTTGTTCGGTACCTCCAATTCCATAATATGTTTGGCCACCAGATCCAGCTGAGTCAATTGTGGCCAAAATCTGGTCCTTCTCTATCTCCTTGCTGCTCTTGGCCATATGATCAATGAGCTGGACTGCTATTGCATAGGGTAGTCTTGTGAGACCACCTTAGGAAATTTGGTCAGCCACTTCTCTATTCTCCGGACCAAGACCTCTATAGAAGTAGTCTAGCAACATTTTATCAGAGATTCCATGAGCTGGACATTGCATCAATAGTGACTTAAATCTTAGCCGCAACTCATGGATTGACTCACCCTCTAGTTGCCTGAAACTTAGGATCTTATCCCTAAGAATCATCATCCTCAAAGGGACATGCTCCTTTATTCTGTTCCAAACAATCATCAAACAAACCAAGACTAAAAGTAAGTAGATTCAACTATGACTAAAAAGAACAAAATTCAACTTAACCAAAGAATCTTAACCAACACCACTCCCTGGCAGCAGCAGTGCCATTTTGATTAACGTTTCAAGGACGCTTAATCCAGCTCTAAGCGTCAACGATCGTTAGTCAGTATAATAACCCAACTAAATAAGTTGGGGTCGAATCCCACAGGGAGTGGTATGTGTTTAAGATTCAAGAGTAAAGTACGAATATGTTCGATTCAGCCATAGGAATAGATATTTACCAATAAAAACATAATTCAGATTAAGGGGTGATACGAATGTCAAATAAAGGGGATTTGGTTTTAATTATCAACTACAACAACAACAAACAAAATAAAAATAATAATAATGAGACGGGTTCTTGGGACGTGATTCAATTATAGGCTAATGTAGACAAATGGGAAATTGCGACTGTTAGGATATAGTTGTAAATTAGTGAATAAGTTAGACTATATATGGGGATCGACAAGCATGCAAAATCAGACCAACCTACGCCTTAGTCCATTCACTCTCTCGAGCTGAATGTGTGGAAAAGAATTTAGGATTCACTATCTCGAGCTGAACCCATGACAACCCAATACCCACACACCATCAATCAATAATCTTGGTTTTGAAACCTCTCTCTCGAGCAAGCCAAAAACACGAAGGTAGAACTGCATTTCCAACTACAATTCTTTAATTTAAACCACAATTACGGATTGAAATCACTTCTAAACAACATTAAACTAACAATGAACAATACCCTAAACTAAATCAGCCCATAATCACATGATCACACCCCAAGAATTGGGGTTTTAGCTAGACATCATAAAAAGATAGAAATTGTTACCCAATTGTATTTCCATCAACTGTGTAAGATTAATTTCGTCTTTACAAAGGTCCAAATTGAAGAATCTCCAAGATCCACTTCCAATTTCTCCAAAATGGAGAACTTCAATTCTTCAAAGCTAAGGGAAAAATGTCTCAATACTCAGAGTTCAAACTGAAAATTCATTCTAAGATAGCTAGATACTTCTAAAAAATGTTCAAAAATGATTAATGATTTATATATATTGGGTTGATATGGGTCCAGCTCGAGAGAGTGAATCCTAAACCCAGTCCTACCCATCTTGCTCGAGAGAGAAGATGCATTAAAGTTTTGGGTTGTTCTTAATTACTATGCTTGTTGATGTTCGAGAGAAAGCTATTTCAGTTATAGTCTAGCCTTCCAACTGATATTTAGCTGTTTACTAGTAGTTTCAATTGCCCATATATCAAAATTCACCTATAATCGATCACATCCCGAGAATCTCTCTCCTTATTGTTATCTCATTGTTATTTGACGGATTATAGTTGATAATTTGAAAACCAAAAACCCCCATTTGACATTCGTGTCACCCTTTTATTTGATATGTCTTTTTCTGATAACTCAATTGTGGGATTCGACCCAACTCAATTGTTGGGTTTTATACTTCTTAATGATCATTTGCACCTATAATTGGATGAGGTGTGTTTGACACGTTAATCAATAGGTCCCAAATTGGTATATAAGGCTATGGATAAAGTTTTGCTTAGTAGAGAAAGGTTGAAAATGACTCAAAGTTGACAAAAGTCCTATGCGATGTTAGAAAAAAAGATCTTGAGTTTGGTGTCAATGATTGGGTCTACTTTAAAATTTCACCCATGAAGGGTGTAATGAGATTTGGGAAGAAAGGGAAGCTTAGTCCCCGATATGTGGGCCCATATCAAATTTTGAGGTGAATTGGCAAGGTTGTTTATGAACTTGAACTACCTAATGACTTGGCATCAGTGCATCTAGTTTTCCATGTCTCTTTGTTGGGGAAATGTGTTAGAGATCCGACGTCTATTGTTCCCTCAGAAGGTTTAGGAGTTAAGGAGAATTATTCATATGAGGAAGTTCCGGTTGAAATTTTAGACCGGCAAGTCAAGAAGTTTAGAAATAAAGAAGTCACTTCCGTAAAAGTTCTTTGGAGAAATTAATTAGTTGAGGGTGCTACTTGGGAGGTCGAGACTGATATGATGTCTCGTTATCCTCATCTCTTTCCCTCTGTCCCTACCCTAGATTGATATATTTAGCTCCTTATGGTTTACTCTTTTGATATCATGTGTCTTTCCATGATTTCCTAATTTATGTATGTTCATGAAAAGCTTATATTTTGAAAAACAAAGAGTCAGTTGATTGATTTATTCATGTTTATGTGCATTTTAGCATGAGTTTACATATAGACTTCATAATAATATGTTTTGAACATGCATTAACTTGGAGTTGATTTTTCCTCTTGGATATGCGCATCTATGTAATTGCATTCATGTTGGGCTGTTAGATTAAGTTCCTACCTTCCTTATGATATTTTGAATCCCATTCAAGGACGAATATTCCCAAGGCGGAGATAATGTAACACATATTCAAAAATAGTAGAATTGTAGCTTCTTGTAGGATCTGGTTCCAGTTCCGACGGAGCCACCCACGACCCGTGGACTAACACATGGTCCGTAGGACAACTCCGTGGTTGGCCAGTCTAGGTTCCAAAAAATGTCAAGTTCCAATACTTTTCAACAGTTCACCAGGACGGTTTCCCGTCCAATCCACGAGTCGTAGGTAGGTTTCGTAGGTGAGTCAAAGACTTAGATAAATTTTAGGGTCAAAAGTTGAGACCTACGAACGAGATCCACGACCCGTCAATTGACCCACAATCTATAGGTGGCCCCTGTCAGTTGAGGCCCAAGGATCATGTTCTCTGAACCCATCAACGGCTGACCAGGATGGTCCGTAGGTGGAACCACGGACCGTAGGTCCCTACAGTCGATGGTGTCAGCAATTATTTTAAGGAGGGATTTTGGGTTTTTTAAAATTATTCTAGCCTAATACTATGTCATTTTACCCTTCACCTAAAGCCTTATATAAGTGTTTTTACCCCTAAATTCCCTGATTGAAATCATTCTCTCAAATTCCTAAAAGAAGAACAAGTCTTTATCTCCAAAATATTTCTCTCTCTAGAAAGCTTAAAGAAGAAGAAGCCAACCTAGGGTTTCAAGTCAAGTCTCCAATTACTCCATTGAAGGAAAGATTTTGGTATTGATGTCTGATAGTCTTCATCCATGGAGCCCTTTCCTCCATGTAGTTCCTAAATTCTCCAATTTTTTTGGTAACAAATGTAAATATTACCATTAACAACCAAATCAATACACCTAAAGAGCATCTAACTCTACAGCTACCTTTGAGGAAGGGCTATTTGAGTTAAACCTCCAACATATCTCTAATTACACAATAAACTGCTGAAATAAAAAACCACATCTTTGGCCTTTCCCAGTGCTTCTAACCAGATCTAATCTAACACTGAAACTTAGCTTTATCTGTGTGATTGTAGTTTCTATAGTGATAGTAGCCCCCCTATACAGTTTCAAATTCCTTGCCTGCCACACATGATATACTATTGAACCCCAAAGTGCTGCAAGTATTTCCTTGTTGAGTTGCTTCCAGTGCCTCTTCCTAGTTAGATTCAACACTTGTTTGACATTTCCCCATGGAATTTGCACTCCAGCGCATTAAGCCATTGCTATACTGAGTCCTTTAGTCCATTTACATTCAAAGAAAGGTAGTGTTGCATCTCTATAGTCTGATCGTCACACAAACTGCATGTTATGTTATCTACTAGTATATTCATCCTGTAGTCTATCTTTTGTCAACAATCTACCCTGTACATCTAACCATACTATGAATCTGTACCTTGGTTGAGAGATTTTGTTCCTTATCAGTTTCGCTATCCTCATCTTTCTCTGTACTCCTAGCAATACTGCATAACTGGCTCCTGTTGAGTACTTCCAATTTGCTGTTAGGACATAAGCTCCTTGAGAGTACCACTCCAACATATCAGACTTTAGTGCATTCAACTTTCTCCAGTACCAACTGCTATCTTGCGGAAGTGTATGCTCCCAAATATCTTGGTTATCCTTCATATACACCCATGTACCCATTTAACCCACAATACATCCTATTTTACTATTAATTGCCATAAAAGTTTGCCCACAGATGCCAAATTCCACAACTTGCTCCCCTTAATATTTAGTCCACCAAACTTCTTAGGCATAGACACTTTATCCCAAGATACTAATGGTGTATTCCTCTTGTCCTCAGTGCTGCCCCATAGGTACTCTCTGCATTTCTTGTCAACTTCTTTTAATACACTTTGGGGTAAGAATAAACACAGCACCCCAAAAGCTATAAATAACAAATAATACTGAGATAATCACCTGCTGTCTTCCTACATATGATAACTGTTTTGAGTAGACCTTTGTTATTCTACTCGTGATCTTCTCTATCAGTTGATGGCACTCCATTTTACTCAATTTCTTAGAAGATAATGGCAGCATGAGGTATCTAATAGGAAAAGAGCCCTGCAAAAATTCTGTTCTTAACAACAATTGCCTTTTGGTGATATCATCCACCCCTTCCATGAATATGTTTGAATTCTCCATATTTGCAACTAAACCAGTGACACTACTGAAATGTTGCAAGGCCTCAATTATTCAACTTACTGATTTAACATCCCATTTGCAAAAGATCATCAAATCATCTGCGAATATTAAATGTGTCAACTTGACTTTCTTACACATTGGATGAAACAGGAAATCAGGCAGCTCATACACTTCAATGTCCTGAAAAGTACTCCATAACAAGCACAAACAATAAAGGCGACATAGGATCCCCCTGCCTTAGTCCTCGTTTACCAGCTAAAAAACCATTTCCTTCTCCATTTACCTTAACTGTAAACATAGGGGATGTGATACATGTCATGACAAGTTCTGTAAATCTACTTGGGAACCCATATCCCTACAATGCTTCCTTTACAAATTCCCTATTGACCATATTGTATGCTTTTCTTAGATCAATTTTCATTAAGCATCTAGGAGATGTCTTCCTCTTATAGTGTCTTAATAGGTCATGGCATATTAAGACATTATGCCACATCGGTCTCCCCTGAACAAATGCAGATTGGTTATCAACCACAATATGTTTTATTGCCTCTTTAAGTCTGTTGCAGATCATTTTTGTAATGCACTTATACAACATATTACAACAAGAAATAGGTCTGAACTGGCTGGCGAATTCTGGTACAACAACTTTAGGAATGAAGGCAATATTTGTAACATTGATTTGGCTCAACAACTTGCCATTCTTAAAGAACTCTAGGATAGCTTCTGTGATATCTTTCCCCACAGCCTTTCAAGCTGATATGAAAAACCCAATCCCATAGCTATTAGGACCTGGGCTTTTGGTGCAGTCTATCTTGAACATTGTTTCCTTGACATCCCTCTTCGTGAACCCCTGTTGCAATTCTTGTTGTTGCTCTATAGAAAGGATAGGACTATTGCTTAAGAAAACTGAGTAAGTTTCCTCCTTCGTAGCATCTTTCTTCCCGAAAATCTCTTCATAAAATCTCACAAACATGGTAGCAATTGCCTCTTGATCATATTGCCATTCTCCTTGGTCATCTCTGACTTGAGTTATTGCCTGCTGGAGTCTTCGATGTTTTATCACCGCTAAAAAGTATCTTGTGTAGCCATCTCCCAGGTTAAACCATGTGGCCTTACTTTGTTGTTGGAGAAAGCTCTCAGCCAAATAGGAAGTGTACATGTACTTGCCACATTTGGCCTTCTCTTCTTCCTGCAAAGACTTATTCTGAGGATCAGTTTGAAGTTTCTGTTGTACTTCTAGAAATGCCTCCCTATCTTCACTTGCTACAGTAACAATGTTCCTGAAATATTTTGTATTCAATTTCTTCATACATGGTTTCAATAATTTTAATCTTTTCACCACTTTCCACATTTTACATCTATCCACCTGTGTGACCCAAACTGATTTGATTCTATCATTGAACTGCGGATGTTGTGCCTAAACATTACAATACTGGAATGCTCTCCTTGTTCTAGTAACTTGATTCTGTAAGTACACCTTTGCAGGGAAATGGTCACTTATACCTTCGGGTAGATAAGATAATCCACATGAAGACATAGTGTTTAACCATATAGAATTGATGAACATCCAATCTATCTTAGATTGAATTCTATTCCCTGTACCCCTATCATTCCATTTGTATTTCTGCCTTTGATGGGGTAATTCTATCAAGCCACTTACATCAATACAATCTTGAAAATCTGATACTTTCGATCAAGAGATAGGGTTTCCTCCAATTCTATCTTCAGCGTGTAACACTGAATTAAAATCACCTAATAATAGCCATGGCTCTTGACAATTTGAACTTTGGTTTTTTATTTCCTTTCACAGTTCTCTTCTATCCTCTCTATTGTTGTATGCATAAACAATTGACACCCTAAACGTTAAATGCATAGGTATATAACAGACAATGCTAGTCAACATTTGGGCAGAGCTTTCCACCAGCTCCACTTCAGCCATTATCGTGTGATTCAGGTTGGTTAGGAATTGCTAACCTCCAAACATTTTATTCACCACTTTTTCTATATTTTGGCTTTTTACCTTCGTTTCAACTAGCCCTACCAATCCCACCTTTTCCTTATTGCAGAGGAATACCACTTCCTTCTGCTTATTGAGGGCATTAAACCCTCTCACATTCCAACATATCATACTAACCATTCCCTTCTAGGAAAATGGTTCTGCCACCCACTGTTTGCCCAATCCTTGGAGTTGGGCTATTCAGCTCATTGGATTTGTTCAACATTTGGAATGAGTTATTACTAGCGACTTGTACTTGATGCAGATCTTGGTTCCTTCCGGTTTTGAATGGTGTTATCCAACCCACTGAAGATGGTTCCCCGTGTTCTACTTGATGTTGCCCAACTTGCACTTTTGTCCTCTCACCAGTTCTTAACTCAACATGTTTTGCCTCGTCCTTCACTACTCTGGCAAGCTTGTGTTGGTAGCTGTCCATGCTCCTCATAGTCCTTGGTAACCCCTTCTTCTTTGCAGGATTCTTCCTTTTACATTCATCAGTAGTGTGCCCATACTTATCACAAAACTTACAGTGGGTTGGTTTCCAATCATACACGACTTGTTGTTCTATCACCTGTCCTTTCACATTCTTGAAATGCACTTTTTCTGGATAGATTAGCCCCCAACTCTACCTCAACCAGGATTTTAGCAAAATTAAGACCCTGCTTTTTTTCAGTGTTTTGATCAGCCATTAATGGTTTCCTATAAAACTCCCGATCTTGCTTAATCCTATTGGACTCCAATATTTGAAGTCTAATCATAGGAGTTTTATCCAAATCAGAACAGAATTCAGTTCCTCCTTTGTGAATTCCATATCCATTGACCATGTCTTGACAATAAATGGCTTATTGTCAAAATGGTAAATTCCTCGTTTTAGCACTTCCTCTTTCCTCTTAACTGAATCAAACCTTACTATTATGACTCCATTTTTCAGCATCGCCACCTTATTCAACCCATACTTTGCCCAAATTCTTTGGATGTATCCGTTGATTACAGTGAATGGAGGGTGTGCACCCAGAACATAACATATATACCACAACATTATTCCAATAGTTAACTTCAAACTCAATATCCTCTAAATCAATGCCGATTATTGACCCTTCACCATGTTTTTCTAGAACAACATAATCTAGCTTGAATCCAACTTTGGCTAGTTTAGAAATGTCACATGTATCCCACATTGTTTTCTCCTTTGGTTTCTGCACCATTACCTCTTCCACTTCATCTACCCATGTTATCGATCCACTTCTAGATGGAGACCCCAGATTCGAAGGTTGTGGTTGAGTGATTTCTTCCCAGTGTTTTTGTGCAATTACCCTATTTTCCTTCTCCACATACTTAGCCTTTTGTTCCGCTAGCTGGTGCTCTTTATTTACCTCCGCCTTACTATTTACCGTTTCTCTAGATTCAGATCCGATTTTGATTTCTTCTTGGAGTTCAAGCTGTTGTACCTTTTTCCCTTTTTGTGGATTTCCTTTTGTTGCTGCTTCTTGTGCCATTAGAGCCTTATGCGATGGAGCACGAGTTCTCTTTCCATGGCTAGTGCACGTTAGTAACCTACTCCGAGAGAGAAGGACCCATCGAAAAAGCGAACTATATAAATTCTCCAATTTACAAAGTTAGAAATTCCCAATTGAGTTAGGATTTTCTTCTATGTCATGTGTTCCTTTCAATGTTGTTTTATTTGATTGTTTTATGATCTATTATGTACGAATTGAGAAGTTGCCATGTTTTTAAGATGAATCCCCATGAACTCATGTTTAACCCATGTTTTCTAGATTTTGATGATTAAAAGTGGGTTTTGAACTATGAAAGGAGAATTATGGAAATATGCATGTTTCTTATGAAATTGTTGAAATATGATGTAAGTTTCTTTGAGAGTAAAACATATATTATGTTGTTGTTAATTGTTGTGAAAGGATTTCTCACATAATTACTCCATGCATAAATGTGAAATGTTTTCTCACATAAAAGATTCTAAGGTTGAAAAGTCTTCTCACCTATAATTAATCAAAGTTAATGAGTTATTCTAAGAACGTGGCATGTAGTGATTACCCATTTCCTCTAATAAAAGACAAGAGGCGATTACCCATGTCATGTGATACAAAGACAGGAGGTGATTGCTCAAATCCTTTAAAGAAAAGATGAAAAAGACTAACGAATGTTCCATGAGAGTTATGCTTAGCATCGAGTGGGCAAGTGGTGATTACCCATGTCCCAAAAACTATGTGCCACCATATGTTATCTATATAGACATTAGCCACATCCACAATAGCTAGAAGTTCATGGTCTTACCTTGGGTAGACATCGGATTTCATGTAAATAGCTCACATGGTCTTACATGTCAGTTAAAGGTAATTCTCCCACATTAATGAACCAAGGTTACTTCAAGAAGTATCTCACATGTGATTTAAGATGATGTCTACCTGCATTGGCCATGTTTTGGTGACTTGTATTTTCCAACTCTTTTATATCATGTTTTAGCTTGGTCATTCATATTATGAAAATGCCCCTTTATCATGATTTTTACACTTCATGCATCACTATCATACTTGGTACATATTTGTACTAACGTGTACTCTTGCCTACATTTCTTATCTAAATGTACGGTCCGACGCTCCAGGCTCGCACTTTCGTGGCTAGGATCTATTAGTAGAAGATTGAAGATTTGTGAGTCCTCATGTTCTGAGGACTGAGCCTTACTTCATTATGTCTTATCATTTCAGTTTTAGGCTTGATGTACGGGTTACATTGTGATTACTTCTTATGTACTAGATGACTTTGAGACGATGTTTAGACTTCCGCTTCACTTTATAAAATCCTATGTTTTGAAATGATCTTTTAAATCTCTTGTTTTCTATTATCTTGTTTATGTATGCTACATGTCTTGTATGGGGGCCTCTCAGGGTCCTATACGCCATGTTACACCTAGGGTCTACTTTGGGCCGTGACAAAATTGCTTCCTATAAATATTCATTTATATCCATTATATTAGACATGATTCTGATGAATGAAAATCAAGAGTACCCCTAAAATTGAGAGTTCTGAATTTTGAAGAAATATTCTTCTCTTTTCACCTATCTAGAATCTCATATATTTGTTGGAGTTCTATTCGTGGTGAAAGCTCGTTATCGCTCTGACTCATCGTTTTCTCAGCTCATTTCCTTGAGCAAGGTAATTCTCTTTTCTTGTTTGCCCTTTTTTTAAATTATTAAATTTATTTAGCTTGATGATTAGATTTTCTTTAATTTAGTGTGCAAGTATAAATATTTAATTTCAGCAGTTTATTTACTATTTTCAATTTCACTTGCTTGCTTGTATTGTTAGAAGTAGTATTATTTTTATTTTGAGTCATTAGTTTAGCTTGTCTTGAACTTCTTTGAGCTTCAATTTGTGTAACATTTTTCTCCCTCTTATAATTCTCATTCACAACTATTAGTATTTTGTTTAAATTACAACATTCGAATGGTATTATCTAGTGATTTTAAATAATAAAATTTAATTTTATTTGGTCATGGCATGTATATCATAAGTTCTATTTATATGATAAGTTTATTCGAGTTGGAGAGTTTTCTTTACCGTTAAATTGCTTATTTTAAATTTAGTGACAAAACTTTCTTTTTTTCCTACTTAAGCTTGTCAATTATATTTAGCATTCTCTTGTTTAAATTTTTAAAAGTTCTTTGTTTCAATTAGTTTGACTATTTTAGTTGATGTGTTGAGTTTGATTTTGTCATTTGAATTTTATATTAAGTGATACTTATAGTTCAAGTGATGTCTGCAATGTAAAAATTGAGTTTAATCTAGTTTATGATGAGATATATTTGTTCACATAAATGATGAAGCTAGTTGTCTTTGCACTTTTTCTTTCTTTCTTGTGACAAGTTGATATGCTTCAGATTTATGTAAATAATGACTTCGTAAATTTCCTCATCCCTATTTCTTCTCCTTGACGATATCATCTCGTATGGTTAGAAACTTAGGATAATCAAGATGTGACATGAATCAATATCCAACTCTAGAAAATACATTTGTTTGCTTTTATAAGCTATCAAAAATATGCATTTTTGGATAGGTCTACTACATTCACTAATTTATCTTGCTCTTAGCTTGATTGATTAGTTTATAATGTTATCTCTAGTTAAGCCAAAGAAATAAGTGTTCATTTGTAAGAAAGTCTTGTTTTTAATAATGTCTAATGGTTTAATTAAATCATATCTTTTTCTATGAGTTATTTTTATCCATATCAAGAAAATAATAAATTCTCATTGTCACTTATTGTTGTTGGCGGATTGTTTATAATGATTTTGAGTGTCACATGTCTCTTACTCATACTAATTCTCTACTTTTTCTTTTTCATGTACGAGTCCCATTTGGACTCTCATAAGTCGATACTCTCTTATGTTTTGAGCCACCTCATCTGGAAATGAGAGGAAGAGGAAGTTGTTATATAAGTGTAAAATATGTTGTAAAATAGGTTATGTACAATCAGTACACGTTCCATATACAAGGAAAGTAGGTGATGATATACAATGATATATAATAATGATATACACTAATATACACGCCGTTGACTTTCTTAGCCCTTGGGTTACTAGTCCACTTGAATATAATGTTCACTCTTAGTTAACTAGCATAGAGAGAAGCCAAAATTTTGAAATTATCTCATTTTCTTAAGATGATCCAGTACCCAAGGTGTAATAGGTTAACTAGAAATACAATCTTGAGTAAAAAATCCCCTACCTAAACGTATGATCATACTTACGTGTTTAAATTTGAAGGACATATACGTTGTTCATCGAACCATTGTCCTTCGAGATTGTAAATTTATTTTTATAATTTATTCTAATTGAAGAAGGACATTTACAAGATACTATTTTATCCAAAAGATGTTGGTATTCGAGATGATAAGAAGTCCAAGAAGGAAAGACCTTCCATGAAAGCTTAGTTTAGAATTGTACCCCTGCGTAAGATTGATTATTTATATCTCATTTTTCCTATTATGTATTCTCATTCAATTTATTCTTAAAGATTGTATAAATATGTTTTTAGGGCAATGAGACATTTTGAAATGACTTAATACATTCTTCAAATCGCTAGGTTTACCCTTGACATAAAAGGTTCACATATTTTTATAAGACACACAATAACTATTTGTGTGCTTTATGAAATAACTATTTTGTGTGAATATTTTGCTTCATTTGGAGACATGCTAGTAATATTTTTAAAACACTTTCCTAGAGCTTCATAAACACAATCACTATTAAAGTCCGTCCAAATACTCCTCGAGTCTTGAGTTTTCCAACTAGATTTGAAATTCACTATAGAATCTTTGATCTTATTCTCTTATCTCATGAAAGGTCGATTGTCGACCTGCCATTTCAAGGTGGATAGAAATTTGAAAGCATATATATATATATATATAGAGAGAGAGAGAGAGAGATACGAGATAGGAAGTACAACAATTGAAGCACTAGAAGAACTTGGCTCAACTCAAGCCAACCTTTCTAACACACAATAATCTAAAAAAATAGATAAATTTTTGTCCGTTTAGTCTTTTTTCATCCATAGATTGAACAAAGCAAAACTTATGTGTTCAGGTCTTTGTGTGATAATTTGCATTATCTATTATGAACACAAACTAACATTCTTTCCTTTTGAGTTATTCTTCTTTTTAGAGAGAGATTGATTTGTGTAAAATATCAAACTTGCACACTTATAAAAGATTGAAGCAAAGACACTCTCAAATTTTCATCGGTAAAAGACCCGAACAACCTTATCATTGTTTACTTGGACCATCAAAGACTTATCTCAATAAACACTACTAGTTTGATTAACCTAGCCAATCTTCATTGTGCTTGTCACAACCATATGAACTACGTTTGACCTAATTTCTCTAGTGAAATACGTAGGTGCCTTACATACTCGATCATATTCCTAGTAAGTTTTACATCTTTCCTTACGATGAAAATTGGACAATTTTTTTGAGCTAATCTCAAAATTTTTGACAAAAGATGATATTTTTTACAAGATTGAATACATGAGTTTATTATAGATGAAGCGGTAGACAAAATTTTTGAGAAGATCTGAAAAATTTCATACTAAGTAGTGTCACAAGTTGCGAGGATATTCAAGAGTTCTTCTATATTCTAAACTGGGACAAAATTTTGGAGGAATATCCTCAAAAATTATGTCACGCCCCGAGCCTACACCCTGGACGTGGCCGGCACTCGAGAATCATTTATGATCCCCAAGCAAACCCTTGGCATGACTGACTACTTAGCGGAAGACTATCCAAGAGATAAAAGGCTTAAGCACAATTTATCTCAGCATATAACTCCATTGAATGTCTGAAGATACTCATTTTCAATAATCATAATAGTTTACAAAACATCTTTAATATAAAAAGGGAAAATACTAAGAGACTCCTCAACTCTAACTATCTATGAAGCCTCTAATACTAGGATATATGTCGGGACAAGACCCACGAAAACTCAACAATAACAGAAAATAAATGTGAAATCCTCCGAAAAGCAAGAAGGCTCACTAAAGCTATCTGAAGCGCAAAGTGATCTCAACCAAAAAACTTGTTGATGATCCTGAACACATGTATCTGCATCATAAAAGATGTAGGTCAAATGACATCAATACATTTGAATGTACAAGTATGTAATACAGCCGAGGAGAAATAACGGAAAGAAGGGACTACTATAGGTATAACATAAACTCAACTGATTGTAAAGAATTAAAAGAATGAAACCATTTAACTTTACAAAATACTTTCTCATTATTTAAACATTAGCATAATAAGTGATATATAAAATTACACTTTAACTCTATTAGGAGATTCTCTAACCGACAACCATCACTATGAGCTAAGTGATGATACAACGTCTTGTCCACGCCGCCAGAACTGTCCTATATCATGCCGGGATATAGAACATCTCAACTAAGTGGATCTACTAAGCTCTGTCTGAAGGCAAGACACTAAGGATTCATCTAAAAGTATGATCATATACCCATGTTGGTAAGACATGGTTTATGAGGGCTGTGAGTTGTCTGAACGCTCCCTATATCGGTGCTCAATACTACTCCCACTAATATATATACTCTTTCTCCAATGTATAAAAACATTACTCTTTCTCTGATTTGAGATAATTGCTCAAACTATCCTCTTAAAAGAGGTAACTGCTGTTAACTGTCTCTGAAACTCATTGTTTATTTAGAAAACAAGGTTTTCTCTTTGCTCAATATAAAAATACATCCTGGGTTGAGATAATTACTGAAAAAGGGCCTCTTTAAGAGGTAACTGCTCTGTACTTAATCTTTCTAAAAACTCTTTTAACTTTTCTAAAAAAAAGTCTACTTGTTTTCTTCATGTAAAAATGAAACATTTGGGAAATACTTAGTTCCCTTATACTCTTTCTCAAACTGCTCTTTACTTCTTCAAAACTCAGTTCAAACAATGATGGTTTGCCTAAAAGATTCTCAATAAAAATCTACTGAATTCTCAATAAGAATTTGCTAAATTCTCAAAATATGGTTCATGCTGAAAAATAGTCATGCACAATATACTCAATAATCAGAATTCACATTGTATGCCAATTAAATGATTAGGAATAGGAATTACATAATCAACAACACAAGAATTCAGATTTCCATATCAACTCATCTCAAGAATACTGAAATCTAAGGATAGAACCCTAGATTACTCTTTTACTGATTTGAAAGTAGATGTAGCGTGTGAGGACGAACTAGTCCAACACTATGATAACCTTACATACATGGAAGAATGCAATTCTTTGGCGAAATCGAAGAAACTTGAAGAACGCTTGAACCTTATCTTTTCTCCTCTTGGAACCTTGCTCTAATGTCTTGAAGTGTTAATAAACGTAAAAGAATTGTTTAACACTTTCTAAGCCCTTAATTTTGTGTGCAACGACGTAGTTTAGGCTTAGAATAGGGGTTAAAACAATGTAGTTTCAGTACCAAACACATCGGGGAAAGACCAAAACAACCTTAGTTTAAAAAACTAAAAAGATGCCAAAATGGGCAGTTTCATGGGCCGTTTAATGCTTCACGGCCCGTCTGGTGGGTCGTCAAGTTGCACCTGCCTGACAAGGCTTCACTAAAATGGGTATAACTTTTTACTCCAAACTTGAAATGAGGCAAACTTGGTGGCGTTAGAAAGAGAACTCAACTACCTTTAATTTGATAAGTCATGGGCCACCTAATTCATTTTGTTATAAGAGATATGATTGTTTGAAGTTGACCCAAAACTCAAAATCTGATGGGTGACTTGTACGAACCACTAAATGGACCGTACAAGTCATCATGGGCTGTTTAGTGGCTCGTCTAGGTGACTTTCATCTTGGCTGCCTTGGGAAGTCCTTCACGATGCCCAAGACAGGTCGTGATCCCCTAAACGGGCCATCTAAGGTCTCGTGAAGGGTCCAATGTTCATTTTGGTTTCGTGAACTTGGCTAGGCTAGGCTTAGTCTTTATAAGGCTTTTAAAAATACTAGATAGGTATAGGATGTCTCTGAATACAATATAAAGACTAAGCTTAACAAAAAATAGATGGAAATCGGTAACTCCTAATGTGAGGAGCTCACCCTAGTCTATGAGACCCCAAGCTACTCCGCACAACTCTAAATCAACGACGATAACTCAAACTAGGATTTGAAGGGAGTAGAGTGTAGTATGAGTACCAAAGACGGTACTCAATAGGCATCAGTCGATTGAGATCAAAAGATAACACAAGCATAAACAACAAGTAATAAGGAAAGTATAACACAAGTAACTAAACAGGAGATACTAAAGTAGACAGGTAATAAAGAATAGAAATAGGATTCAAGGGGTAAGAAGTCGAGTAAAGAACGTACTTGGAACGCAAGACAACAACCTATTCGCAAGCAACTAAGATATCAAGTCAACTACCTAGGGTTAGGAGGACCCACAACCACAGTTCTAAAGTCAAAGCCTAGCACCTAGCAAGAAAACAATAACATAGAACATAATGTGTTCAAATAATAACCTAACCGGACCCCATAGGCCTGGAAGGTACAAACAACAAACATAACCCAACCTGCCCCCATAAACCGCTGGGTGTAATCAACAAACAAATATATTGGTGATAGGCGATGCATATGAATGCATGGTGAGTAGAAGGACCATTAGTGACTATCCAAAAACTCTAACCTCAAGTACCCAATAATGGGGCCGCCCAGCCAACCAGGAAACTCCCAGGGGCATCAGCCACCCAACTAGAAAGAGTAAACCCGGGGGCATTAATAGAACCAAAGAGGGGCCGCCCAACTAGCCAATAAACTCACAGGGGCATCATCCATCCAGCTTGCAAGAGTAAACCTAGGGGCATCAAATCATAGCCAAACACATGTAATAAAGGGCATCTGGTTAGTCAAGTAAAAATTGAGCATATCCTAGATGCCTCTAATAGCTATAGTAGAAAAGGAGCACGCTTCTTATGCCTCGTAATCTAAAAACTCAGTAAGTGAAGTGATCTAGGTGGTACCACTCTTGTTTAAACCAGTTTAAAATAAAAGTCGAGTAAAACAATATCTCATCATAAATAATAAATATGCCAATGCATGAGCCGAGATCATACCACAAAGTCTATGAGAATGAACAAGCAATGCAATGCATGTCATCACCAACATTCAAACAAGGCACTCAAAGTCAAATAAATATACAACCATCCAAACCTCGCTACCAAAGCAGAGAGTACTAACCAAGGATCCAACTAGTCCTCGCACACGGCCTCGGGCCCAATAATATAATCAAGGTCAGTAAGAGTATAACAGAACTACTGCTAAACAACAAGTGAACGGATCAAATAAGAGCTATCAATCAATAAAGGGGGAACTAACTCAAGGGACGATGCCCTACCCAAATCATACCGCTCTAGTCCATGACTAAGCATAGCTCTCACGGCTACGACGAGCCACCAAGTTCACAAGCACCAATACATGGAGAATAACTCAATACAATCCCACGAGAGCAAATCATAACTACAGAGGCGATAAAACACAAAAATGCCAAGACTCCTACTGTAACACCTCTTACAATTTTCTAGTTGGTTAAAATAATTATCCATAAAATGTTGGTATCTTCCTGGTGCATTTTTATATCCAAAAGGTAGTACGTTCCATTCATAGAATCCTTGTGGTACTGTAAAAGCTGTTAATTTTTTAGATTCTTCTTCTAGCTTTAGATGATAAAATCCTGATTTACAATCAAATTTACTAAAATAATTATATCTTTGTATTTGTCTTACTTTTAATACTTTGTTAGGTATGGGGTAATTATATGTTTTTGTTTTTGCATTTAAATTTCTATAGTCAATAACCATACGACTTTTACCTCTTTTTTGTTCGCTGTGTTTATTTACTATGAATGCTGGACTTGTATGTTTGCTATTACTTTCTTGAATATATTTGTTTTCTAATAATTCTTTTATATGCATTTTAAATTCTTTTAAATCTTCAAAATTATATTTCAATGGTTTTTGGGTTATTATGCTATTTTCATCAATTAGTTCAATTTTTACTTTTGTTTTATGGTTTTCCCATCCTTTTAAGGGATCTTCACTATATAACATATCTAATTTTTCTTGAATTAATTTTAATTTGTCTATTGAAAATATTATTAATTCTATATTGTGAGTATTTTCTTTAACATTTTCTAATTTTTGAGTGATTTTTTCACTTCCTTTAATCCATGGTGTAGGTTTTCTGTTTTTATTACTTACTCTTTTTGCTCCTATCTTTTGCTTACATGGTGTGGTAAACCACCAATGTGTTTTTGTTATTACATGGGGATATAGTTTTTCTAGAAATGGCATTCCTAAAAGCATGTCTTTATTTATAAATTCATAACTATATATATCTTCTATAGTTAATATTTTATCCCATATTTGTAACTTTATATTTTTTGCTTTATATGTTATCATACTTTCTTCATTATTAAATCCTGTGACGACTATAGGTGTTTTTAGTTTTTCCCATTTTTCATCTGGTAGACAATTATGTTTACACATGTTTGCTTTTGCTCCTGTATCTATCATTGGAGTATAGTATCTGTTGTAGTAATTTTCTACTATTATTTTTGCAAGTATATAAATTTTCATAATGCTCTTTTTACTATAATCTTTTTATTTTTATAAGTTATTGTTAATTGGGTATTTTCTAAATTATATGGTTTCATTTCTTCTAACCATTTTATTCCTAATATTATATTATCTTCTTGATATATTTTAAAGTCTATTAATATTATTATACCTCCTATGATTATTTCTTTTTGAGTTGTTTCCTCTATATGTAACAATTCTTTTGGTAATTCTGGGCATACTTGTTCTTTAGAGGTTATCTCTTCTTCCGATACTAATTCTCTTGGTATATAATTTCTTCTTGTCCAGTATTTATTATGATGATATGTTTCCTTTGTTCTATTATTCCAGTTATATAGTAGTGATATGGTTCAATTTCTTTTATTCTTTGATATTCTACTGATTTTCTTAAGGGTTGGGATGTATCATACAATGATGTTCTAGTTTTTCTTTTTCATATTTATATTTTAATACTCCTCCGTAACTTATTTCACTAGCATCTGATTCTACTATGTATATAAATTTTTTATTTTCATCTGGGAAATATAATTTAGGTAACTTCTTACATAATGATTTTATTTTTTGTATTTGTTCTTGATCTTTTTTATCAAAATAATATTCTACATCTTTCTTCAATTTTTTGTGCAAAGGTTTTAGATTTTCTGCTAAATTAGGTATATATTCTCTTACCTGGTTTACTAATCCTAAAAATGATTGTAATTTCTTTTTCGTATCTATTTGTTCGTCAGAATTTATTATTTTTTGTACTATATGGTTTTGCATTTTTATACCATTTTTATCTATTTGTATTCCTAAAAATTCTATTTGATTTTTCATTATTTCTGCCTTTTTCTTACTTAAACTTATTCCTGAGTATGTTATAATATGTATAAATTTTTCTAACAATCGTATATGATCTTCTTCTGTTCGTGAATATAACAATATATCATCTATGTATACTATCTTTGTCTAGGTCCGTCTGTGTAGCTTTGTCTTGATATGTAGTCTGCAATGACATTTTTGTTAGTACTTATTACTTCTATTGTAAATGTAAAATTCTGTATATTTAATACTAGTCTTCGTATTTCTTTTGTTGTTACTGAATCTTGTATCTTCCTTGTAATCCACCATTTCACCTGCGTATTATCTGTTCTTACAATGAACTTATTATATACTATATATGGTTCAAAAGCTAATAAACATTTATATAGTGCATATAATTCTTTTCTATTTATTTCCCATTTTATTTCAGGATTTGTAAATGTTCCTGAGTAGTATTTTGATCTGGGGTTTTTATTTAAAAAGGTTTGTATTTTGTGGATATTTTCTATATATGCTCTGGTTATATGGTTATAGGTCTTTTTGTCCTGGTTTAGACTTTCCTTATAAGTATTTATTTGAGGTGGTGCAAATATGGGGTTTTGTTTTTTGGGTATAAATGGTTTTTCGAATATCTTGTTCATATTTGTATTGACATATCTTTTCTCCTCTTTTGTAGATGATGTGCTACCTGTAGCTGCATGTAATAAATTGTTAGCTTGGGTTTTTCGGTGTTTCCCAGCGTCACCTTCTAGCTCTGGAATTTTTAAGTCTTCCGATCGACTTAGCTCCGCATATTTACCGTCATGCTGCTGACCTTTCATTTTTTGTATCTCTTTGTCCATGTTATCTATCTTTGTACAAAGCATTGCTATAGCATTGAATTACGAGTCCAGTCTATAACTTGTAGAAGTTTCTATGGGTCATAGGTGGCACTCGTAGGAATAACATTGAGATTTGGGAATTTCAAGCTTCTGAAGTTTTACTTACGAGTAAACAAAATGAGTCGTAAGGAGTTTGATGGGTCGTAGGATGATTTCGTAGAAGGGATTCATACGTGGTAAAATTTTGGACTTGAAATAATGTTCTATGGATGGAGCCTACAGACCGTAGGAATTCAGACGGACCGTAGAATAGTCTCGTGGAAAGTAAGGTGAAATTTGAGTTTCTGAAGTTAGATCTACGATTGATCAATACGGATCGTAGAAAGTCACAATCGTAGGAACCATCTGACAATTTCTTTTAGGGTATTCAGGTCTATTCCTATGCAATAAATACCTATACTATGTCGTTTTACCCCTAATTCTAAGTCCTATAACTACCCTTCTACTATAAAAATTTCCCCAACTCTTTGATTCACTCAAAACCCCAAATCCTCTCCAAAGTTATCTTAAAAATTTCTCCTCTCAAGATCAAGGAAAAAGAAGACTAGGGTTTATTCATCAAGTCTCCTTTCCCTCATTGCTTTAGGACTTTGAATAAAAAGGTATGTAGGGTTTCATCAATGGGTTCCATTCACCCATTGAGCCCCAAGATTTTTCAATTCTCCAAGTTCAATTTCATCAAATTTGATTAGGTTTTTATTAAATTCTTCATAGGTTCAATTTGTGTTGATTCAATTGTTTGGTTTTGATCTTATAATGATTATTTTGACTCAATTTACATGATTTCCCATTGATTTTACATGAACCCATGCAAATTTCATGATTTTGACTTTGAATTATTAAAGGCATGAACTTATGGAAAAAAACTAGGAATCTACGGAAGATGATTTATGAAGGTTTATTCATGATTTATAAAATTATGTTTTATGATCTAGGTTTCTTATGATGAGCATCAATGAAATTATGAAAGAGTTTTCTCACATATAAGAGATCATGGTTTGGTGAATGATTTTCTCACACATGCATTGATTTAAGATTTAAGGATATATTCTATAATGATTTAATCTTGAATTAGTATCTTAATTGTGTATTTTCATGTATAATGATATGATTATGTTTATGACTGATTCCATTGGGATTTTTACTTAGCACCAAAAGGATATTGAGATGGAGGCTCTCCCATTAGTAGAGGTCAGGTCTCGAGTAGCAATCTCATTGTCCTTAACTACGTGCCCCATAGGATTGTCTTAAGTGACATAGCTAGTGGATCCACCTAATCTAGAAGTTTAAGGTCTTTGCCTTGTCAAGCAAGGACATCTCTTTTTGGTGTGGGAGCAAGATACCAGATTCCACATTCTTGCTCATGTGGTCTATGTCAGTTAGTAGTAATATCCTACAAAACTAACTAAGTTGTTCTTAAAAGTCTTATGAAGTTTTACTCATGATTTTAATATGCATTAACCATACCCATGACCTGTGATTCTTCTTTAAATGATTTTACTATATTTAGCTTGGTCATGCATGCCATGTTTTCAATTATGTCTCCTTATTGACCATGCTTCATATTTTATGTATATCCCTTATAGTACATTCCATGTACTAATGCATACTTGTACCTACATTGTTTCACTAATGTATGGTGTGATGCTTCTGATGTTTGCGTAATCAAGACACAACTTCCAATTCAAGTGTTTACGATCGTACAATAGTAAAGTAACCTAACCAAGGGTTGGGGTCGAGTCCCAAGGGAGTGGTTTTGAGAATTAATATAAAAATAAAATTAATTTCTAATTAGTCATAGCTATAAGCATTATCAAATATAAACATACTAAATCTAAGGGGTGACGCAAGTGTCAATTATCAATGGGGGGTTTTGTATTAATTAGCAACTAAAAACAGCAAAAATATATGAAAACGAGATAGAGAGATGGGATTCTTGGGATGTGATAGGAATACGGGATAGACTAAATCATAGGGTCATGCTTTTGATAGTAAATTGTTGAGTATTTGTGACTAGGCTAGACTATAGTGGGGGTAAATTCTCTCTCGAGCAACTTACCCCGAATCAACTCTGTTTCTCTCGAACACCGAGTTGTCGCATTAAGCAAAGCCTCTGCCTTAGCCCATTCACTCTCTCGAGCTGAATGTGTGGGAGAAGAACTAGGATTCACTCTCTCGAGCTGAACCCATGTCGACCCAATACCACTGGCTATCAATTTAGTAGTCTTAGTTTTACGACCTCTCTCTCGAGCAAGCCAAAAATACTAAGTTGAAATCGTATTTGCAACTACAATTCCATTAAGTTCATACACAACTACTAAACGAAATTACATCTAAACAACAAATAAACCATCAACAAGCAAGAGCCAACAAATAATCTAACCCATATTCACAAAATCACACCCCAAGAATTGGGGTTTTAGCTAGACATGTAAAAGAGATAAAAATTTATACCAATATCAGTTTCCATCAACTGGTTATGAAGAATTATGTCTTAAAACACGTCAAGAGTGAAGAATCTTCAAGACCCAAGTCCAATTTCTTGTAGTTGAAACCCTTTGAATCTTCAAGGTCTTAGAACAAAGTCTCCAAAACCCTCTAAAACTTAGACTCTCTCAAAAACTGCAAAAAGATCTAATAATAATAGTGATAATTATTTGATACTAGTTAACAATTTAAACAAGTATTTATAATGTTTGAAAATTTGTGTTGCAACGGATCACTCGGCGATCCATCTTTTGGTCGATTTCATCGCGTTCTTGCTTTAGCCTTCAACATCTTCGTGCTTTGAGTCGTTGGGCGATATAGTACTGCTTCGCAGAACTACTCGGCGACACGCTGACTGATCCATTTCATCACCAACTTGATATTTCCCTTTAGGGCTCAGCACACTGGAACAAAAGGCAATCTCTAGGCAGATCGGCGACTCGCCAACTCGGCTCGGCGATCTTCAGGCCTTCATTTTTTCATTCTTTTCAGCCGCCTTGTTCCTTCTTAACAAGTAGTGTCCATGCTTTGCCTCAAACTCCAAATACCTGAAACTTAAGGGTTTTCATCAGATATTGAGACAAAATATGCATTTGAGGACACTAATTCTATCAAAATATAGCCCTAAATGAGTCCAATTTGTGGACTCATCAGCTTTCTCTCCTTCTACTCGTGGCTAGTTGATGATCGTTTGATTGCTTGAGGTTAAAGATATGGTGAGTCCTCATGTGTGAGGATCATGTTATATTCATTATGTTTCCTTAGGTTTTAAATTTTAGATATTGTACGTGGTGTATGGGTCACGTCTCGACCACTTCTTTTGATACATTAGAATAACTTATCAAGGCTATGATTAGACTTTAGCTTTTATGTCAAGCTCATTTATGATATGAAACTTTTTATCTTTAATTCTCGTATTTTCTATTATGTTATGTTGTATGAATGTCAAGTGACTTGTGTAGGGCCTTTCGGGGTCTTATATGTCGTGTCACCTCTACGGTATACTTTGAGTCGTGACAAACTTAGTGTTCAGAGCATAAGGTTTTAGAAAAAGACCTTAGGATGTCTGACAAGCAGCGTTCATTAGAGTTTTGTTCATAATTCTGAAGGGCACTACATTTATGAATAAGAGACTACAAAGCGATTAGGAAATTTAATTTTTTTTCATTAATCTAAAGTCGTGCCATAAAGTTTATCTCTATAAAGATCCTTCTCTTAAATCTTGTCTGATGCTTTTTTAGGATTTGGAACCTCGAAGAGCTTATGTGAGAAGGAATGGGTGTGAGAATATGGAGCTCAAGGATCCGCAAGCTTTGGTTGACCCTTTGGCCGAACAAGTGACTCATGCCGAATTCCGAGTCGTTTCTAAGTGTTGGTTCAAACTATGATGACCTAAGCAAATAGAGAAGTTGATTCTCTCGTGAACCCAAATGTGGGTACGATGGAAATAAGGATAAGGGACTTCACTAGGATAAATCCTCTGGAATTGCATGGTTCTAAGGTTGATGAGGATCCTCAAGAGTTCATTGATAAGGTGTGCAAGATAGTGGGAATTATGGAATTGTCTACATTGGAAAAAATGGAGTTGATTGCTTATCAACTTAAGGGTGTTTATCAAGTTTGGTTCAACTAATGGAAGAAAGGGAGTGCGGTTGATATGAGTCCTCTTGATTGGGACAAATTCAAAGGAACTTTTATTGATTGTTTCTTTCCTCTTAAAATGAGAGAAGCAAAGGTGCTTGGGTTCATTAATCTCCGTCAAGGACATATGAGTGTGAAGGAGTATACTTCGAAGTTCACTCAATTGTCTAAGTATGCTCCAACTATGGTTGCCGACTCTAGAGCAAGAATGAGTAAGTTCATGTCAGGTGTTTCTGACTTGGTTGTCAAAGAAAGTCGTACCGCTATGTTGATTAAGGATATGGATATCTCCTGTTTGACGATACAGGCCCAACAAATTGAAGAGGTAAATATCAAGGAAATGGCAAGAGAGTCCAAGAGGGCAAGGACCGGTGATGGTGACTTTTGCCATTCTAGGTCCGGGTGACATGGCCATCCCCAATTCCGACAAAAGTTTTCTGGTCATGGTTCTTCTAATGCTCTTAATCTTAAGTTCAACAAATATAGTGTGTCTAACCCTAAATTTCAAGAAGGTGGTGGACCTTCTATTCCTGCTTGCACAAGGTGTGGTAAGAAACATGATTGCAAATGTTTGGCCGACATGGATGGTTGCTTTAATTGTAGAAAGAGTGGTCAGAAGATTAGAGATTGCCCATCGCTTGCTACTAAGAGAAGGTATGGTAGGCAAGCTCATTATTGATAATTTGGAAACTTAGCCACAAATTCCGTAATGTCCTTCTTTATCCCATTCTACCAATAGACCTCCCACAAATCACGATACATCTTGGTGGCTCCCAGGTGAAAATATGTGCTTCTATCAAAATCTTATTTCTCAACTAATCAACATTCGGAACACATAGCCAACCTTGATATTGATGGACACCATCTTCCTCTTGGGAGAAAGCCTCAATGGTTTTTTTTCAGAAACTGAATTCTTCAACTCAACCAATACCAGATCAAGATATTGCTTGGCTTTTACGGTCGATATAAGAGACGATCCTGAACCAATCTTAACAATCACACCACCCTCATTAGAATTAACAAAGCGAACACCCAATCCGTCCAACCTATGAACATTTCGAACTAGTTCTTTCTTATTATCGTCAACATGGGCAACACTCCCCATCGATAGGTGACTAAGGGCATCCACCACGACATTCGCTAAGGTATACAAGGTCCTCCTTACAAGTTCATACATGGAAACTTCAAAGAGATTGTGGAAATGAAAAAAGACTCCATAAATGACGCCATGGATCACTTATCACATGACATATTTCCAAGAATTCTACCTCATATATTTTCTTGGAAGAAACTATATGGTAAATTTAAAAGATTACACCACATTTTCTTGTTTTAATTAGTTTGTATTGTCTTAGTTTCTGATGTCACATAACTATAGAGGCAAATTTTCTCTACTGGTATGGAGTGCAACCTGACCTAGTAGTGACTGAACTAGAACTTCTAAAAGAAATATTGAGCAATAGAAACAACAATTATTCCAAAATGGATCTTGAAGGCTTTCCCAAGAAGATTTTAGGAGACGGGCTTCCGACATCTAAAGGTGAAAAATGGGCAAAAATGAGGAAACTAGCCAACCATGTTTTTCATGGAGAAAGCCTAAAAGTAAAATTCTTGTACAATATTTTGTTAAGGAAGTTCCTCTGCTTCATGTAGTGCTAATTTTTTTCCGATAACGTTTGTGACTGCAGAGTATGATTCCAGTGATGATTATGAGTTGTGAGACAATGCTCGAACGTTGGAAGATTTATGAAGATAAATAAATTGACGTGTTTGAAGAGTTTATGCTATTAACATAAGAAATGATTTCCAAGATTGCTTTTGGAAGTAATTGCTTAGAAGGAAATAACATATTTCAAAAGCTGATGAAGTTGACATTTCTAGTTTCCAAAAATGCTCACAAAACTAGATCTCCGGTCATCAGGTAAGTCCCTTCCTCCACGAGACATTCATACATTTTCTCAGTTAATCCAAACATGCTCTAAATGTTACATTTTGTGTAGTAAATTTGGAAAAACTGTGAGGAAATAGAGTCACATACGTGACAACATTACTTGGATAATAAAGAAAAGAGAAGAGGAAAAGATTAGTGAAAAGCATAACTTTGGAAGTGATTTCCTTGGAAAACTCCTAGATGAGTGCAAGAACTTTTATTTTGCTGGTCAGGAGACAACATCTTCTTTGCTCGGATAGACAATCTTCTTACTAGCTACAAACAAGGAGTGGCAATAAAAAGCAAGAAAATAAGTTGTTGAATCATTTGGCTAGAAAGTTCCTAATGCAGATGTCCTATCAAGACTGAAAATTGTAAGCATTAAGGATCAATCGTGTATTATCAGTTTCGGTACTTTTATTCAATTATGTAACAGTTTTCAATATTCTTTGATCAATGTAGATGAACATGATTCTTGATGAATCTCTAAGATTGTACCCTCCAATACCATTCATCAAAAGGAAAGTTGAGCTAGGTAAGGTAACTTTACCAGCTAAAATGCTGATACATATCACCATTAGCAGTTCAGCATGATCGTAAAATATGGGATAAGATGTTCATGTTTTCAAACCAGATTGATTTGCTAAAGGGGTTGTTAAAGATACAAACAACAATCCAGTAGCATTTTTTCCGTTTGTCTATGGACCTCGAACTTGTTTAGGTTTGAACTTTGCAATGATTGAAGCAAAAATTAGTCTTTCGATGATTCTACAACGTTACATGTTCACGATTTCACCAACTTATGTTCACTCTCATGTTCAGCTTTATATGCTTCGTCCACAACATGGAGTTAAAATCATTCTCCACAAGATATATATATATATATATATATATATATATATATATATATATATATATAAAGCTTAATTGTACTTATATTTGTCCAAGCAAATAAAACTATGTATTTATTTGACATGTCTCTTGAATTAAACAACTTTATAAACTTATTCTGATCTTGTAACACCATTGAAAACCTTTTATGAGTAAAAGAAATAAAAATTCATCTATTTTGATTTTAAAATGTCACGACCCAGAGTGTCGTGATTGACACCCACACTAACCCTCCGGTGGGAGAACCATTACTACAACCCAACCAAGCAAGTTAACCAAAAGCTAAACATTTAAATCTACGGAAGCAGGTTTAAATAACTAAATAAATAATACGAAGTTCCCATAAACTCCGGGAGTTCAACTAACATCTAACAACTAATGCGGAAATAACCCCTAGAACCTGAAAGTGATTGTACCAAAACATCTAAAGTTCAACCAGTCTAAGAAAATGGGGTACAACCCCAACCAACACAAACAACTACTAAAGCAATCTCTAAGTCCGAACAAAATGGACTAAACAAAAACAAAGGATCCATGGCATCCTGAAAGAACTGGCTCACCCTTGAATCCGGTCTCGATCAAATATCTCCTAGATAAGGTTTGACCATAGCCGCTTGAAGATGCCCACTCAACAAAGAACGAGCAAGTGCAGTATCAGTACACAACCACAGTGTACTGGTAGGATCACACGGCCAATCCAGTAAGTGAAACATATATAAGCAGTCACAACATAGTAAACATGACATGTACAAAATATATATACACATAGATTATCATTTCATGAGCAATGTACAATTTCACATTCTCAAAAATAGTAAATATGACAATTCAATGGTCCGCTCATGGAACCCATACCCAAACGGTTAATGTGCCGGAACGTGACACCCGATCCCAATTAGTGTACCAGAATGTGACACCTGATCCAATATATGCGCCGAAATGTGGCACCCGATCCCAGTTAGTGTGTTGGAATGTGACACCCAGTCCAATCATCATACCAGAATCACAATCACAATGTACATTCTCATAATCATACAATCAAGTGTTGATTCATGGCATACAATCATTCATTCATACACATTTACATTAGGTTTGATCAATTGTGCTACATTCAAATACATACATGCATTAAAATGAAGCAAATACCCACATACATCATACAAACATGAAATCAAACCATCACCTACCTCGAAACAAGCTTGAATCCCCCTAAGGCACTTGAATCTTCCCTTTCCGGATTCTTTCCCCATGTTCGGGGTCTAAAAATAACAAATTCATGCAAGGATCAATAAACGAGGCCTAATTACCCAGATTACAATCAAAATCATCAACCCTAGGCCAAACCCAAGATCCTAATACCTAACTTAAGGCTTTTTCCACCATTAGTTTCAGGTCAAAATCCTTCCAAAATGATAATCACCTATAAATCTAAGTTCTACGGATCAAAAAACGGATTAGGGGAGTGAAAACCTTACCTTTAGTGCTAGAAGCGGTTGAAAACTGTCAAGAACTTGCCCTGGTTCGTTTCTTAGCACTCAAGGACGAAAGTTGCAGAATAATAATGTTTTTGGGGTTTAATTCCGACTTAAGTCGCAACTGGCCCGCTATAGCGGACCCCGTCCCACCACAACGGCCCCGCCCTGGCGGCTTGCGCAGAGACAGAACGTCGGAATTAGAGTTTCAAACTCCCATTTCACAACACACCTTTAACTCATGACATTCAAAAACTACCCGATCACGCTAAGGTCAGTTTCGGGAGTTCTACTTGCCCGAATTCGATTCCGTAAAGTCATACGGATTTCTTAACGTCTTAGTTATATACTCATGTGATAAAATTCATAATTAGATCTCTCATTCATTACTTGATTTCCCTAGACCTCACTGACTCAGATTTTGTCCAAATCTGGACTAGGCTAGGAATTCCCATGTTACTACTAAAAATAATTTTGGCCCCAATTCTTTCCCCATTGACTTTTTCCTAACGATGGAATCATGTCGTTACATAAAAAATTTCACCGAAAATGGTCTATTTGGAGATTAAAATACAACTACGTACTCCATCCGTCCCAAAATTAAATAAGTATAACCTTAGTAATATCCATAAAATATTTGGAAACGACATAACTATAAAAAAAAGTGAAAATTCAAGTAAAACACAAGCTAGTAAGTAAACAACATGCATCAATATAAGAAAAAGAAATGAATTCATTTCGTGCCAAGCTTTTCCATTCAAATTGTTTTTTCAAACAAAATTTCAACTTCAAATCTTGAAATGTCCTAATTTGACCACACTAAACAGATTCAAGAACAAGATTGCTAAATAAAGAGCTAATTAGTAGGACTAACCATCGTATAATTTAACACCAATTCAAAAACAAAAGTCGATATATGAAAACATGAATTTTCCATCTTCCTTTCAATGGAACTACATATTCATATATGATATATTCCCCAATGCACTTCATCGTCATAATCATATTCATAATCATCATCATCATCATCATCATCATCATAAACACAATTACTATCATCATCATCAGAATCATAATCATAATCATAATCATCTTCATCTTCATATGCCCGAACAACCGGAATGCTTTCACAGGAACCCATGATGGTAGAATTCAACAGTTTTGAATTCTGCAATTAAATTAATTTAATTCAATTAAATTAATTGAATTCAATAGCATACTAATAATGCATTCATATATATCATACGCTATTAGGGGATACATCATAAACACGTTAGTTTTTCGAAAGTTTATTTGACTAATTTCAAAATTAAATTAAACTACTTAATTCGATATTTTAAAATAAAAATGTAGATATTCAAAAATTATACAAAAAATATTATATATAAATTGCAATTTTTTTCATATCAATATGTAAAAAGAAAATACATCTTAAAATATTAGTCAATACTCATATCATTTGACTCTAAAAATTGAAATTGTGACAACTAAAAAGGAACGGAGAGAGTAATAAATAAGTATAATTTACTCTAAACGAGCGTTTGACCATAGAATTTGCACCTACAATTTTTTTTTAAAACTGTTAATGACCGGTTAGTTTATATTTTACCAAAAAAGACCCCTCATTTAAATTAGCTTTGGACAACAAAAAAATTCATGCTCGACATGAGGCTATTGTATGTACTATCTATATTGTTGAATGATTTTATTAAAGAATAAATAACTTATTATTGTTATTGATGAGTAGTGAATATTTTTCAAAAATTATGTCTTTTAAAAGTTTGTAATATCATATAATTGTAAATATTTATATCCAAATTAAAAAAAAAAATTAAAGATATGTGATTTATTAACATGACACCTTAAAATATATACCAATAAGAGTTTGATAGCTTTCACAAATTATAAAAAAAATATTTATAAAAAAATACACTTTGATTTCCCAGAATTGCATTAGTCATTTCATGGAATATAGTTAAACCTCATTAAATTAATATAGGTGGATCATGAAATATTATTATTTTGTAGAGGTATTATTTAATCGATAAATTAGTATTTATTTTTTAAAGAGTATTTCGACTCCACAAAATTGATTCGAAGATGAAATCTCAGAGAATTTGATTAACCCACTTGTGAAAACGTCATTCATGAACTTGAGGTCATGATTATAGATCTCAGTTACAGTGTAAAATGAACATTAATGACCAGTTGGATGAATGAAAATAATACATGTTAACAAGTACAGAGCTTAGAATATATTGTGTATACTATTGGAAAAAACAATGATGATGATACAATACCTTTGGAACCAATTATGCGTAAAGAATCACTTATCGCATATAGAACACTTCATAATTTTATGTTGCAACTCGAAAAGACAACATTGAAACCTTTGGATACAATAAGAAAAGTTAGAGATGAGCTTCAACTAGATTTACATTTTAACAAAAAATAGAAAACAATATAATCATATTTCACTAAATTGTCTTAGATATAATTGTACTTTTAATGAATTATTAATTTATAATATTAATTGTACCATATGTTTATATAGGGGTCTTCTGAAAATATATTATCTTATTATCTTATTGAAAGATGTGATTTTTTCCATTGGCCTAAGTTGGTACCGGAGAAAAATATTATCTTAAAGAGATTATTAATTAATCGAGTATAATTTAGTGAGATTTTACTGTAAATTCTTTCTATTTCATTTTATATGACAACCTTTTCTTTAACATTTTTCTTTTACTCTTAATGAACCATACAAATATATAAAAATTAGTTTAGATCACAAATTTTTTAATAGTAGTATTTCTTTTTTTCTTAAACATGATGTCAAGTTAAATGATGCATATATAATAAGACATAAAAAGTAATAGCAAGACAATTCAAAAGTATATAAAGTTGAAGCACTTTCATTTTCAGCGGCAACTTCCTTGGCTTTGTTATTTTCTTCTTCATTATTAGTATTAGTATTCTTTGATATTATTTTTTCACTATTTTTCTCCATCCTTGATTTGTTTTTAGTTTCAAATCAAATCAACAAAATTTGATTTTATCACTACACTTGAGTCGACAAAAGGAAAAGAAAAGAGTAATAAGGAAAGTGTCGAGAAGAAACAATGCATGTTGCATGTAACAAATATTAATTCGAATTTTTAAATATTTCTATTATCTTGTCAACTTTCAAGTATCTAATCATATATGACATAAATACTAATTCTAGCTAGTTTCATGTGTTATTTTTCTGTCTTTATTTAGAATTAAGCTTATATCAGTAGGGATGCAGGTTGGTTCGGTTTGTGTATTATCTGTTTGGTTTATCGATTTTTTATTATAAATATGCTAAATCAAGAATCAAACTAATCAGATATTTTTTTATCAGTTTTGATTATGTTTAACCAATAAAAAAATATTTATAAAATAAATGTATGACTTTTCCAATAATTTTATGTGACAAGACAAGAATGTAACTCATAAAATAAAAACAATAATAACTAACTTGAAAAGAATTATACAATTATTGAATTCATACTATAATAGCTATGAGTCTAGGACCACCCTTGCATAAGCACTCAATATTTATACAATTATTGAATTCATATTATAATAGCGAGGATTACCTTTGCATAAGCACCCAATAATATATAATTATTGAATTCATATTATAATAGCTAGGATTACCCTTGCATAAGCACTCAATATTATACAATTATTGAATTCATAGCATAATAGCTAGGATTAACCTTGCATAAGCACCATATTATACAATTATTGAATTCATATTATAATAGCTAGGATTAACCTTGCATAAGCACCCAATATTATACAATTGTACCATTATTGATTCCATATAATTATCATGGCTTTTATTATAATCTTTGTAATAAAAGACAGATAAAATAAAGACAAAGGATATCAAATCAAGGTGATTTTAAAAGATGTCTTCCTCACATAGCTATCACCAATACTTACTAAGAGATGAAAAGTAGATACTCTCCGTACTTAATTACTTCTCCAATTTTTCTTTTTTATTTGTCTTTTTTTACTTGTCCATTTTGACAAATCAAGAAAGGACAAAAAAATTACTTATTATATCCTCAATTAATTGATTTTGAAAAAGATAAAACTTTTTGAAAATCTTAAATTTTTAATTCATCCACTTCGTAATTGGTAGGGGTAAAATGGTAAACTCACTATGTCAATCATGATTTTTTAAAGTGAAAATTATGTGGTTAAACAAACATATACTAGTTAATTAACTAACATAGCTACAGTTTGCATTAATTACAATTCGAAACTTACTTTAGAAATAATTACATCCTCTCTCTCGCCTATCTCCCCTCTCTCTCTCGTCTCTTTGCCCTCTCTCTGAAATCTCGCTCATCACTCTCATCTTTTTCTCCCTCTCCTCTCTCCTCTCTCTTCCCAATCTCTCTCTCGCTTCTATTCCCCATTTTGGTAACTCATTATGTATTTAACAATATGTCTAAGAGTTTTATTTTTGAGCACTTCTTGTCGCCTCCTTATATAGGAAAAAATTGGTGTTTTCATGTCTCACTTGTCCACTAGGGGTCTTTTCCTAATTGAATAATAAACAAATTATTTCTTTCATTTACTTTTATTTGTCAATTATTTTTAAAATAGATTTTTATTTTCATTTGTCAAATACTCCCTCTGTCCTTAATTACTTATCCTTTTTTTTTATTTGTCTATTTTGACAAATCAAAAAAGGACAAATTTTTTTTGGTGAAAGGTGTATTTTATGAAAGTTTATGATTTCGATAAAGTTGGTATATGGAAGATGAAGAGGCACAATGGAGAAGATGTTCTCTGCGATGTTCTGAGGTTTCCTCGGAAAAAAGTTTTAAAATATTGAAATTTATTAAATATTTTTTTATTTTGGGATTGTAATTTTATTTTTTGGAGGGATGAAATTTATTTAATGTTTGAACTGTTGGGAAGAAAATGATTTTTTAAAACTTGTATTTTATCCCCCAAGTTTTTAAAGTGATGAAAAGGTCTTGACCCCACAACTTGACCCACTTTTTCACTTTTTCTTAACCTAAACTTAGAAAATAAATGAAAAACAAATTAAATGGGTAAGAAATAATTTTTTAAAACTTGTATTTTATTCTCCAAGTTCTTAAAATAATGTAAAGGTCCTTGACCCGATAACTCAACCCCACTTTTTCTTAACCTAAACCTAGAAAATAAAGGGAAAACAAATAAAGTGAATATTGACTAAATTAAGTTTTGAAAGTGGGCACAACACCAAATATAATTCTCAAAGTAATTAGGGAGAGAGAATAATATTCTAAGAGAAAAAAAGTAGACAAATTGAGACCTGTCACTCGCAATCTCTTATTTACAAGATGGAATTACTTCACATACTTCTTTCTTACTAATAATACCAAAGGCATTTCAAGAATACATATATAAGAACAGGCCATAACAGGACTGCAGTACATCTTGGAAGAAATAAAAATAGAATAATATTTGTTATTTGTAATACAACGATCGATATATAGATTTCCTCATTTCTTGCCACGAAGATCACGAAATAGGTTGCAGGATTTTGTTCAAATTTGTGCCTTTGCATGTAACCATCTGCCCCCGGGTTTTTCATCATTTTTGTGTTGTTTTCCTCTTCAGACCCCATAATTATATAAATACCCCATGTAGCAAAAGCAACACCTGATGCAGCAACATCTACTGCTCTTGCTATCTTACTACTAGTACTACTAACCTCTTTTTCTTCTAAAACTTCCTTCTTCTTCGCCAACGATGAATAGTTGCCTTTCCCATTTTGATAACTCATTCTGTATTCTAACAATATATGTCTAAGAGTTTTATTTTTGAGCACTTCTTGTTGCCTCCTTATATAGGAGAAAAAATGGTGTTTTTATGTCTCACTTCTCCTCTAGGGGTCGGTTTGTAAGTGAATAACAAACAATTAGTTCCTCTGTTTGTTTTTACTTGTCATTTATTTCAAAAATAGATTTTCATTTTACTAGTCAAATACTCCATCGGTCCTTAATTAGTTATCCAATTTTTCTTTTTTACTTGTCCATTTTGACAAATCAAGAAATGACAATTTTTTTTACCTAATAATACTCTCAATTAATTAATTTTTTTTAAAAAGTCAAATTTCTTGAAAATCTTAAATGTTTATCTAAATCCACCTCATAATTAATAGAGGTATGTCAGTCATTATTTTCTTAATAGATGTGTCAATTCAAAAGTGAACAAATAATTAGGAAGAGAGAGAGTAATTGTTATCTTAATGGGTATACCGAGTCAAAAATAGTGACAATTAAAAATAAATGGAGGGATTATTTGATAGTTGAATAATTTTTTTTTAAAAATGGAGACAATATTATGCAAAAAATTAATACTCCCTCTATCCAATAATAGTTGTCCACTATTGACTTTCACACTTATTAAAAAACTATTAATAGAAAGATAATTTTACTAATCACTATTTGAATATAATAAATACAATATCTTAAAAAATGTAATCGACAAATGACTATAATTAATTAATGATAATGGTAAATTAGAAACTAAGTGAACAAATATTGTTGGACATCCAAAAATAATATAGTAAACAAGTATGGTTGAACAGATTGAGTATACAATAAGACCTCACTAAATTAATACTCGGTAAAATAATCATCTCTCTAAGATAATATTTTCCTCTGGTCCGGACTTGGGATAATAGAAAAAATCACTTATTTTGATAAGATAATAAGATAATATATTTTCATAAGACCCCTATATAAATATATGGTCCCATTATTATTATAAATTTATAATTCTTTAAAAGTGCAAATATATCTAAGACAATTTAGTGAAATGTGATTCTATTGTGTTCTATTTTTTGTTAAATCTTAAATCTAGTTGAAGTTCATCTCTAACTTTTCATATTGCACCCAAAAGTTTGTTGTTATCTTTTCGAACTATACCATAAAATTGTGAAGAGTTCTATATAAGATAAGTGTTTCCTTACGCGTAATTGGTTCTAATGTATTGTGTCATCTAGAACTTCATCATCAACATTTTTTTTATTGTATCCACAATTTGTTCTAAGCTCTGGACCTCTGAATATATATCATTTTCACCTGGATAATTCAATAGGTTATTGACATCCATTTTATTGCGGTAACTGAGATCATTAATCATGACCTCAAGTTTATGAATAACATTTTCACATGCGAGTTCATTCAAATTCTCTGAGATTTCATCATCCAAACAAATTTTGTAGTGTAGACAAAAAATTGTTGTTGTCTCTTGCTGAACACTTGTCGTCCTAGCCAGAATTACAAAATTGATAGCATCCAAAATATTAATCTTTTGTGGATCGATTTCATGTCCCACTTCATATAGCGTTCTAATATCCTATGGTAATATCAGTTGTGATAATACATCTTGAAAAACTCTTATTCTCCCAGCACCACAAGGTTGAATCTCAAAACACTATATAAATTAGTAATTATTAATTTATCGATTAAATAATATCTCTATAAATTAATAATATTTCATGGTCCCGACTATATTAATTTATAGAGGTTTTACTGTATAAATAATTTAACTCTTTATTTATCAAAAGACCCCATTAATTAATATTTTCATTTCGAAAATGACTCCTTAATTTGACGAATACAACGCGTTCCGTTTTTGAAAAGTCATCCAATGACTTCTTTTGTAAGTGCATGACCAAAAGTTTACTTCATTATTAAGTTACTCCTCTATTGTGTATTAATTGAATTTGTAAGATAATGCATACATATTAAGAAAAATATTTAAGGATATAATTAAACTATACTTTTCACTATTGTCCTTTCTAAAATTATAAATATAATTTTATAAGTAATGTAATTTATCTCCTAGAAAATATAAAATTTTAATAAATAAAAGGGCAAATATGAAAAAAAGTGTCAAACATCCATCTTAAACTTTGAACAATTCAATTATTTTGAATAATAAAAAAACCTTAAAAATTCACCTTTTTTTTCATTTACTTTAAAATTTACTTAATATAGAACAGAGGGAGTACCTAATTATGTTTACATTTTTTCTTTTTACCCATAGGCTAGGGGCATAGCTATGTTATAGTCAGGGTGTCCAATTAGACACCCTTCGTCATAAAAATAATATCATATATATAAGTAAAATGATATACGAAGTGATTAAATAACATATTCTGGACATACTTGACTGAACAAGATATTGTAGCCCAGTATTATTAGATGTCTTAAAAGAGTCAGTGCTTAGGGTGCTCACGTGTTTGAATTTCACTAGTAACAATTTTTATTTTCTTAAACTTCTTTGAATACTCCCTAAAATTTCTCACTCTACCACTACCATGTGCCACATGTATGTGTGTTGTCTATTGCAATTTAGTGTCCCTTGTGGACCTAGTTGGTTGAGTAGTTACGAAGCAATAAGTGTATTTAGCAAGGATGCGCGTGTGGCTCATTAAAAAATAAAAATTCAAGATTTTTAGAAAGTGTAAGAGACAACAAAGGTTTGGTACTGCAAAGAGTGAAATAGGTGTTTCTTTCTGGATATAATGTAGGAGATTTTTAATTAATGATAAAATATATAATATTTTAAAAATATAAATGATGATAGTAATAATATATATGATATCAAAGTATATCTAATTACATAGTTTCTTCATTAAAAAAGGGATCAATTAGGATAAAAAGGAGTGAATGTTTGGTGTTCATAATTGAGAGTAGAGTTGGGATGTAATGTGATGATAGACGAAAGAAAATATCATTTTTTTTTTGAATTTTGAAGATAACACTAATTTTGATATATATATATATAAGCGTGAATAACCACACACCTCCCTGTCAACACGCGTGCTTACTTACTCGATATTACGCTGAATTTGAGGGTTATTTTTGTCATTCTACGCTTGACTATACACCTGATCCCTTATCTTCCCCATCAATCCTGATGCCACCGCTAAAGAGCTCCACCTCCAAACGTTTGCTCTGTTCTCTTCTTTTCTCTCAAATTTGCACCCAACGAGTTTATACCTTCGTCCTATCTCAGGTGAGTTTATTTTAGAGTGGTATTATTTAGTAATTTTTCCCAAGCAAATTTTGTCGGTCTTCTTTGGGGATCTCTTGAATTTTTTCTCCTTTAGTTTTTAATTTCTATAAATGATTTTTTGTTGAAGCGTTGTAAATCTTATATGTTATATATCTTATTATACTGCTATTTCTTGTATTTAGTTTTCCGTGTTCTGTAAATGTAAATTTATGAATCTACAATTGTTGTGAAAGATATTTCTTTCACTTCTTAAGTGAAGCAAACTCTCTGCTCTAATTTTGTTTTCCGCATTTTACATTCTTTTGCCAATTTATAAGGTGTTCAATACTTCTCATGACATAACTCTAATCAGCTACAAAAAGACCCCTTAATTTATTGATTCAAAGTACTCCCCTTTCTTATAAAAAATGCACCACAAACGTAGCAACTATGTCTCTGATTTACCTTAAGAGCTAACTTTTATTTTACCTTTGTAGTATATCATATCTCTTTACCTTCTTTATATAACAATGTGATATAATGTATTCCGTAGGCATCGGGTATTCTTAGGTTCTTAGCTGAATTTAGGAGCCACTAATTGATTTCGATAGAAAAACAACGGAGAAAGGATTATCCCAATTGTAAAACAAAGTGATAATGTCTTCCCTATCATCCCCTTTTCTCACTATGCCTTCTTATGTGCACTTAATACCTCAATGTAACAGTGAGGTTGTGCTATTTGTTGGGTATATAGCAAGAGTTAATGGGAAATGGAGGGAAGATGAAGAGAGAGAAACTTGAAAATTTCTCTTATGCTTTAGTAAAAAGACGTTTCTCCCTTATTGGTGGTGGAAAGAAAAATAGAAGTGTTTAAATTAGAAACACTTCTATTAGTTGTTAAAAAGGTTGGAAAGAGGGACCCCCTCGCGCTGTCATCGTCGCTCGGCTCGGCTTCGACTTTGGAAAAGGATCGATCGTTTAATTATTTAGTTATTTATTTATTTAATTAATTAAATTAAATTACATTGCCAAAACTTTTTAATTATTTGATTAATTAACCGAAACGTCTCGATCCGACTCGAATCCGCGCGACCCATCTTATTTAAAACACTTTTCCATTTTATTTGAATTTCCCACCGTTGGAGATGACTATTCTGAAATGTTGCAACTTTCAAGAACAACCATGACCGTTTGAAAGATTGCAAACTTTCATGAATGGTCGTGTGGTTTTTGAAAAGTTGCAATATTTTGAAACCAGTATTTCTTGGCTGTAAATACCAATGATTCTTTAGACTTTTCATTTTACTAAATTTCTGACTTCTTCTTCTTTTTCTGCACAAATTTTATTCGTGTACTTTACTGTCATTGAGTGGCTCGCTGACACCAGGGTTTTGGGTATCAATACACTGGTGATTAAGATCGTTCTATCTTGGGACGATATATTCCAATTCAAACCTCAGATACTATAGGGGAATAATTTCCTTAAGGGGACACTGTGCATTCAGTGGGTTCGATTTTCTTTCCATTCTGTTTCATACAGATTCTGGTACGTTTTACAGATTTTAGTTTTTTGTTAATTAATTTCTGTTCTTCACTGGGTGATTTAAACTTTGGATATTTACTATTTCTACAAAGTTTTGTTATCACCAGAATTGTTAGAATACAGATTGCATAACAATGTTCAGGAAGTTGTTTTTTATTGTTAATCTGTATTTCTGGTGGAGATAAAGATCTTCGTGGTTTTATACTCCTATTAGGTTTGCAATTTAAGTTATTGCTTACTAAATCAGTTTTATCGATTTTTGTTTATCAAAAATGACAATTGACAATGCTACGACTTCGGTGGATGTTGTTGCACCAACCCGACCTGCTATACCACCAATAGAGAAATCGGGAAAATTCTCTGTTGTGAATTTCAAAGGATGGCAGCAATAGATATTTTTCTGGCTTACCACTCTTGGTCTGCAGAAATTTACTGAAGAAACTCCAGTGCCTGCTGTTGATATGACAAATAGAGAAAAATTCATGGTTATTGAAGCATGGAAACATGCAAACTTCCTATGTAAAGGCTACATTTTAAGTGCTTTAGATGATGACTTATATAATGTCTACAGTGCAATGACAACTTCGAAATAATTGTGAAATGCACTTGAGAAGAAATATAAGATAGAAGATGTATGCTTGAAAAAGTTTGTGGTCGCAAAGTTTTTAGACTATAAAATGTAAGACGGTAAAATTGTTGGATCACAAGTGCAGGAACTTCAACTTATTTTCCATGATATGATTGCTGAGGACATGGTAGTTAATGAAGCTTTTCAAGTGGCTGTAATGATTGTGAAATTACCTCAAACGACTTCAAGAATTTAATTAAAGCACAAACTCAAGGAAATGAAACTTGAAGATCTTGTGATTCGGCTCAAGATCGAGGAAGATAACAAGACCGCCGAAAAGAAGTCTCGTGGGAGTTTGACAATAATTGGAGTTTGGAGTTAATAATGTTGAAAAAGCCCCCACCAAAGGCAAGAAGAGAAAGAAGTCCAATGGATAGAAGTCAGGATAGGCCAAGAAGAAATTCAAGTGTTATGCATATATGCTCAATAATAAGGATGAAACAATTGATGCATTTAAGCAATACAAAGATGAAGTGGAGAATCAATTAAATCAAAAGATAAAATGATTCAAAGTGATAGGGGTGGAGAATACGAATCTCGTTTTGCAGAGATATGTTTGGAATATGGTATTTTCATCAAACAACTGCACCCTATACACCACAATCAAATGGATTGGCAGAACGGAAGAACAAAACATTAAATGAAATGATGAATGCCTTGTTAATCAGTTCTGGTTCACCGCGAAACTTGTGGGGGGAAGACATCCTTACGGCTAACAAGATACTCAATAGGGTACCTCATAACAAAACGCAATCAATTCCATATGAGTTATGGAAAGGAACGAAACTCAACTTGAAATATTTCAAAGTGTGGGGGTGTTTAGCCAAGGTAGAGGTTCCTTTACCCAAGAGGGTGAAAATTGGACCTAAAACACTATATTGTGTATTTATTGGATATGCTGTGAATAGTAAAACTTGTCATTTTTTTGTTCACAAATATGATAATCCTGAAATTCACGTTAATACGGTAATTGAGTCAGATAATGCTAAGTTCTTTGAACACATTTATCCGTATAAAACTAAATGTGAGTCGACAAGTGAAAGACCTAAACGACCACATGAAGAATCAATGGAAAATACACTACCTAACGAGGATCCTAGGCGTAGTAGTCGTCAATGGAAATCCAGTTCTTTCGAACTAGACTTTGTGGCATTCTTGCTTGAAAATGAGCCTCAAACATTTAAAGCAGCGATGTCTTCATCTGAGTCAACTTATTGGAAAGAAGCAGTCAATAGTGAGATCGAATCAATTTTGAGTAACCATACTTGAGAATTGGTTGCTCTTCCTCTAGAAAATAAACCTTAAGAATCAAAGTGGATATTTAAAAGGAAAATGAAGGCCGATGGGACTATTGACAAAATATAAGACTAGACTTGTAGTAAAGAAATATAGACAAAAAGAAGGTATGGACTACTTTGATACGTACTCTCCATTAACAAGGATAACATCAATTAGGATGTTAATAGCACTAGCGGAAGTGCATGATCTTAAAATCCACCAAATGGATGTTAAGACAACCTTCTTAAATGGAGAGTTGGAGGAAGAAATTTACATGGAACAACCTAAAGGGTTTGTGGTTCCTGGTAAAAAATAGAAAGTGTGCAGACTTGTTAAGTCACTTTATGGGCTCAAACAAGCACCCAAACAATGTCATGCTAAATTTGATCAAATAATGTTGACAAATGGATTCAATATCAACGAATGTGATAAATGTGTTTACACTAAAAACGTTTCGAATCATGAAGTCATTGTTTGTCAGTATGTTGATGACATGTTAATAATGAGAAAAGATATTGACGATATAAATGCTACTAAGTGCATGCTGTCCAACAAGTTCGATATGAAGGACTTAGGAGTTGCTTATTTGATCTTAGGGATCATAATTCTCAAAACTCCTCAAGGACTAGCATTATCTCAATCTCATTATATTGAAAGAGTATTGAACAAGTTCAAGTACTTGAATTTCAACGTTGTCAAAACTCCAATTGATATAAGCTTTACTTTTCAAAAGAATGAAGGTGAAAGTGACTCTCAATTGGAATATGCCAGAGTGTTGGGAAGTTTGATGCATATTATGAATTGTACATGACCAGATATAGCATGTGTGATTAGCAAGCTGAGTCGGTTCACTAGTAATCCTAATTAAACTCACTGGGTGGCAATGAAACGTGTGTTGGGGTATTTGAAACATACACAATACTATTCTTTGCATTAAAATAAATATTCTGCCATGATTGAAGCATATAGTGATGCAAATTGGATCACTGAGTCAAATGAAGTAAAATCCACAAATGGTTATGTGTTTACACTTGGTGGAGGAGCTGTCTCTTGGAAATCGTCCAAACAGACATGTATCGCTTGCTCCACAATGGAATCTGAATTTATTACCTTAGATAAGGCTGGTGAAGAAGCTGAATGGCTCCGAAATTTCTTAGAGGACATTCCATTTTGGCCCAAACCTGTGGGACCTATATGCATACATTGTGATAGTCAAGCAACAATAGGTAGGGCAGCGAGCATCATGTACAATGGCAAGTCTTGTCATATACGGCGGAGACATAATACCGTAAGACAACTGCTCTCTAGTGGAATTATCACAATTGGCTATGTGAAGTCAAGCGATAATGTGTCAGATCCACTAACGAAAGGCCTTGTGAGAGAGACAGTTGAAAGATTATCTAAGGGAATGAGTTTACGGCTTAGGACAAGTCATCATGGCGGTAACTCTACCTAGCAGACTGGAGATCCCAAAAGCTAGGTTAAAGGAGAAAAACAAAGTTGTGATTGACGGTTCGACATTGTCAATCAACTCAGTCCATTCTCATGATGAAGAAAACGTTCAGGAATGAGGTTAAAACATTAAGGCTTGTTAATGAGTTAATAAAGCTTAAAGTTTTTAATGATTTGCTAAGTTTGGTAGATTTGGCCAAATAGTGTATCTACGCGATGACACGGTTAGAAATCACCTATGTGAGTGTGAAGTATAAGCCGCTTCAAAGAGAATTATTTGTCAAAAGCCTATTCTCTATACACTCATGGAACCAGGAGGTGTTCATGGCTAAAATGAACACAATCGTAAGAACCATAAACGGTAAATGATTAATTGTGTGACATATGGTTGTCTAGGTATACATCGAAGCTCGACGGTTCAAAGATATCGCATCTACGAAAAGTATATCCGACATATGTTCACTACGAAAAGTTCAATGGCAAACCTTCTTATCCAGATGCAATTGATCATTGCTTGTAAAGTACACGCTCGTTCGTGCATACCTTTATGCTATAACCATTCCCCATTCATGTGGGGGATTGTTGGGTATATAACAAGAGTTAATGGGAAATGAAGGGAAGATGAAGAGAGAAGAACTTGAAAAGTTCTCTTATGCTTTAGTAAAAAGGCATTTCTCCCTCATTGGTGGTGGAAAGAAAAATAGAAGTGTTTAAATAGGGAAACACTTCTATTAGTTTTTAAAAGGGTTGGAAAGAGGGATCCCCCTCGCGTCGTCGTCGTTGCTCGCTCGGCTCGACTTCGGCTTTGGAAAATGATCGAGAGATTATTTTTGGACACTTTTTTTTAATTATTTAGTTATTTATTTATTTAATTAAATTAAGTTAAATGGCCAAAACATTTTAATTATTTTATTAATTAGCCGAAATGTCCATTGGCGCGACCCATTTTATTTAAAACACTTTCCCGTTTTATTTGAATTTTCCGCCGTTGAAGATGACTGTTCTGAAAGGTTGCAACTTTCAAGAACAACCATGACCATTTGAAAGGTTGAAAACTTTCATGAATGGTCGTGTGGTTTCTGAAAAGTTGCAACCTTTCGAAACCAGTGTTTCTTAGCTATAAATATCAGTGATTCTTCAGACTTTTCATTTTACGAAATTTTTGACTTCTTCTTCTTCTGCACAAATTTTATTCGTGTGCTTTACTGCCGTTGAATGGCTTGTTGACACTAGGATTTTGGGTATCAATACACTGGTGATTAAGGTCGTTCTATCCTGAGAGGATATATTCCAATTCAAACCTCGGATACTGGAGGGGAATAATTTCCTTAAGAGGACACTGTGCATTAAGTGGGCTTGATTTTTTTTCCATTCTGTTTCATATAGATTCTGGTACATTTTACAGATTTTAATTTTTTTGTTAATTAATTTCTGTTCTTCACTGGGTGATTTAAACTTTGAAAATTTAATGTTTCTGCAAAGTTTTGTTATAACCAGTATTGTTAGAATACAGAATGCATAACACTATTTACCAAAAATCACTGCATGCAACTGAAATAGGAATACCATTCTTCAACTGGTCAGGTACTTTGACAAAGATGATTAGTTATTCGTGCTTAAGTAAGTATACAAACTGTCTTTGCCTTTTGTTTTTCCATATGGTATTTCTTGTTTTGCACCATCATGGCCTTCATAACAGATTATGCTTTACATATGGTAGAAGTAACTAATGTCAGTATCTTCTTTTATAAAAGCCTAAGCGCATGTACAACAATTGAGAATGATGAGACAAAGTTCACAAACATTTTCTTAGCATTCTTGGTAAGTTGTAAAAACAATTTTATCTAAAATAACTATATATATATATATATATATATATATATATATGAATGCCGAGAAAGTACTACAACTATAAATAAATTTCCTTCTCCGCTTTGACTTTGATGGCTCTTTTTAAAGTTGGGGACAAAAAAATTAGGAACTGATGAGAAGACTTAGGGTGTGTTTGGTAGGAAGAAAAATGTTTTCCGTGAAAAATGATTTCTTGGAAAACAAGTAGACTTTGGACTTATTTTCTCATGTTTGGTTGGTGAGTAGAAAATATTTTTGGAAAAGATTTTGTGTGTTTTGATTTATGAATGAAAAATATTTTTGAGAAAATATCTTTTATTTTTACTAGAGAGTGGAAAATAATTTTTGAATTGAAACGAAAAATATTTTTTTAAAAATAAACTTAAATTTATTTGGGGGAGGGTGGGGTGGGGTGACGGGGTGGGGTAGGGTGGGTGTGGGGGGGAGGGGGTAGGGGTGAGATGGGTAAAAAATAAAAAAATTGAAATTGAAAATATTTTTAGAAACAAACATAAATTTTTTTGGAGAGGGGGGGGGTAGGGGGTGGGGTTGGGTGAAAAAATAAAAAATATGAAATTGAAAATATTTTTTAAAAATAAACTTAATTTTTTTTTTTGAGGAGGTGGGGGGACTAATGGGGGAGGGGGTCACATGTAGAGGGTGGAGTGGGGTGAAAAAATAAAAAATTGAAATTGAAAATATTTTTTAAAAACAAATTTAATTTTTTTTTGTGGAGGGGGGTGGGGAACTGATAGGGGATGGTCGCGGGTAGGGGGTGGGGTGAAAAAATAAAAATTTGAAATTGAATTTTTTTTTAAAAAACAAACTTTAAATCAATTTGAAGGTGGGGGTGGGCTGGTACGGGGCTGGACGGGGGGTGGGGTCGGATGAAAAATAAAAATTTGAATTAGAAAATATATTTTAGAAACAAACTTTAATTTTTTGATTTTTTTGGGGGAGTAGAGGGAGGATGGGGGGCTGGCAGGGGAGGGGGTCGAGGTTTGGGATGGGAATAAAAATTTGAAATTGGAAATTTATTTTAAAAACAAACTTAATTTATTTCTTACGAGAAAAATAAATTGCTCCGCTTTACTTATAAGCACAATACATTGTAATAACCTTTGCAACATAATTTTTTTCGTATTGGGCACGGGCAACGCCCGGGCTACCGTTACTAAGTATATATACAAACACTTATTTTCGAACGGATGGCCTGGAGTGATAAATACAACATGTTATTTGCTTAAATATGGAGTACTAAACTTTTATATAGTCAAGATTTAAATAATTAAGAGTATGTTTGGCATTGTTGCTAAAAACTTCTTATTTTAAAAAATATTTTTTTAAATATAGCTCTTCAGAAAAGTGCTTGTGAAAAAAAAACAATTAGTGTTTGGCTAATTCGTTTGATAAATGATTTTTAAAAGCAAATTGTGTTTAACTAATCTTTTTTAAAAAGTGTTTTTGAGAGTCAAATTACGATAAAACGCAAATATTAAGACTATTTTATAGCGAGAAACTAGTTTAAGAATCTACTACAAAAGATAAAATTTTTATTTTAATTAAATTAAAATATTCATATTCAATTTTTCAATCAATATTTTGTGTTTTTAGAGTTGAAATCCTTAATTGTTTTTTTTTAGTCTTGCAAAAATAATGTTGTTAACTCTTTTTGAATTCTACAAAATAATACGTAAAATAATAAATAAAATAATACTACATAAACATAAAATAAAATAAAAAATTTATTATATAAAAATAAAAAAATTTATTAAATGAAACTTACCCAAACATATGAGATATGTTAATTACTTAATAATATATATATATATAATTTTCAGCTTCTGTTTTTCTTTTTAAGAAGCAAAAATTGTCAACTTCTTCCGAACAACATAAAACTTCTCCTGCTTCCATTTAAAAGAAGTTTAACTGGTTTCCCAAAGACCTAATTTAAAATAAATATAAAATGAACGCCCAAAAACATTGTCAAACAGGCTCTAAACCTAGTAGTTGTTCTAAACAAAATTGAAGAACATAAAATGATATTCGGGAATTGAAGAACCAAATATGGTCCATTTTATGACTTTGTATGTCCATTGACTTTCTTTAATTCCTTGGAAAGAAATATTACATCTCCTTCGCTTCAATTTATATGATAATAAAAAGAAAGATTTTTTAATTAAGGGTCAAAACTACCCTTAAACTATTCGAAATAACTTAAATATACCCTTAAACTATATTTCGGCTCAAAAATACACTTTCCATCAACCTATTGGGCCACACCTACCTTTCTAGTTAACAGAAGTATCCATCTGTGTGTTAAATGCCACATGGATGCCACATGTGCACGCCAAACAGACCCCACCTCCACATAGACGACTACAAAAAAGGGTCAAAACTACCCTTAAACTATTCGAAATAGCTTAAATATACCCTTAAACTATATTTCGGCTAAACGAATACCTTTCCCGTCTAACTATTGGACCACATTTTCCCTTTTGTTTAATAAGAACATCCATGTGTGTGCTAAAAGGTCACATGGACTCCACATGTGCACGCCAAACACACCCCACCTCCACATAGAAGACTTAAAAGACCTAATTTCACTCTTTTTTTTTAATGAACTGAGGGGAAATAAAGTGAAATTAGGGCTTTAAGTCGTCTATGTGGAGGTGGAGTGAAATTAGGGCGTGAACATGTGGAGTCCATGTGACATTTTAGCACCCACATAGATGCTCTTGTTAAACAGAAGGGCAAGAATGGTCCAATAGTTAGTCGGGAAGGGCATTTTTTGAGCCGAAATATAGTTTAAGGGTATATTTAAGCTATTCCGAATAGTTTAAGGATAGTTTTGACTCTTTTTCGTAGTCATATATGTGGAGGTGGGGTCTATTTGGAGTGCACAAGTGGCATCCATGTGGCATTTAACACACACATGGATACTTCCGTTAACTAGAAGCGTAGGTGCGGCCCAATAGTTTGACGAGAAGGGTATTTTTGAGCCAAAATATAGTTTAAGTGTATATTTAAGCTATTTCGAATAGTTTAAGGGTAGTTTTGACTCTTTTCCGATTTTAAAATATTCTTTTTATCTTTGTTTTTGGGAGACAAACAGAAAACTTATTTTAAGGCAAAATGTTTTTGAAGATTATTATTTATCCGATTTAGTTAAAACATTTCATATTCTACAATTTTAATATTTAAATATAAAACAATAAAATTAAATTAATAATATTAATGAATATCAAAATATGTAGAGAAGTACTATTGTTGCTACAAAAGGTTTTTGGGCAACTGTCACTTGCCCTTAAATTTTTTTGTTGGCAAGTGCTACTAGCGCTTGAGAATTTGGTGGACAAACACTAGTAGCACTTGACAATTTCACTTGGGAAGTGAAGAGTTTATGTGGACAACTTATGAATTGGTTCGACGAGGTGTTTCCACCAGCGACAAGTGTCACGTCTCAAGTCCCATTGAGACAGACATACACTTGCTGCCCTAAAGGCTCGAGAGAACTAACTTATAACTCTTGCTTATCATACATGCAACAAATGAAGTTATAAATCTTTGATGAGTATACGTAAAATACCCTGATAATATACCAACATAGATAGGCCCAAAATAAATATACTTGATTTATCGTTGAGACCTTAATTACTAGAAAACGAGACATAATCACGCTTCACTTTGACATTGGCCTACCCTCTAAAAGATAAGACACTTAGCTAAGGTCGGGACAGGACTTCGTCATACCCTTAACTGTAATAAAATATCAAATATATGTTAGAGACTCGACGAGCCCCGAATCAACATGGAGCTCACCAAAGGAAGCTGAGTATCTGGTGCTTATCTTGGACATATTCTATTATCTTGAGTACATGCGGCATGCAACATAACTTCCCCATAAGGGACGTCAGTACAAAAAAATGTACTGAATATGTAAAGCATAAAGTATCCATAGGTAAAACAAAAGCTTAAGTAAAATATGTATATAAGGATGAAAGACCACCTTTGCTTACTCTTTTGGGGTATTGAGTACCTTACATTCTTTGCTTTACTTTACTCTTCTTTTCTTTATAAACTTTGTAGAATTTGATACAATGACCAGCTGATCAGAGGTAGAAGAGGATGACCCATGCTAGGCATTTTAACCCCTGGGATGTTGTCCTCATACATATACAAATTAAGTTCGTCCCATGCTAGGTATTATAACCCCTGAGCTGCCACCCGTATTTATATCAATTGGGATCGGCCCTTGCTAGGTATTTAACCCTGAGCTACCACCCATAATCATATAACTTTGCTTTCAGGATCAACCCATGCTAAGCTTTCAGCCCCTGAGCTGCCACCCATAATAATAGATATTTTCTTTACGTCTTTTCTTTCATCTTTGAGATTTTTCATAATTATTTTGAGCTTAGGGACTATAAACCAGTGATGTAAACAAGTGAATAAAAGACTCGAGGCAGCAATTATGACATAATAAACAAATGTAACATCAATGTAGTAATACTTAGTAATTTATATGACACAAAGAATCTTATTGGGTTAAATGGGCAATGATGACACACAACAAGTGATAACATGAGGACATGTAGAAAATGAGTCATTAAGTGGTATAACAAGTGAACAAGTAATTCTACTAGCACATGGTTCATTTAAATCACATTTGGACATCTCAAATGGAGGCATACATGCATTTCAAATAGAGACTATAACTCTTCAAATGGAGAGGCGAGGAGTGCATATGATGATACGATAGCTACACACTTAGTACACGATATCAAAGGTAAGGGTGCATAAACATGTGAACTAATGAAGCATAGGACAAATCACAAATAAGGGTTGCACATTCCACGTAAGGACATATAAAATGAATAATAGACATAATGTGTATTTGCCATACAAATACTTGTAACGTGTATAATGTAGGATCTTATTGACTCAATGATCCTCATTTGACTTGGTGGATAACTCATGAGATTTTCTGTTTAGAGTACCTTTGTCATCGTAATAATTGAAAGTATAAACACACCAATAATGGAGAATGAACACGCATAGAAGTAGCTTGACACATTTTCTAAACCATGGACGGTATGAGGGAGATTATTATTTTTGGAGACTTTACACCCTCACATTGTATCTTTTACCATGAGGATGACTTAGAGATCTCACTTGGTTGGTACACAAAATATAGGACTTCATGCCATAAAATATGGAATCAAATAGCCTTACATACCTTGTCTCCCGACCAATACTATGTGGTACCATGAATCAACCTTTCGTTTGAGGCGTTAATCTGCATTAATGGCAAGTAATAGAGCTAATATTAACAGCTAACAAACAAGGTTGGATCACTTTGACTTACCAAAACTGTAGTCGGGCAACAAGCTCAAAACCCCTCTACTAATGGGTGTTCTTTTCGCTAATTCATTTATCACCATGTTTACACAATTTATGACCTTCCCATGAGGTCATCCGACACTACCTAGGATTTACGACATCCAAAACAGTAAATACACACCTAAGGGGCAGCACGCCCACACAACCCACAATTCAAATGGTGTATCTTCATTCTTCCCTAAAACATTTCTCATGATTTTCTCTCAAGGCTAGCCAATATTACAAATAATAATCTACAAAATATATTGATTACATCACAATCGAGTCAATAGGTCAAGTAATGGACCACTACAACATTATGTCGAACACCTAGCGGGCATAAAGCTCTACAATTCATAAATGGTGTTTCAACACCCAACGACCTCATACTTACAAACAACACTCTCACTACCATATATAGGAATAAAACCATGCTCTTTACCACTAATAAACCCAACCATCCACCCAGTACTTCTCCAAACTTCTCCACGTAAAGACAACCACAAACTTTTCTAAAATAATCAATAAAGCTTTGACTCACTGCTTTTGATTATTTTTTTCGTGAATTTGTAGTAAAACACATAGAGAGATCTCAGCCAATCTGATATATATAGTGAGACAAAATGGGGCAGTAACCGTACCTCAAATTCTGGAAAATTGTTTTCTTAATTTGTACTCCTTCAAGAGGTTTAATTACCCTTCACACTTGAACAAAATAAGAAGAGAAACTCCCTTAATAACAAATAAAACATGAGCAGACAACTCAGGGAAAGGTCTGCACCATATTTAAACATGAAAAACATGAAATCTCATGGAACAATCAAGCTAAACCATAAGGTTTCTATTACCTTGGGCTGGATATTAGAAGGGTTTCTTCAAGAACCCGGGAGTATTTTAGAGGTAGCTGTGATAATCATTGAGGGAAAGAGAGAGTGCTGGAGATAAATTCCTTTTTTTTTTCTATGTAAGAATTAAGAGATAAATGAGCCAAATATGACCCTATAATTGTTGGCACTCCACTGCCTCTATCTTCTTCATTTTTGTCCACAAATTGCCAAGTAGGTGATCCACCTACTTGGTCATTTTTAAGCTGCTCAAATGTCAAACTAGGTGATGCAGCTGCTTCTTCTTATTAAATCTATTTAGCTATGGCAGAAGTTACACTTCTTTCATATTCTTTATGTCGTGCCTTAGAGTTTAGCTTTATTGATGTCGTTTTCCTAACCCTTCTCTTGTGTTTATAGGCTATGAATACAAGGGCTAACCCAAGAAGGATGGAAGAGGAGATTATGGACGAGGGAGTTCCTCCCCAAGGTCTTCAAGGTGACCAAGTTCCTCAAGTGAACCAAGTTTTGGTGGTTCCCCCGGACATGACCAATGAAGAGATTAGGGCGGATTTTCTAACCTTAGATCAAGCCATGACGACTCAAGCTAACCGAGATGTGGGGCCTAGGGTGAATACTAATGAGAGTACCATAGCCTCAAGGTTGAGAGATTTTGTGAGGATGAATCCTCCGATATTTCTTGGGTTTAGAGTGGGAGATGATCCCCAAGAATTCTTGGATGAAGTATATAAGATAGTCAATGCTATGGGGGTATCTTCTAGGGAGAAAGCGGAGTTGGCTTCCTTTCAATTAAAAGAGGTGACCCAAGTATGGTTCACTTAATGGAAAAACAATAGGCCTTTAGAAGTGGGTCCGATTGAATTGGAGGAGTTTAAATGAGCTTTCCTTGGTAGGTACTTTCCCCGTGAGAAGAGGAAGTGTAAGGTTGAGGAGTTAATCAATCTTAAGCAAGGTAGCATGAGTGTGGAAGAGTACTCCTTGAAATTTACTCGCTTGTCAAAGTATGCTCCATCCTTGGTGTCTAACCCTAGGGATGAGATGAGTAGGTATGTGATGGGTATATCCAACCTAGTTGAGGAAGAGTGCCGTACGGCGATGCTCCATAATTATATGGACATTTCTAATCTTATGGTGTATACTCAATCTATTGAGGAGTCCAAACTTAAGAGGAATGGTAGGGAGTTGAAAAGGAGAAGGTCTGATGAGCAAGGTCAACCTAGGTTCAAGAAGAGAGCTCCTAACCAAGATTCTTCAAGTGCTCCTAAGGTCAAGGAGGAGAAAGGTGGTGGATCTCAATTTTCTAAACCTCTTTGCACCACTTGTGGGAAGATGCATCATAGGAAGTGCCTAGCCGATACTAGTGGGTGCTATGGTTGTGGAAAGCATGATCATCAAGTGAGAAATTTTCCTACTCTTATCGCTAGGGGAAAGGAGGCCAAACAAGCTTCTTATGTTGGCCCGGATCCTAATTCTCTAAAGAAGAACCATTTCTATGTTCTTAAAGCTAACAAGGACAAATGAGCTAATCCGGATAAAGGTACCAGTAAGTTTTAGTTCCTTTTGTTGTTGTTCATATTATCCTTAGTTGGGTTTACCCTTAAGTGGGGAATGGTATGTTGATTAGTAGGTTGTGGTGAGTTTTGATATCCTTCTATTCTTATTCAAGCTTGAGACCAAGAGTTCCTTGTAGCTTGTTTCATGTTTTGGAGTCTTGTGTGAATAAGAGTTTGCATGTTCTCCTTTATGTCATGCATGTTCTATTTGAATTCTTGTTTATATGAGAAAATGAGTTTTCAAAATTGTGTTTCTCATGTTGATATGCATCTATGATGAGTTGCCTAAATATTTCATGGGTTGACTTGTTGAGCATGTTTAAATGTATTCTTGAAAGAGTTGCATGATGTGCTTTTATGAGAAAATTGCATGAATTGCCTTATGATGTTGTAATGAGCATAATGTGAGTTGGAGAAGGAAGTTCCTCCAATGAAATGAGAAATGTGAAGTTGATGCATAATGAGCTTGTAGATGTAGTTCCTACTCTCTTGTTTATGCATTGAGCCTTTTTGATATGGAGTTGATGTTTCCTCCTATGCTTATGCATTTATGTTGGTGTCATGATTATGGGCTGCTAGTCTTGAATCGTTACCCCTTAATGTGTTTAAAGTGTCATTCGAGGACGAATGTTCCTAAGTAGGGGATAATGTAATGACCCTAAAAACGAACTAGTGAAACTAGAGCCTAACGTGTGTGTTTGAGTTTGGTGTGAGGTTTGATGTTGTGTAATGTTGTCCCAAGGCTTGTTTGAAAGAAGTTTAGTGAGTCAACGTCAAGGTACGTGATAGACTCCTTAGTTGACAGACCCTTTTTAATGTTGGTTAAGGATTGGAAGGTAAAGTGCCAAGCCAAGGGGGCAAGGCCTAAGTCAAAGGCCAAGGCTGCCCAACCTTGGCCAAGAACTGTCCTAAGTCCACGGACCACTTCACGATCAGTGGCCTTGACCACGGTTCGTAGAAGTAGTTGTGTAGGTCACTTGGTGGCATGGGAGGCAAGGCACTTTGGCCAAGCTACTGCCTCAACTTCACGGACCACTCCACGGCTAGTGGTCTTGACCACGACCCGTAGAAGTGGCTGTAAAGATGCCTTAGCATCTTAAGGCTTGGCAAGGCAAAAGGAGACACTGCCCAAGAAGACCACGGGCACCACCACGGGCCGTGGTCCCCCTTCACAGACCGTATATATGGACTTGGTCCCTGTCGGTAGGGGTCTGTATTCGGTTTTTCGGTTTGGTTTTGCGCTATTCGGTTTGGATTTTTTCAGTTTTTGATTTTGTAAAAGTGTAATCCAATCCGATCCAAAATAAATTTGGTTTAGTTTGGTTTTCCTCTATTCGGTTCCGCTTTTTTTAGTTTGGTTATTCGGTTATGTCAATAATTAATAACATAACCAAAGTAATAATATTTAATCTCTTAAATATCCTTTCTAATATAAATCATAAGTAAAACTTAAAACACAATACTAATAAGTATACCTATTATAGACGTAATTCAAACATAAAATATAAACGTAATCATCATAAAAGGCAATAACCAAAAAGAGACAAAAGTGGTTAACTTCAACTTAATTCTAAACCTAAACATTATATATATAAAAATTCAGTTTTTTCAGGTTTTCGATTTTTATTTTTTAAAATCCGAAACCAAACAAAGTAATTTATTAATCCAAAACCAATCCGAAAAACCAATTCAAATAAAAATTTGGTTTGATTTAGTTTGGTAATTCGGTTTAATTCGAATAGTGCACACCCCAACTTGTCGGGGATGCCTCATCTAGGGTTTTTTGGTAAATTCTTATTTAAGTTGTATTGATGTGGGGTCGTTTATATATATATATATATATATATATATTGTTTTAAGTCTTTTAACAACTATTTCACCTCATTAATCAAAGGACCCAAATCAAAACCCCCAAGTTCTTCCTCTCTCAAAATTTCTCTCTCTAACTCAAGGAAGAAGAAGAAGTGGGAGCTAGGGTTTGGATTCAAGGATTTATTCATCAAATTTCTTGGGGAAATCTTAGTAATAGGTATGGCGATCCTTCATCTAGGGTTAGCTTTCACCCTAGAGTCAATTTCAAAGAGGTTTTCAAAGTTTTCAAAGTTGATGAAAAACCAAGGGTTTTACTCAATCTCATGGGTTCTTTCATCAAACGATTTCAAATGGTTTCTAATGTCATATATTGATTGTATTGATGTTTAATTGATGATTTATGATGGAAATATTCTATGAACCTATGATTTCTCTCAATTCCTAATTTGTGCCTTTATGAAGTGGGTTTTTTTTGATTATGAAGGCTTATGATTGAAATATGTCTAAATTGCTTTGGGTTATTGAATTGTATCATTATCTATGCCTTATTTATAATAAATTGTTGGTGTGTTGATGATTTGAGATTTATGGCCTTGAAGGCAAATTATGACCAAATGTTCATGTTGTAGTAGAATGTGTTTGACTTGTTGATCCACTTGAAAGGTGGAGGTGTGTACTTAAGTATATGAATGTGAATTCAATGAGGTTGTGGTGATCATGTCTTGAAGGTAATTGTGTTGTTATTGAAAGGAAAATTCTCAATTTGACACTAATGTATGATGATGATGGAATGTGAAGTGTTGTCTTCTATACATTGTATATCTAGAATTGGTAGGCTTATGCATCCTTTTCTTATATAATGAATGTGTATTGACTTGATGAATATAAATCGATAGGCTATGGCATTCCTTTCATATATGAGTTATGAATGTGTCTTGACTTGATGGTTATGAATTGATAGGCTTTAGGAATTCTTTTCATAAATGATCTAATGTAATGAAGACTCTAGAATCAATAGGCTAGTGGCATTCCTTTCTTAATGAGTCAATGTACCATGAATCGATAGGCTAGTAGCATTCCTTTCATGAGTATAAGAATGAAATGAGGGGCCATGAATCGATAGGCTAGTGGTATTCTTTTCATGAGGACCCTAGAGCTATCCTTGAATGTACCATGGATCGATAGGCTTATAGCATTCCTTCCTTGGTAATGATGTATCATTGGTCGATAGGCCTATGACATTCCTCCCTAATACACTAATGTAATGTGAATGAATTAATCTATGAGAATGTAGGCTAAGCACCGAGTGGATATGGTTAGATGGAAACTCTCCCAATGTTAGGTTAGAGTTCTAAGGAACATCTTCCTATCCCATAAATATGTGCCCACATAGGATATTAGCCAACAGATTTCATCCAAGCTAAGGATTCATCCGAGTTAATGTTACCATTCTACCTTAGACAAGTGGAACACCTCTTTACGGTGTGGAGCTATATGGCACCGGATTCCATGTCTAGGTTGCATAGTCTATGTCAGTTAAACGCTTATTCCCATCATGTGAGATGTGCATTATGGTTTCTTGAGAGGTTCTATGAAGTGTAGGTGGTAGTATGGGATGCCATCTATACATTGCACGGTAGGCTTTGATATGATCATAGTGAGTTCTCTAAGTCTTAATGACTAATGAATGAAAGTCCTCTAAATGAAGTAATTAAAGAATGCTGACTCTTAAATGCTTAATGTGATAAGAATGCTATACTTGGGTTATATTATGAGTTATTCTCCCTTGTCATGCCTTATGAAATGTTATGTCTCTTATGTATGGATATTGTGTAAAGGTGAAAAGAAAGGAATGGTAAGTTCACTTTTGGTGACCCTAATGTGGTGCCTTGGTATGGATGGTGGTATGGGATGCTATCCATGCATTGAACAAGGTATAGCATGAAGGTTACTTGAAGTGAAGGTCTAAGGTAAAGGAAATGGTTTACATGATGGTATTGTCTAAATGTGGTATTATGACTTGCATGAGGATTATACTTGTATTGTATGTCTCTTATGTTATTGTACTTGATATTTCTAAAAAGTGGCATAATGCATGGTTTCCAACTAAAATGTCCCTTTTTAAGTATGTTTTTGCATGGTCATCATACTTAGTACATTTTTGTGTGCTAACCCATATTTTCCTATTTTTACTACAAGTGTAGGTTCCGGCAAGTGATTGGTTCTAGCTAGGATTGAAGTGCTTGGATAAGAGTTTTCCTCCAAGACTTGGTATGTCTTCATAGGTCGAGGACAAGGACTCTTATTGTTTCTAGTTCTTTCTTATATTGAGACTATTGTTAAGACTTCGATTGTAAAGGGCCGTGACCCTATCTTGTTAAAGTTTTGTCTTAGATGGCCATGTGAGACTCAGTCTTCCGCTGTGTCTTTTGAAAGATTTCTATGAGTATTCAATGTTTTGAATTGTATGGTTTTAAATATAAAGTTTTAATTCCGCATTATTTTCATTATTGAATGCAATGAATGACTATGAGGCATGTATAAGATCCCTTCGGGGTCGAGTATGCCATGTTACAACTAGGGGGTGCTCTCGAGTCGTGACACCCTTGAAATCTATCAGACACTCCCTCAACATGTCCTCTAAGGTTTGAATGGCGCATTCCGCTTGACCGTCCATTTGAGGGTGTAAAGCGGTACTAAGCTTAACCTTGGTACCAAGGCCCTTTTTGAATGCCTTCCAAAAGTGTTAAGTAAATTGAGTACCCCGATCCGAGATGATAGATAGGGGAACCCCATGCAACTTTACCATCTCATTGATGTACAACTTGGCATAGTCTTCCGCCGAAAATGAAGTCTTGATTGGAATAAAGTGGGCGGACTTTGTCATTCTATCAACAATAACCCAAATACAATCATGTTGCCTTCGGGTACGAGACAACCCAACAATAAAATCCATATTCACATCCTCCCACTTCCAAGTGGGAATATCAATATTTTGGGACAATCCTTTGGGCCTCTGATGCTCGGCCTTAACTTGTTGGCAATTCAGATTTGGCCACAAAACCCGCTACATCCTTCTTCATACCATTCCACCAATAGACTTCCCATAGATCACTGTACATCTTGGTGGCTCCCGGATGAATAGAATACCGCGAACCATGAGCCTCTTCTAAAATTTTCTCCCTTAAGCCATCAACATCCGGAACACATAATCTACCTTGGAACCTAAGCACCCCATCTCCCCCTTGGGAGAAAGCCTCAATGGATTTCCCAAGTACCGATTCTTTCAACTCATTCAAAATAGGATCAAGATGTTGCTTAGACTTCACATCAACCACAAAGGACGATTCAGAACTATGATGAACCATGAATCCACCCTTGGTGGAATCCACTAGTTGAACACCTAACAGGGACAACCTATTCACATCACGAACTAACTCATTCTTCTCATCTTCTACATGAGCCACACTACTCATGGACATTCGACTTAAGGCATCCGCAACTACATTAGCTTTGCCGGGGTGGTAAAGGACACTCATGTCATAATATTTCAATAGTTCCAACCACCTTCTTTGTAAGAGAATTAAGTCTTTTTGGCTAAACACATATTGAAGAGTTTTGTGGTCGGTGAAAACATCAACATGGACCCCATAAAGGTAATGCCTCCAAATTTTCAAGGCAAACACCACCGCCGTTAATTCTAGATCATGGGTCGGATAATTCTTTTCGTGTACCTTGAGTTGTCTTGAAGCGTAGGAAATCACCTTGCCATGTTGCATAAGGACACATCCCAAACCTACTCTAGAAGCGTCAAAATATACCACAAACCCATTGGTACCCTCTGGTAAAGTCTACACCGGAGCGAATGTAAGTCTATCTTTAAATTCTTGGAAGTTTTTTCACAAGCCTCCGACCACACAAACTTAGCTTTCTTTTGAGTCAATGCGGTCAATGGAGAAGCAATAGAGGAGAAACCCTCAACAAACCTCCTATAGTAGCCGGCCGAACCTAAAAAACTTCTAATATCGGTAGGAGTTAGAGGTCTAGGCCAACCTTTGACTGCATCCATCTTCTTCGGATCTACCTCAATACCCATGCCCGACACAATGTGACCAAGGAAAGCAACCGACCTTAGCAAAAAATCACACTTACTAAACTTAGCATATAATTGGTGGTCTTTAAGGACTTGGAATACGATCCTCAAATGGTCCATGTGCTCCTTTTCACTCTTGGAGTAAATCATGATATCGTCAATAAACACTATCACAAACATATCGATATAGTGTCTAAAGACTCTATTCATTATGTCCATGAATGCCGCCGGGGCATTGGTCAACCCAAATGAGATAACCACAAATTCAAAGTGACCGTACCGGGTCATAAATAGGTAGGTAAATCCGAACGAAGATCTATCTTGGAGAAATAGGTAGGCCCTTGGAGTTGATCAAACAAATCGTAAATCCTACGAAGAGGATACTTATTCTTTATAGTGACCTTGATTAATTGGCGGTAATCAATACACATCCTAAGGGACCTATCTTTATTTTTCACAAATAATACTGTAGCACCCCATGGAAATATGCTTTGTTGAATAAAGCCTTTGTCTAACAAATCTTTGAGTTGCTCCTTCAACTCTTTCAATTCGGCCGGAGCAATTCTATAGGGAGGGATGGACACGGGTTGAGTATCCGGCAAGAGATCAATGCCAAAGTCTATTTCCCGCTCGGGAGGAATGACAGACAAGTCATCGGGAAAGACTTTTGGAAATTCACTCACCACGGGGACCGACTCTAAGAAGGGACCTTAGACTCAACATCTATAACCCTAACAATGTGATACATGCACCCCTTGGAGATCATTTTTCTAGCTTTTAGACATGACACAAATTGACCTCTAGGAATAGAATTCCCCCCTTTCCACTCTAAAATTGGCTCTTTTGGAAATTGAAAATTTGATCACTCGGGTCCTACAATCTATTGAAGCATAACATGCATGCAACCAATCCATGCCCAAAATTACATCAAAATCAAGCATGTCTAATTCAACCAAATCAACCAAATTGACTTTATGAGACAAAGAAATTAGACAACTCCTATAGACTCTTTTTGCTACTACCGAGTCACCAACCGGGGTAGACACCGAGAAAGGTTCTTCTAAAATATCGGGGAGCATGTCAAATTTCATAGACACAAAAGGAGTAACAAATGACAAAGTGGCACTGGGGTCTAACAATGCATAAACATCAATAGAGAAAACTTGTAACATACCGGTCACAACATCTGGGGAGCCCTCTTGATCACTTCTAGATTTGAGAGCATAGAAACGATTCTTCTTGGGAGCATTAAAATTTCAGCCACTTGGAGGGACTTGATTTCCCTCTCTTCCTTGGGCCCTTAGCATGGGACAATCTCTCTTCATATGATCGCTCTTCCCACAACTTAATCAACCATCTGTGCAAACTAGGCACTTGCCTTTATGCTTCTTGCCATACTTTGCACAACTAGGTCTTTCAACATAATAGCTACCACTATTACCTCCTTGTGGCTTAGGGTTAGACACCCTATCTTTGTAGACCCTTGGAGTGCTAGATGAGCCTTGGTTGGAAAACCTCTTCTTAAACCTTGGTTTACCTTGAACCTCAAATTTACCCTTGGAAGGATTCCCATCATCGGTCCTTGACCTTTTTACCTCTCTATTCACTTGCTTGAGCTTTTGTTCCTCAATTTGTTCGGCATGAACCATGAGACGTGAAATATTCATACTTGGGATGAGCATTGCCGAATGACATTCATTGACAACCAAGTAGAATATCCCTATAAGAAATTTGTTCATTTTGTCCCTTGAGTCCGCCACTAAGGTTGGAGAATATTTAGATAATTGGGTGAACTTAAGACCATATTCCTTCACACTCATTCCTCCTTGGCGAAGGTTGATGAATTCTTGCATCTTTCTCTCCCTCAACTCTAGGGGGGGAAAACCTATCAAGGAAGGTCGACTTGAACACTCCCCAATCAACCGGGCCCACTCTTTAGGTTCTCTCCTCCTTCCATTTCTCATACCATACTTGAGCTATGTCCTTCAATTGGTAGGCGGCTAGTTCCACCTTCTCTTGAGATGACACCTCCATAGCATCAACCACCTTAAAAAATTCTTCTATAAAACCTTGTGGATCTTCATCCACTTTGGAGCCATAGAACATAGGGGGATTCATTCTTGTGAAATCCCTAATTCTTGAAGCAGTTGTACTCACATTAGGGTTCACTTGCACTCTAGCATCCCTAGTGGCTTGAGCCGTTAAAGCATGAGTCAATGTTTGGAGAGTCGTCCTTCTCTCCACATTAGTCATAGCCCCCTCTTCATTAGGAACATGAGAATTTTGAGGATCTTAGGGAGGAACTTCCTCATTTACATTCTCCTTTGGCACCCTCCTTGCATTCCCTCTTCTTGTATTAATTGCCTATAATCACAAGAGAAAGGTTAGGAAAGGACTTCATAGAGTTAGGACTCCAAAGCACGACTTAAGAGTAATGAAAAAAGTGAAAGTTTCTAAACATATTATAGCCTCTCATTCATAAGTGTGGCACACTTCACACTTATGAACAAGACTTTACTAAACGTGGTTCATGAGACATAATCCTAGAATCATTCTAAACCTTGTGCTCTGATTACTAAGTTTGTCACAATCCAAGGGTACCCACTAGATGTAACACGACGTACTTGACCCCGAAGGGGTCTCATACAAGACCTTAGCATCATCATAACATCAAGACATAGAATAATGTGGAAAAATTTAAAACCTTTACAATCGAAGTTCAACTCCTTTTTCATAAATGAAAATACAAATCTAGACTTGTCTCAATCACCATATAGTACATAAATAGTACAAATAGGGTCAAAATCCCTTTACATCAATAAGAATCTCAAACTAGGAAATACAATAGAAACTAGAAACAATAGCATCTTGTCCTCGAACTTGAGGACTCACCAAGCTTAGGGAATAGTCGACCCAAGCTTCTCTTGAAGAGAGAAGAATGTATGAACCGCCGGAACCTACACTCATGGAATGTAGAAAATATGGGTTAGCACAAATAATGTACTAAGTATGAACACCAAGCACAAAATCCATAAAACATGCATAAAAGGGACATTTAGTTGAAATCATGCCTTTATCAAGTTTAAAAACAATTATGCACATTTATGAAGAAACATAAGCCAAACCAATCATACAAGCAACCCAAAGCCACACTAGTGCAATGCAAAGGTAAAGTCCCATAACCTCACCAAATGCTAAGTGTCACCCTTAGGCTACCAACATAATACATATCTTACTTTGCTTTATTCATAGTCAACATACATAAGTAAAGAGTCATACATTTTCATAACTTACAACAAGTGAAAGCAACTTTAACATTCATACATATCTTTCATACATAATCCATAAGCCATGATAACATAAAAGAACCTCACCATAACCTCTCTTAGAGTCTACTTGTGCAATGCATAAGTGAAGTCCCATACCCCACTCACACTAAGTAGTACCCCTTAAGAAGTCATAATTAAAGTTCATGTTCTTACCATATTTCATATTCATATCATATAGGGAAGAATATCATTAACCGACATAGACCATGTGAGCTACATGGGATCCGGTGTTCTACCCCCACACCGAAAAGAAGTGTCCTACTTGCCTAAGGTAGAACGTACATTTTAGCTTCTAGGTGGATCCACTAGCTAAGACCTATATGGGCACATAGTTATGGGATATGAAGATTGCTTCTAGAAACCCTAACTACTAACGTGGAGGTTTCCATCTCATGAGACACCGTATTGGGAACCCAACTACTAGTGTGAAGGAACCCATATCATACTCATATCCTCTTAGTGCTAACAATAATTCCCTTAAAGTCATATTATGTCTTTACTTAAGTTTATGTTCATAAGAGAATGCACTAGGCACTCATGTCAACATATCATCATAATAGCTCATGGATTCCTTAAGTGAGATTGCCCTTTCACCTTAGAATCATCAACATGTGAGTAAGCCTTTCATAACGTATTCATAGTGTGCTCATGAGAATGGCCTTTCAATCAACACAATAAGCTTATCATAGACATACATACATACTTCATGCATAATCAAGTGTATAGGTTATAAGGAATATAGATCTTGCATCAATACCACAACTACACAATAGATATAGGATCATTACTATCCAAGTAAATCACAATCTCATACATAATTCTCATAAAAAGGTACAAGCCCCCATACCTTTGCCCTTCAAGGGTCTTGAATCACAATCAACCCAACCATATACAATTACTTAATAATATAGGAGGAGTTTAATGATTCAATATCTTAATTAACATAACCATATTCAATTGACATATTCATAATATCAACCAACCCATAACATCGATTCAAGATCTATCAATATGGGGAAACATAGGTCTATGGGGAATTTTCATTATAAAACATCAATACTCCATCAACCTATTCATAATTCACCATAACCAACCATACACAATCATAATTAAACAATAAAAACATTTTGGAAAGAAGACCCATGATATAGATTGAAAACCCTAGACTTGGGGGATTTGATATCTTGAAAACATAATTTGAAGGGGCTCCTTGGGTGATAGCTACCCAAGGATGAAAAGCATCCATACCTCACTTAAGAATCACCACGAAATTTGGGAAAGAACCCTGAGAATCTACAAACCCTAGCTCCAATGGCTTTTTCTTGTTTCTTGAGTTTAGAGAGAGAAATATTAAGAGAGGAGGGGATTTTGGGAATTATTTGGGTGTTTGATTTTATGGCTTGAAAATAGGTGAAATTGACTTAAAAACAATATATATATACTTTCCCTAAAAATACCCAAAACACCCCCCATTTAATTGGACTAAAAGAAAATGACTAAAAATGACCCTCATTTAATGGCCCCCATCCAGTGACCATGGCCACTTAAATGGCTCGTCTAGGGGACCACGGCTCGTGGGGGTGCTCGTGGTCCCTTAGGCAGTAGCCTCCCCCAAGTTGTCAACTTTTGCCCAAGGCCAAGGCATGACCACGAGACCTCCCACGATCCGTGGTCAAGACCACGAGTCGTGGTCCTTGGGGCAGCATCAAGACCTTCAAACCTTGCCTCCCAAGTGCCTAAGTGATCTTCATGACCACCTATACGGTCCATCAAGGCACCACGACTCGTGGTGGTGCCCGTGGTCTTTGAGGTAGTAGCTCCCTCAACGTGTCCTAATTTTCATGAGACCAAGGCAACTTCATGAGAACCTTCATGAGTCATGAAGTGGACCATGCCCGGTGGTCCTGCTCATGGAGTTTGAGGCAGTGTGCTCAAATTTGGGTTAGCCTTGGCCTTTGACCTTGGCTTGACCCATTGCTTGGCACTTGTCTCTTAAGCCTTGACTCCTAAAACCCCCATATCATGTTTAGATGGTCTAATAATCTAGAGGAAGTCATTTTTATAGTTTCTAACCTTATGTTTAGGCTCTAGTTTGACCTACTAATTTTCTGGGTCATTACACTTCACACTTTCCACCTTTTTCGGCATAGGAGGATCAATAGTTTGCTTCCCACCTCGAGTAGTCACTTCCATGTATTTCCCATCATTCTTTGGATTTTGGATCACATTGTTAGGAAGTGTTCCTTGTTGGCATGATTTCACAGATGAAGATAGTTGACTCAATTGTTGAGTAATCTGCTTAACATAAACAACATGTGACTCTACCTTTTGCCCAATGCTTGATAAGTCCATACACATCTCTTCACATTATCGTCTATCCCATAAAATCATTTCATCATCTTGGACATCATATACTCAATGAAGTTTAAACTTAATCCTCCATATCAATTACCTGATGGGATATATGGACAAGTCCTCTCATTTATATTACTATGCCTATTTATATTATAATTATTATCGCAGTTGTAGTTCCCTTCATGATTGTAGTTGATTAAGTTTTGACCTTGATTTCCTTGACCCTGGCACCAATTATCTTGATTGGATTCTCTGTCGTTAGTCTAGAAACTGCCCATCTTCTCATTCATAAGATTAGCATCTTTTTCATATATATACTCATCTTGAGGTGATGCTTTGTTATGGTGATTGAAAGCATTAACTTTCTCAGAACCCCCACATATATATTTTAACACTATGCGGACCTCTGTTCTGAATTGATTGACCTATTGATGCATATATTCATTCACTTGATTTTGAGTGGATTGCATTGAAAAAGATCTCTTTGAGGTGCCGGAAGTTCTAGTGCTCAATGATTTGTTATTCTTGGAGGTCTTTTCAAGGTTCTCTGCGATTTGCTTAACTGTGTTAGCTCCATATGGCCATTCGACAATCGTGTCTCACACCAGTTTACCATTGTTATCCTGTCCTCTGTAAAAGTACTCTTTGAGCGACTAATCATCAATTTGGTGGTTTGGTACACTTCTCATGAAGCCTGTAAATATATCCCATGAATCACTAACCGACTACCCTGGAAGAAACACAGTTGTTGAGTTTATGTTTTAAAATTTAATTTCTTTGATAACAGGAAGTATTTTTCCATGAACACTCTATGACGCTCATCCCACGTGGTAATTAAATTCTATGAAAACTTAGATAGCCACGTGGTAGCATCACCAGTCAATGATAGTGGGAACACACATAGCCCGATTGAGTTCATGTCTTAGTCTGGCCTGCCCACAAAACTATTATAAACACTAATGATTTTACTTAGATGAGAATATGGATCCTCGCACGACATACCAGCAAATAACCCTCTCGATGTAAACATTTGCATCAGACTGCTAGTGACAACAAACGTATGTCTGGGTGGTTGTGGAGGTATAATGACGAAATCTATTTATCCAACAACATTATGATCGACCCTGAAATAGTCACACATATTGGTTGCTTATTGATCTTCCACTATCGCAAGTTGTTCTTGTTGTTTCCTAATACCTTTTCCACACCCGAGAGTTAAACTCCATGATTTCCTTCACTGACTGGATCGACATTCAGTCCTAGATTCTGGCCACGCCTAGTGTTGGCTATTTTTCATTGTGTTTTCCTTAGTTTAGGATTGTAAGGGGTCAAGGGATTTCCTTGAATTCACATACTTTGCATAAAATTTGAACTAAACATGTATAAAACAAAATAAAAAAGAAATCGTAAAGTAAGATTTAAATAACTAACAGTACAATAACAAAATTAGTCGAATCTAAAAACCTTATTCCCCGACAATGGTGCCAAAATTTGATACACCAAAATTACACCCCCCTAAAGAAGTATAAGTAGTTGTTGTTCAAATAAGCAACCTAACACAGGTTAGGGTCAATCCCATGAGGAATGAGGTATAAAATTATACTAATTAATTGTTGATATGTACTTTCAGTCAGATTATTTCCATAAAAAAGGGTTTTATAACACAAACTATATTGATACAATTGAATAACAATTAACCAAGTAAACAAGTTTTAATGTTTTATTAATGTGTTCCCCACAAGTCCATAACGTAGTAAACCTTATAATAGTAACCTTGTCTAGCATTTAACATAAAAAGTTGGTAGGTTTTATATCACCTAAGTGATTGATTGTTAAAATAGGAAATTTTACTACGCAACTTAGTCGGTTTATGGGTGTGTGCTTTACTAACCCTTATCATTGACCCCATATTAGCTCTCGCAAAGGTGGTTCAAGTTGTTAGATAATAGTTTTAGTCGCTAAAACTTTATTGTTTAATCTCTTTTACCATTTGTTACTTCCTTTGGTTGAGCAATTAGGAATAAGACCGATTCTAATGTTGACCACCATTAAAAAACAATTAAAATTAAGAGATTAATACACATGCATAAACACTATTCAAAAATTACAAATAATTAGGTCTACGTAGTTAATTCTTCATGGTTCCCACAATTCTAGTTTTGAATTTAGGTAGTCATGCTTGAGTTCTCATAATTGATAATAACTTTGTTAAAATAAGGTGGAATGACTTGTGAAACCCTTGTACTTGGGTCCGTTTGTATGTTGGACCCTCTTACTTATCAATTTGCCAACTGAACCCTTAAACTCATTAGAACACAACATTTTAAATTCTTTTTTCATGTGACTAGTATGCGTGAAGTGCAATTGATTGCACGTGGAATTCCACGTCAATTATTAATGACACGTAAGAAATTACATGTTTTACAAACAATTCAATCAAGCCACTTTTGTAATTTCTGAAAATTTCTAGATAAGCATGTTCTTCATACTTACTCACAAATTGAACACTAAATTCATGTCAAATAGATAAAAAAATTTCCCCATTTGATTTGAAAATTCAAATACAAGTTCACTAACACAAATCCAACTAACCCCAATCACAATTTTGAATTAATTGCACAAATTCACAAGAACCATTTGTTATTAACCTATCAATGAAGTTTTAAAATTTTCATTATCCACCATCATCCTATATGTTAATCCATACTTAGACCTCTTCTTTGAATCCGAATAACAAAAATAATAATCTGAATCTTTTTAGACTAAAAACTGAAATTTAAAAGGCAGATCGAAGTGGTTAAGGCGGGCGGCTAATTTCCAGTGTAAGAGAAGTGTGGGTTGAGGAGGAAATGGATGAAGAAGAGAATGAAGAAGAGGAGAGTGGGTGTGATGGGTGAAATTTCAAGAAGAAGAGGGCAGGGATGGAGGAGAGAGGGTCGAAAATTGGGGGTAGGGGTGCTGGTGGAATTGTTGAGGAAGATTGTTTTTCCTTTATTTTTTTTTAAAATTTATTATTTAACATAAAATATCTTATTTACTCGCTGTCAAACGCGTGTGACCACATAGTTTCCAACTCATCATTATCAATGCCACATAAGTTTTGTTGATGGTCAGATGGGTTTCAAATATTACGTTTTGATGAGTTTAGAGGTTCAGTTCGCAAATTGATAAGTAGGATGCTCAAACTTATAAACGGAGCCAAGCACAAGGGTTCTCGGGTTATTCCACCTTAAATTAAACCATGAACATATAATTAGAGTAGATGAAAGTTAGAATCTTCAATTAACGAACAAAAGATTATATTATAAGCTGATGGTTCAACAATGAAATGGAAAAGTTTTTCACCAAAGTAAGTATCAAAGCCAAAAACAAAGTATCTAATTGTATAACAAGTAAAAACTAGAATTAAATGTCTATTTATAGAGATATAATCCTACACAAAATAAAAAAGGAAATACAGGAAAATCTTGCTCGACAATAACTTCTACGATTTGGTCCTACAAATCGTAGGAATTCCTACGGTTCATAAAGACCTTCTGTCCAACAACATCTTCACTTTTAACTTCTAGAATTTTCTACGAGCATGTTCTCTGACCCTTAGAACTTCGTACGACCCATCCTGACATCTCGTAATTCTAGTATTGGGACTCAACCTCTCTGATCTTTTTTACAACTTGTAATTATGGCTCGTAGTCCTGTCTCGTTGCCAAACAATTATCTTCAAAACATATGAATGCCTTCTATGACTCATTCCTAAGGCTAGTAGGTGAAGTCGTCCAACCTCAAAAAGCTTTTGTTTCAACCTATTTTGTCCCAACTCGTCAAAACACCTATTTTTCTACAAAATACGAGCAAAATACCATTAAATCTATTAACAAATTCTTAAGACATATGAAAAAATCCAAATTTAAAGCATGATAAGTACCGCAAATTTACAGTACATTAGATTATTTCGTGAATTTTTTTGGGACTCCGTGATGACCTATTAAATAGCGTGCAATGGTTTTGAGGTGTAATCATTGGTATTTACAAGTTGAAACAAAACACAAAATTGAGAATAAGGATTTTTTTTTTTGTGTTATAGTGTATGGATTTTGTGTGATATGTCTGCCTGATGGTGTTTCTGACGAAACTTTATATGGGCGTAAGTGATGACCTATTAAGTGGCATGTAGTGGTTTGGAGGGGCAAACATCTGTAATTTCAATTTCAAACAAGGGCCGGATTGGGAAATAGTATTTTCCTACTTTCAGTGGCTATAATCCATGGATTTTGTGTGATGTATGCGCCCAATGGTTTTTCGACCAAAATTTTTGTGGGTGTCTGTGACAACCCATTTAATGGTATGCATTTTTTAGAGGGGCTTTCAAGTTCAAATGACACCCAGACCGGTAATAGGGTTTTTTTTCATTTTATGTGTGAAATGGTCCATAGATTTTGTGTAATATGTGCGCCTATAAATTTTTGGCCAAAATTTCTTTTGGGCGTCTGTGATGACCTATTCAATGGCATGTGTTGGTTTAAGGGGAAAAAGTCCATATTTTCAAGATTTCCTTTTTTTGAGTGTTAAAGTTCATGGATTTTGTCTGATATTAGCGCCTGGCGGTTTTTTGGCTCAAATTTATCGTGGGCATTCGTGATAATCTATTAACTGGTGTGTGTTAATTCAGAGCAAAAAACATCGGTATTTTAAATATTGAATGTGGTCTTATCATGATCCAAAGTACACCCTAGACATGAAATGATGCATAAGACCACGAGAGGCCCTACTTAAGCCACTTAGCATGAATCATAGAAGATAATAGAAACATGAGAGTTTAAAGAAGCATTTCATATTAAAGAGTTTGACACAAAATAATGGAAGTCTAACATAAGTCTCAAAGATATCTATTACATCAATGGAGTGATTGAGATGTAATCATGCATAACATACAATGTCCGAAAAGAAAACACATGAAATCAATAAAAGAGTCTTGGTCCTCAAAACATGAGGACTTACCAATCTTTAATATCCATGCATAAAATTTATGACATCATGCAAAAAGGGACTTTGTTTGACATGAAATGACAAAGCTAAATCATAAAATCACATGTTAGAAAACACAAATCATAATCATGGTCAATGCAAGCTAAACATCTTTAAAACACATTTGAGATACTTTTAGAAAGTAACCTTAGTTCATTATTGTACGAGATTTACCTTTAACCGTCATAGACCATGTGAGATATAACAAGAAATTCAATGTCTATCCCACACCGAAAAGCGATATCCTTACTTTCCAAGGTAATAACCATAAACTTTTAGCTTAGGTGGAACCACTAATTAATGTCTATCTAAGACAAATCTGTGGTGGCACATAGTTTGTGGGACATGGGTAGTCGCCAGTTGTCCACTTAGTGTTAAGCATAAATCTCACAGAATAGTCATTAATCTTAACTTGGCGTATTATCCATGGAAGGGAACATCAAGTAGCCAATCCAAGCTAGAGTTCATTAGAATAGCTCCTTAATATCGATTCAACTTAGGTGATAAAACCTTATAAATCCTTAATTTGACAAATACTTTCACAACAACAACATAACAATATCGATAATTTATTCTCAAAGCAACCTTAAATCATTTTCATAAAAATAAACATGAATATCTTCATAAATTCACCTTTCATATCATTATATGATCAACATCTAGAAATCATGGATCATGCATGGGTTCAAGTGAATTCAACTTAAATACATGAAATTATCTCAATTCATGTATACAAAAACCTAAAACAATCAATTAGATCACAGTTGAAAAGAACCCATGAGATTGAATAATACCCTAACTTTAATTGGAGATTCTAACTTGTAAAATTAGTGGATTTAGGAACCAATGGAGGAAAGGACATCATAGGTTAATACTATCATAACTTGATGTCAAATTCCCACAATCAAATGGTGAATTTGGAGACTTGATCTTGATACCCTAGACTTCTTGTTCAAGATTTAAAGAGAGAAATATTGGGGAAGAACTTGATCAACTTTTGAGAATTTACGAGAATGAGATGAATTGAGTAATTTAGGGGTTAAAAACATTTATATAGCTCCTAGGATAGAAGGTAAAATGACAAAGTATTGGGTTAAATTATTAAGAAAGGACCCAGAAGCCCCTCTTAAAATTAACTGCTGACTCGACTTACAATTTAGCCCTACGGTGCATAGGTCCACTTACGGACCATCCTGGCGAGTCGTAGGTCAAGTACTGGGACCTAAAGTTTTACCCCCTTTTGATGGATCCCATGTACGGTCCTTTGGTGTTCCTATAGTGATCCGTACATGCCATCCGTCATTGTCAATTTAGACCTTCAATTATCACTAAGTCTGGGACTCACCTACGAGACCTATCTACTACTTGTATATTGAGTGACGAACCGCCCTAGTGAACCGTAAAAAGGGTATTGGAATTTGACCTTTCAAAAATATTTACCCCATCACCTAAGGTTTCCACCTACAGCCTTTAAAAGAACCTATGGTTTGTAATTGGGGGACGTGGACACAAACACAAGCTAAAAAAGTTTTGCATTATTCCTTCTTCTCAAGTCCGAGGTGTTATAATATCTCCTCCTTTGGAACATCCGTCGTTGAACGGGACTCAAGATATCATAAAGAGGGTAGGAAGAAGATCTAACAACTCAATCATGAATGCAAACACATAAATGCATATATTCGAGGAGGAAAATCAACTCCAAGCTTTAGCATATTTAAAACATCATTTCATAAGGCCTATATGCCAGTCAAACTCAAATGCACATATAAACGAAGAAATCAATCAAGTCAACTCATCTTCTAAAAAAATATTTTTTCATGAGTATGCATGCGTGAGGAAATATAAGAATTACTAAGACATAAGGATGGACCATGAGGAACTAAATACCTCAAGCTAGAGTGGGGTCGGAGGGAAAGAGATAAGGATTATGAGACATCATATCGGCCTCGGCCTCCCAGGTAGAACCTCCACTAACTGATTCATCCAAAGAACCTTAACAGAAGCAACTTTTTTGTTCCTCAACTTCCGAACTTGCCGGTCAAAAATCTCAACCAGAACTTCTTCATAAGAAAGATTCTTCTAACTCTCAAACCTTCTAAGGGAACTATGGATGTAGGATCTCCAACACATTTCATCAACAAGGAGACATGGAAAACCGGATGTACCGATGCATAATCATTAAGCAAATCAAGTTCATTACAACTTTACAAATCGACTCCAACTCTAATATGGACCCACATATCTGGGACTAAGCTTTCCTTTCTTTTCAAACCTCAAAACGCCCTTCATATGTGAGATTTTCTAGTAAACCTAGTCATGAACATCAAACTCTAGGTCTCTTATTCTAACATCGACATAAGACTTTTGTCGACTTTGGGGCGTTTTAAATATTTCTCTAATAAGCCAAAATTTCTCCATAGGCTCATGTACCAATTCAGGATCTATCAAAGCGACTTCATCCATTTCAAACAAACCTATAAGAGATATACCCCTCCAACCATAAAGAGCCTCAAATGAAGCCATACCAATTATCCTTGTAGTCAATTACATAAGCTTTGAACATATCTTCCAAAGTTCAGATAGTACACTCTGCTTGCCCATCGGTTTGCCGATGAAATGCCATACTAAGCTAGCTTCACACAAGTACCAAGACCCTTATGAAAAGATTTATAAAACTGAGAAGTAAATTGGGTACCACGATCGGAGATAATGGATAAGGACACTCCATGCAACCAAACCATTTCCCTCAAGTAAAACTTATCATAGTCCTCCACCAAATAAGAAACCTTGACTGGAATGAAATGAGCCGATTTCATCATCCGATCCACAATAATCCAAACCGAGTCATGTTTCCATTGGGTGCGGGGTAACCCAACTATAAAGTCGACAACTATTCCCACTTCCAAATAGGAATAATAATATCTTGGGATAAACCCCTGGCTTCTGAGGTTAAACTTTCACTTGTTAAAAATTAGGATATTTGGCCACCAATTCTGTAATATGTTTCTTCATCCCATTCCACCAATAGACCTCCTGGAAGTCACAATACATCTTGGTGGCTCTCGGGTGAATGGAATATCAAGAACTATGGGCTTATGATAGAATTTGCTCTCTCAAATCGGCAACATTGGGAACATACAAATGACCTTGATATCAATGCAAATCATCTCCCTCTTGGGATAAATCTTCAATAGATTTCTTAAGCACCACTTTATTCAATTCTGCCAAATTCGGATTGAGATCTTGCTTGGCTTTTAACATCTAACACAAACGACAATTGTAAACCATTATGTACCACAACACCGCCTTGGTAAGGTAAACACCCCGAACACCCAATCAGGCCAATCTATGAACATCTCTAACCAATTCCTTCTTACCATCCTTAGTATGAGGAACACTACCCTTATATCACTGACTAACAACACCCGCCACTACATTTGCTTTACTGGGGTGATAAAGAACACTCATGTCATAATCCTTCGTAACTCAAGACACATCCTTTGGCAAAGGTTTAGATCTTATTGCTTGAACACATATTGGAGACTTTTGTGGTCGGTAAATACATCAACATGAACACCATATAAGTAATGCCTCCAAATCTTTAAGGAAAAAACAACTTCTGCTAGTTCCAAATCATGGGTAGGATAGTTCTTTTTGTGAATCATAAGTTCTAGTGAAGCATAAGCAATAATTTTCTATTTTTCATAAAAACACACCCTATCTTAAATCTTGAACCATCACAATAAACCAAAAATCCATCAGATCCTTTCGGTAAAGGCAACACCGGAGTAAAGGTAAGCCTATCTTTCAATTTTTGAAAACTCTTTTCACACACTTTAGACCATGTGAACTTAGCCTTCTTTTGGGTCAATGCAGAGGCAATCGAAGAAAACCCTTTAACAAACCTTCTATAGTAACTTGAAAAACCCAATAAACTTTGAATATCTGAAAGGTATAAATGTCTAGGACAAATCTTAACCACATCATTTTTCTTAGGATCTACCACAATACTTCTAACTGAAATAATTTGACCAAGAAATTCCACATATCTCAACCAAAATTCACATTTGCTAAATTTTGCAAAGAGTTGTTGGTCCTTGATAACTTGCAATACAATCCTTAAATGATCGGTATACTCATTCTCACTCCTAGAGTAAATTAATATATCATCAATAAACACAATCACAAACATATAAAAGTATTGTCTAAACACCCTATTCATCAAATCCATAAATGCGGCTGAAGCATTATTCAAGCGAAAGAACATCACCGAAAATTCATAATGACCATACCGAGTTCAAAATGCTATCTTCTAAATGTCATTTTCCTTGACCCTCAATTGGTGGTAACCCAACCGGAGGTCCATGTTAGAGAAGTAACTTTCTCCTTGTGGTTGATCGAACAAATCATCTATCCTTGGAAGAGGATATTTGTTCTTAGTGGTAATCTTGTTCAATTGCCGATAGTCAATACACATATGACTTCAACAATCTTTCTTTCGAACAAAGAAGACTTGACCACCCCATGGATAGATACTCGGTCTGATGAAACCCTTATCCAACAAATCTTTCAATTGATCCTTTAACTCATTGAGTTCTGTCGGGCCATACGATAAGGAGGAATAGAGATAGGTTGAGTATCTTAGAGAAGGTCAATACCGAAGTCTATTTCCTTTTCGGGGGCAACACCGGGTAAATCATTAGAAAACACTTCCAGAAACTCATACACAATGAGGAAAAACTCAATGCCATAACCTGAACAATATGATATATAGTGCAACCCTTAGATATAATTTCTCTAGCTTTAAGACATTAGACAAACTAACTCTTAGGAATAGTATTTCACCCTATCCACTCTAGATGGGTTTATTGGGAAACTAAAACTTGATTACTAGGTTTCTACTATCAATAGTAGCATAACATGAATCCATACCAATAATAACATCCAAATCTAACATATCAAGCTCTACAAGATCAACATGAGTGAATATATGGGATAATGAGATGGGACTACCAATATAGACTCTATTAGCTACAATAGATTCACCAATAGAAGTAAAGACAAAAAAAAGATCTACCAACACATCCGGAAGAATATCATTTCTCATGGCCACATATGACTTCAAAAAAGACAAGGTAGCACCGGGATCAAGCAAAGAATCAAGATGGTAGGCTTTTAAAATATCGGTAATGATGAACGCTGAAGAATACCTCATCCGATATGTAACACCCCGACTTTTCAAAACGTCTAAATTAACTCGTACCTTCGTGCAAAGACAAGGAGGGTGAGTAATAAATTAAGAATCATGTGGTATGTCCTATTTTAAGTGTTCAAGTGTTGCATATCAAGTTTTGAAGTTAGGTAAGTGGCAAAATAAAAGTTGGCGGAAGTTATCGTAAGTTCCTTCTTAAAGATTTCTCTGAAATTTGGGTCAAATGTCTTGGAGGTTTTCTCCCAATATATAAATAGTTATGGGACCCACAAACTATTAAATCGAAGGTCTACGAGTCTAGTTTCCAACGCATCAAACCGTTCATTCATACGACTGCAGAATAGAGAGATATTCGCATTTTCGTGGGACTGCGCAAGCAGGCACGTGAGGTGGGGCCCTAGGTCGGTGGAAAGTTGTATATATCTTCTTCTTCGAGTTTTTTCTTCATTTTAAGCTAAATATACAGAGAAAACATAGAAACCCATTTTTAGGATCAAGTGAAATATAGATTTTCTCGACGTAAGTCCTTGACGAAAGTTGTTCTACGCGTTGGGCTCAACATCGTGGTATAATTTGTTTTATCGATTGCGTAGCATATCACATTTTAGTGTTGGGACAGCAGGGGTTTGAGTATATTTGAAGGTTTTGAGGTGAATTACGAACCTAAGATCGAGGTAAGACCTTTCTTTCATCAACTCTAGCTTTTATAAGCAGCAAATAGCAATTTGCGACGGAAATACATATCTTTTATTGTATTGTCATGGTATCTTTTATTTTGTGTGTTGATTATGGTCCTACCTTGTTGTAGTATCGAGGGAGTTATGATTTAAAGTCTTTAGGACACGTAAATTTAGCGAAAAAGGTATGTTAAGGCTATTCTCTTCCTATGGCATGTTTCCTTAAAGCTTAGGAGCAATGTAATTGATTTGTTATCGTTGTTATACTTATAGCTATTATTGTTGATTGTTGGCTGCTCGAGTGCGTATAATCCTCTCTTATCGAGATTCTTATTCAGTAGTAACATTCGTATGTTGGACACGACTTAGAGGCTATTTGTATAGGTTGCCTATAACTAAATTGCTCACTTTTAGCTGTTGGATTGTTATTGTTGCCTTTGGGCTAGTGTTGTTAGCTGCAGGAATGTGATCTATGCCTAGAAGGGCTATGAGTTGCCTACGGGGCTATATTGATCCCTAGAAGGGCTATGAGTTGCCTACAGGGATATATATTGACGCCTAAGAAGGTTATGTGTTTCCTACAGGGCCATGTTGTTGCCTAAGAGGGCTATGAGTTGTCTATAAGATATGTTGATGTCTAAGAGGGCTATGTGACTGCCTGCGGGGTTACGGGAGTACCGATAGGGGTATGTAGGCTGATTGGCACCTTCCGGGCTTATGGGGGCCTGAGTAGGTGGTCTTGTGTGCTGTTTGTACCTACCGAGCTTATGGGGGCTTGGTTAGGTTGTTGTTTTATTATTTTTGATAAATTTAGATTTAGAAGCAAGTTAGTACAATTATCTTATCCTTAATTTATTTATCAGATTATTCCGGTATATCAGGATACCTCAGCATAGTCTATTGCCTTTCATACTCTGTACATTATTTTGTTCTGACGCCCCATTGCCTTGGGGGCGCTGCATTCATGCATGCAGGTCCTGACAGATGACCGAGTAGACCTCCATATCAGCAGGATTGACTTTTATCCGATTGGTCAGCCCCTTTCCTCCGGAGCTGCCAGAGTTGGGAGGTTTGTTACCTTTTGTTGTATATATTCTCATGGGTAGGCTGTAGCCCTGTCCCACCAATCTTTACTACTCTTAGAGGTTTGCAGACTAGTGTGTGGGGTTTATAGCTACGTTATGGCCATACTGGCCTATGTTGTTGGTTTGCTGAAGCTTGTTTGATGTATTGAACTGATATTTACCTGTTTTTAGTTTTGGTATAGATATCATGGTGGCCTCGACGGCCCAATCAGGATTTCTGTGCTAGTTGGATATTTCTTTATATGAACTCTTGGGAGTAGCTGGTTCTTTTGTAGATCTGTTAACAGGGGCCTTGCCGGCCGAGGGCTTAGTTTTAAGCCGAGATATACTTGTTTGTTTTCTTAATTGCATGTGACTGCCATGTGCTATCAGCAGGGTCGGCTCGGGCCTGAATTTTGGCTTTAGGAGTCAGTTGCGCCCCTTGAGTTTGGGGAGTGACAAACTTGGTATCAGAGCAACGTCGTATCCTAGGGAGTCTGCAAGCCATATCTAGTAGAGTCTTGTTTATAAATGTGTTGTGCACCACATTCGATAAGCAAGAAGCTGCCGGGCATGTTAGAATGACTATCCTTCTTTTGCTCACCTCGTGCTATAGAGCGATGTCTTAAGGGTTGAGGTTTCTGGCTTATAATTGATACTTGTATGCAGATAGAGATGACTGACACTAGACAGACCACAACTAGCCAGGGCTAGATACAACTGCAAGTGAGGGTACCGACAAAGTACCACAAGTAGAGGTAGCCCATTGTGAGACCCGGGGGAGACATCTTCTCAGCCCCCTATAGCTTCTCCACAGCTTCAGGAGCCTCCGTGGGCTACAGGACTTTCGGCTCCACCAGCAGTACCACCTCTAGTTCCTCCTATTCCATCTGATCAGGATTTCAAGAGTGCAGTATATATGTTAGCACAGTTAGTAGCTGCACAGTGCCAACCAGTTGCGCCAGATATTGCTGGACCTTCTGAAGGGCCCGGAAGTTCGAGAGTTCGTGAATTTCTTACCCTGAATCCTCCACAGTTTACAGGAACAGATCGCAGAGAAGACCCTCAACACTTTGTTGATCAGCTTCATAGGATCTTCAGAGTCATGCATGCCTTATCGACTGAGTCAGTTGAGTTAGCAGCATTTCGATTGCGTGATGTTGCAGTATTGTGGTATGAAAGTTGGGAGAGATCTAGGGAAAAAGATACATCTCTACCCACTTGGGATAGCTTTACAGAAGCTTTCATAGATCACTATTTTCCTCGAAAGATTAGGGATGGCCGGGTGGACCAGTTTCTGAACCTCCGACAGGGTGGCATGAGTGTTCGAGAGTACGGGTTGAGATTTGATTCATTGGCTAGATATGCACCAGCATTTGTTGATACGATGCATGACAGGGTGCGTAGATTTGTGGGAGGGCTTGACTCAGACTATATCGAGGCTTGTTCTACCGCTGCGCTAAATGATAATATGGATATCTCGCGGATTCAGGCCTTCGCACAGGGCATAGACGATCGCCGACATTGACAGTATACGAGTGAGAGGGTCGAGAGAGAGAGAGAGACAGAAGAGGGCTAGACCCGCTGGTTCGCAGGGAGATTTTCAGGGTGGTCCCAGACCCCAATATTTTATTAGGCCACCTAGACCTCCACCACAGCAGTTCCAGGGTAGTAGATTTTATAGTCAGGGACAGTCAGGCCTAGGTGAGGGCTCACGAGCATCAGACTCTCATCAGCAGAGAGGCTCAGGCCAGGCTAGGACAGCATCGCCGCGTTGCGCAACTTGTGGTAGGCTGCATTTCGGGAGGTGTAAACAGGGTTCCACAGGTTGTTATTCTTGTGGACAGGAGGGGCATGTGTGAAGAAACTGCCCGACCATATGTCAGGGTGGTATAGGTCAGTCGACCAGGTCAATAGTAGGTTCCTCTTCATCAGCACAGTCTACAGGGCGTGGACCCCAGACTTCAGCAGGTAGAGGTAGAGGCAGAGGCAGAGGCAGAGAGGGAGCATCTAGTTATAGTAGTGGCCATAATTGTACGTATTCACTAGCCGGCCGACAGGACTCAGAGTCATCACCAGATGTTATGACAGGTACATTGATTGTTTGCTCCCATCGTGTTTATGCTTTGATAGATCCTGGATCTACTCTGTCTTATGTGACTCCATTTATTGCGGGGAAGTTATGTATAGTAGCAGAGTCATTAGATCGACCCTTTATTGTATCTACCCCAGTTGATGAGTCTATTATTGCCAAAAGAGTCTATCGAGGTTGCACGGTAGAAATTATAGACCGTCAGACCTCTGTAGAGTTAGAGATGGTCGATTTCGACGTCATTATGGGTATGGACTGGTTAGCGTCTTGTTATGCTAATGTTGAGTGTCGAACAAAGATTGTTAGATTCCACTTTCCAGGAGAGGCAGTTCGAGAATGGAAAGGCGTTACAGCAACGCCAAAAGGTAGGTTTATTTCCTATCTTAAGGCGAGGAGGATGATTACTAAGGGTTGTATTTATCATCTTGTTCGTGTTCATAATATAGATGCAGAACCACCGACGCTTCCGTCTATTCCGGTAGTTAATGAGTTTCTAGATGTATTTCCAGACGAACTTCCTGGTATCCCTCCAGAACGAGAAATTGATTTTGCTATCGATATGCTACCAGGTACACAACCCATATCTATCCCTCCTTATAGAATGGCTCCTGCTGAACTAAAAGAGTTGAAGGGTCAGCTGAAAGACTTGCTGAATAAAGGCTTTATCAGACCTAGTGCTTCACCATGGGGTGAACCAGTGTTATTTGTGAGGAAGAAAAATGGCTCACTAAGAATGTGTATCGATTATCGACAGCTGAATAAGGCGACTATAAAGAATAAGTATCCCCTTCCGAGGATCGATGACTTGTTTGATCAATTACAAGGTGCTGAGTGCTTCTCGAAGATTGATTTAAGATCAGGTTACCACCAAATACGAGTTCGGGAGAAAGACATTCCAAAGACAGCTTTTAGAACTAGATATGGACACTTTGAGTTCTTGGTGATGTCTTTTGGATTAACTAATGCCCCAGCAGTGTTCATGGACCTGATGAATAGTATATTCAGGCCGTATTTAGACTTGTTTGTGATTGTATTTATTGATGATATTTTGGTGTATTCACGTTCAAAAGTTGAGCATGCAAATCATCTGCGAGCAGTCCTTCAGGTTCTTCGAGATCAAGAACTTTATGCAAAGTTTTCTAAGTGTGAGTTCTGGTTGAACTCTGTCGCTTTCTTAGGCCATATTGTATCAGATGCAGGTATTGCAGTTGATACACAAAAGATTGAGGCCTTAAAAAATTGGCCCAGACATATGACTCCAACTGAGGTTCGTAGTTTCTTGGGGTTAGCTGGGTACTACAGAAGGTTTGTAGAGGAGTTTTCTTCACTTTCAGCACCATTAACGAAGCTGACTCAAAAAGCAGTTAAGTTCCAGTGGACTGAGGCTTGCGGGCATAGTTTCCAGGAGCTAAAGGACAGGTTGACATCAGCACCAGTTCTAGCATTGGCAGAGGGTTCAGAAGGCTATGCGGTGTACTGTGATGCTTCTGGGGTTGGGTTGGGATGTGTTCTAATGCAACATGGTAAGGTTATCGCATATGCTTCAAGACAGTTGAGGAAACATGAGAAGAACTATCCGACCCATGATTTAGAGTTAGCTACAGTTGTGCATGCATTAAAAATCTGGAGACACTATTTGTATGGTGTTCATGTTGACATCTTCACAGATCATAAAAGCCTTCAATATATATTTAGACAGAAGGAGTTAAATCTGTGACAATGTCGATGGCTTGAGTTACTGAAAGACTACGACGTGGATATTTTATATCATCCAGGAAAGGCAAATGTAGTAGCCGATGCCCTCAGTCGAAGATCTATGGGTAGTTTATCCCATTTAGGTGTTGAGAAGCGGGAGCTAGTGCGAGAGCTTCATCTGTTGGCTAGTTTGGGAGTCAGATTATTAGAGGCAGGCGATAGTGGGGTCACAATTCAGGATACATCCGTATCATCTCTAGTTGTAGAAGTAAAATCATGACAACAAGAGGATCCTAGCTTAGAGCAGCTTAGAGCTAAGGCTCAGGATCAACAGTCTTTAGCATTTTATATAGCAGAAGATGTAGTCCTCAGATATAGCGGTCGATTGTGTGTTCCGAATGTTGCAGGGCATCGACATCGAATTATGGAAGAGGCACATCATTCCCGTTATTCTATTCACCCTGGTTCGACGAAGATGTACCATGATATTAAGGAGATCTATTGGTGGCAGGGGATGAAGAAGGACGTTGCTGAGTTTGTGGCGCAGTGTCCTAACTGCCAACAGGTGAAGGTTGAGCACCAAAAGCCCGCTGGACTAGTTCAGGAGATAGCCATTCCTTTGTGGAAGTGGGAAGCAATTAATATGGATTTTATTACAGGATTACCTCGATCTCATCGCAAGTTTGACTCTATTTGGGTAGTTGTTGATAGACTAACAAAATTAGCCCATTTCTTACCAGTCAAGGCTACTTTTTCGGCCGAAAACTATGCAGGGCTCTATATTAGAGAGATTGTTAGGCTACACGGTGTCCCAGTATCTATTATCTCTGATAGAGGAGCACAATTTACCGCCAATTTCTGGAAGTCCTTCCAGAAAGGATTAGGGACACAAGTTAATCTTAGTACTGCCTTTCACCCTCAGATAGATGGCCAGGCTGAGCGAACAATTTTGACACTCGAAGATATGTTACGGGCGTGCGCGCTAGACTTCAAGGGAAGTTGGGATGACCACTTGCCTCTTATTGAGTTTGCATACAATAATAGTTATCATTCTAGCATCGGGATGGCACCTTATGAGGCTTTGTATGGGAGAAAATGTATATCCCCCATTGGATGGTTTGAGGTAGGTGAGTCAGTGTTGATTGGACCCGATTTAGTCCAGCAGACAGTGGAGAAAGTTAAGCTCATTCGGGAGAGGTTGCTAACAGCTCAAAGCCGACAAAAGTCATACGCAGATGTACGACGAAGGGACTTAGATTTTTGTGTCGATGATTGGGTATTCTTAAAAGTCTCGCCTATGAAGGGTGTTATGCGATTTGGCAAAAAGGGTAAGCTTAGTCCAAGATTCATTGGGCCATACCAGATCCTTCGGAGAGTAGGACGTGTGGCTTATGAGTTAGAATTGCCTTCAGGGCTAAAATCTGTTCATCCAGTTTTCCATGTATCAATGTTACGGAAGTGTGTAGGAGACCCTTCTCGGGTTGTCCCAATTGAGGATGTTCAGATCACAGAGGAGTTGTCCTATGAGGAGACTCCAATTGCTATATTAGATCGGCAGGTCCGTAAATTGAGGACCAAAGAGATGGCTTCGGTTAAAGTATTGTGGAGGAATAAAAATAGAGAAGAGGTGACCTGGGAGGCTGAGGATGGCATGAGGTCCAAATATCCTCACTTGTTTCATACCCCAGGGTGATGTCATATCAGTTTATATTAGGGTAGTAAGGTAAGATACCTATATATATATATATATACTATTGCTTATTATTATTGTGGTGGTCGTTGTATGTCTGCTCGCTCTGTTGTGGTGGAGCTATAACGCTTAGCTATTTATGTTGTCATGTGAGACGCCTAGGTTAGAAATTTTGCATTCAGGTTCCTGGATAGTGACATTTACAAAGGATAAACTGCCTAAATTCTGGCAAGTCCTAAGGACTGAACAGTGTGCCTCAGATTTTTCATTCGAGGACGAATGTTTCTAAGGGGGAAGGAATGTAACACCCCAACTTTTCAAAACGTCTAAATTAACTCGTACCTACGTGGAAAGACAAGGAGGGTGAGTAATAAATTAAGAATCATGTGGTATGTCCTATTTTAAGTGTTCAAGTGATGCATCTCAAGTTTTGAAGTTAGGTAAGTGGCAAAATAAAAGTTGGCGGAAGTTATCGTAAGTTCCTTCTTAAAGATTTCTCTGAAATTTGGGTCAAATGTCTTGGAGGATTTCTCCCAATCTATAAAAATTTATGGGGCCCACAAACTATTGAATCGAAGGTCTACGAGTCTAGTTTCCAACGCATCAAACCGTTCATTCATACGACTTCAGAATAGAGAGATATTTGCATTTTCGTGGGACTGCACAAGCAGGCACGCGAGGTGGGGCCCTAGGTCGGTGGAAAGTTGTATATATTTTCTTCTTCGAGTTTTTTCTTCATTTTAAGCTAAATATACGGAGAAAACATAAAAACCCATTTTTAGGATCAAGTGAAATATAGATTTTCTTGACGTAAGTCCTTGACGAAAGTTGTTCTACGCGTTGGGCTCAACATCGTGGTATAATTTTTTTTATCGATTGCGTAGCATATCACAATTTAGTGTTGGGACAGCAGGGGTTTGAGTATATTTGAAGGTTTTGAGGTGAATTACGAACCTAAGATCGAGGTAAGACCTTTCTTTCATCGACTCTAGCTTTTATAAGCAGCAAATAGCAATTTGCGATGGAAATACATATCTTTTATTGTATTGTCATGGTATCTTTTATTTTGTGTGTTGATTATGGTCCTACCTTGTTGTAGTATCGAGGGAGTTATGAGTTAAAGTCTTTAGGCCACGTGAATTTAGCGAAAAAGGTATGTTAAGGCTATTCTCTTCCTATGGCATGTTTCCTTAAAGCTTAGGAGCAATGTAATTGAGTTGTTATCGTTGTTATACTTGTAGCTATTATTGTTGATTGTTGGCTGCTCGAGTGCATATAATCCTCTCTTATCGAGATTCTTATTCAGTAGTAACATTCTTATGTTGGACACGACTTAGAGGCTATTTGTATAGGATGCCTATAACTAAATTGCTCACTTTTAGCTGTTGGATTGTTATTGTTGCCTTTGGGCTAGTGTTGTTAGCTGCAGGAATGTGATCTATGCCTAGAAGGGCTATGAGTTGCCTACGGGGCTATATTGATGCCTAGAAGGGCTATGAGTTGCCTACAGGGATATATATTGACGCCTAAGAAGGTTATGTGCTTCCTACAGGGCCATGTTGTTGCCTAAGAGGGCTATGAGTTGTCTATAAGATATGTTGATGCCTAAGAGGGCTATGTGACTGCCTGCGGGGCTAGGGGACTACCGATAGGGGTATATAGGCTGATTGGCACTTACCAGGCTTATGGGGGCCTGAGTAGGTGGTCTTGTGTGCTGTTTGTACCTACCGAGCTTATGGGGGCTTGGTTAGGTTGTTGTTTTATTATTTTTGATAAATTTAGATTTAGAAGCAAGTCTGTACAATTATCTTATCCTTAATTTATTTATCAGATTATTCCGGTATATCAGGATATCTCATCATAGTCTATTGCCTTTCATACTCTGTACATTATTTGGTACTGACGCCCCATTGCCTTGGGGGCGCTGCATTCATGCATGCAGGTCCTGACAGATGACCGAGTAGACCTCCATATCAGCAGGATTGACTTTTATCCGATTGGTCAGCCCCTTTCCTCCGGAGCTGCCAGAGTTGGGAGGTTTGTTACCTTTTGTTGTATATATTCTCATGGGTAGGCTGTAGCCCTGTCCCAGCAATCTTTACTACTCTTAGAGGCTTGCAGACTAGTGTGTGGGGTTTATAGCTACGTTATGGCCATGCTGGCCTATGTTGTTGGTTTGCTGAAGCTTGTGAGCTGTTTGATGTATTGTACTGATATTTACCTGTTTTTAGTTTTGGTATAGATATCATGGTGGCCTCGACGGCCCAATCAGGACTTCTGTGCTAGTTGGATATTTCTTTATATGAACTCTTGGGAGTAGCTGGTTCTTTTGTAGATCTGTTAACAGGGGCCTTGCCGGCCGAGGGCTTAGTTTTAAGCCGAGATATACTTGTTTGTTTTCTTAATTGCATGTGACTGCCATGTGCTAGTAGCAAATGGTTCAGCAGGGTCGGCTTAGGCCTGAGTTTTGGCTTTATGAGTCAGTTGCGCCCCTTGAGTTTGGGGCGTGACACGATACTAGGTGTAGGCGGTCGTAAATATAGTATAAAACCCAACAAAGGAGTTGGGGTTGAACCCACAAGGAGTAGTACTAGTTCAAATTCAGTTACGAAGTTATAAATGTGATCTTATTGGTTATAGGTATAGAAATTATCGAACACATTTAAATAAATCAAGAGGGGTGACACGAATGTTAGATGGGGGATTTAGTTTTTCAATTAGAAACTAAAACAAGTAAAAACAACAGGGGAAATAACAAGTATAAAGGAATTCTTGGGGATGTGATTGATTATAAGATAATTTCGATATATGGGTAATTGTATATTATGAACAATTGCTAAATCTCAGGTGGTAGGCTAGACTATAGATGCAATAACTTTCTCTCAAATAACTATTATGAATCAAGCGAGTTCTCTTGAACCTCGACATGCTTAACAATATAAAAAACCCAAAGCCTTAATTTATCTACTCTCTCCAACTAGATAGGTTGGAATGAGTTAAGATTCACTTTCTTAAGCTGATACCACAATAACCCACTCACTACAATCATCAATCAATAGCTTTGGATCTAGAACCTCTCTCTCAAGCAAGCCCAAAATACTAAGTTAGAACTGCATTTGCAACAATAATTCATAAACTAACACTCAACTATCAATTCAACACACTTTAAAACAACATTTAGATTAGTAAACAACAATACCCATAAGTTAATTAATCAAATAATTACATGATCATACTCCAAGAATTGGGGTTTAAGCCACACATCATAAAAGGAAGAAATCAATAACAAGTATGTTCTCCATAATATGAGTATTGCAATCCAAGTCTTTACAATGATTCAAAATGCTCAAGTCAAAAACTCACTTCGAAAATCTCCTTCAACAAGGTTCTACAATGGAGAAAAATACTGGAACTCAAAGGATTCTTTTCGAAAAGGTGAAGAATAATTTTTTTTCTTTTTGAAATTCAATATATAATTTCCCAAATTTTGGCCTGCAGGGCCATTTGGTGATGTAAGTCGAGGGTCGTCGACCAAGTCGGCGGCGCGTCAATTGATCAATTCAATTGCTGGTATTCCTTGGTTCTTTATCCTCATGGTTATGTGAGTTTAGGCGATCCCAGTTGGTGTTGCCGATCCGTTCGATGGTTCGCTGAATGTCAAAATCCATCACCAACTTGGCTTCTCCCTACGACTGGCAGTCAGGATATTTAGGCGAGGTGAAGTACCACTCGATGAGTCACCGAGTGGCTTTGGCGATTCTCATTTTTTGCTATGTTAAGCCTTTTTCAAGTTTTTAGCTCCTTTTCTCCCGGTAATGTCCTTTCTTTGTTCTTTTTGCCTTCTTGCTGCAAATCAACATGTTAACATCAGTACGGAGAAAAAATTAGGCACTTAAGAACAATAAACTCTCAAAATAAAGCCCTAAATTAGTCTAAATATCAGACTCATCAACACCCCCAACTTAAATTTTTCCTGTCCTCAAGTAAACTGTAATTCCCCGGAAACTAGTAGACCAAACTAGAGCCTCTAGCTAGGGTTCTAAGATTTGATGTATGAGGAATATTGTCGTAGATGAGACTTTCCATGCTTAGAATAAGAGGTTTAGTGTTTAAACGTCAAGGCACATGTTAGACCCCATAGTTTAGAAGACTACCTAAGGTTTGGGTAAGGGTAGTAAGGGCAAGTGCCATGGCAAAGGGCAAAGCCTAAGCTAAAGGCCAAGGATGCCCAAACTTGGCCATGCACTACCTAGGGTTCACGAAAACCTTCACGACTAGTGGTCTTGATCACGGTCCATGAAGACCCCGTAGTCTTATGGGAGGTCAAGCCTTGAGGCCTAGCTACTGCCTAGGGACCACGAGCCACTTCACTGCCCGTGGTCATGACCACGACTCGTGGGAAGGCTCTTGGTCATGCCTTGGAATTTGGGAGCTTAGAAAGTTGAGGGGAGCCACTGGTCAAGAGACCACGGGCCGTGGTTCCCTTGACGGCTCGTGAAGAAGGGCGTGATCCCTGGCAAGAGGCTGCCTAGTTGGGAGTCCTTTGGTAATTTCCAAAAAGATTAGTTAATTAATGGGGTCATTTTCTATGAGTTTTATTCACATATATAAGGTATTTTAAGTCATTAGGCCCCAATTTTAAGTCACTTTTCACAAGAACCAAATCAAAACCCCAAATCACTCCTCTCTCAAGTATTTATCTCTCTAGAAAGCTCCGTTGAAGAAACAGCTAGAGCTTGAAGCTAAGGTCAAGATCAAAGGCTCCATTGTTGAAGGCTTTTGTAGGGATTTGAGTAAAGGTATGTTTAGCTTTTCATCTATGGTTCTTCCACGCATAGAGTCCCCTAAAAATTCCCCAAATTTGTGAAAAAGAACCCCAATCTAAGCTAGGGTTTTTTCCAATGTGTGGGTATAGTTGGGTATGACTCCAATTAGTTGGATAGTACTTATTTATTGTTAATTTAGTGTTGATTCATGATATTATGAAGAATTTATTTGAATTCCATGGTTAACCCTAGAAATCAAAGTAAGTGGGTTTATGGCTTTATGGCTTGTGATTAGAAGTTGAGGATTCTTGATAGATTCTCTAGAATTGTTATCATGCATAGAACCTATTAAAGAATAGGAATATGAAATCATGAATTGAACTATACCTCTAAATGTATGATAGATCATGAATTGTAATGATTGAATTTGGGACTTTATGATGAATTATGCTTAGAATTGCCTATGACTAAGGCTTGTGACTATTATGTCTTGTGATCTAGCCTAGTATGATGATTGTGGAGTAAAGCTTGGAGGTATGTCTTGAAGTCATAATGTTGATCACTAGGGCTTATAGAGTAAGTCTAATATGATGAGTAACTGGTAAATGAATGATACACTAGAGGTTAGAGTTGTTGTGGAAGGCTTTTACCCACCCACATGACCTATCTTGTACTAAATGAATGCATGTGTGTAGAATGTGAAAGGTTTCCTCACATAGAATGATTCTAGATTGAAAGGTTAATCACCTAAAATGAATCGAAGTATGTTAGAGTAGAATAGCTTGAAGTTGTGATATCTGATCCCTTCATGTATAATTTGTTTATGTAGAATGAGTTAGAAGTTCTCATGGTAGCTTGGGATTGAGGAACCATACTCTCCTAAGATTAGCTTGAATTAGCATTTGTGGGATACTTTTCATGGTAGCTTGAATTAGCATCTGTGGGATGCTATTCATGGTAGCTTGCACTAGAGTAGGCATGGTAGCCTAGGATTGAGGATTTATACTTTCCTATGGATAACTTTAACTAGCATTACTAAATGCATTTCATGGTAGCTTGATTTGGTTAGGCTGAGACCATTTCATGGTAGCTTGATTTGGTTAGGCCGAGATCATATCATGGTAGCTTTAGGATTGAGTACACATAATCTCCTAATGGTAGCTTAATTGAGAATCATACCCTCTTAAGGATAGCTTATATTAGCATCTTGGTGCGCTTGTAAGGATATCTTGACTTTGCATTGTAAGAGGCAAGTCAAGGGTAGCTTGAGTTAGTAGTACTCATGGTAGCTGATTTCACGTATTAGGACAATACTTCTAGTTCAAGTGCCAACGATCGTGAGTAGTAATATAACCCAACTAGTAAGTTGGGGTCAAATCCCAAGGGAGCGGTTCGTAGTTGACAATCAATAGAAAAGCATAAATGTGTTCAAGTCAATTATAGCTATAAGCATTTACGAAGAAAAACAAGATAAATTAAAGGGTGACACAAGTGTCAAATATCAAAGAGGTATTTTGTAATTAATTATCAACTAAAACGACAACTAAAAACGAAAATACAAGTATGGAGATGGGATTCTTGGGATGTGATAGGATTATTGGCTACAGTAAACAACTGGGTAATTGCTATTGATAGTAAATCGCTGTAAATTTGTAACTAAGCTACACTATAGTGGGGTAAATTTTCTCTCGAACAATTTACCCCGAATCAAATCGGTTTCTCTCCAACAACAATAAGAGGCAATGAAGCACAGCCTTTGCCTTAGTCCATTCACTCTCTCGAGCTGAATGTGTGGGAGAGGGTTTCAAATTCACTCTATCGAGTTGAACCCACGACAACCCAATAACCAAAGACCATCGATTCAGCAGTTTTGGTTTTACAAACTCTCTCTCGAGCAAGTTGAAAACACGAAGTTAGAATTGTTTTTGCAACTACAACCCCATTAAATTCAAACACAACCACTGAACGAAATCACTTTTAAATAACGAATAAACAATCAATTAGCAATACCAGTAGTACATTCAACCTATTTTCACATAATCACACCCCAAGAATTGGGGTTTTAGCTAGACATAGTAAAGAGATAGAAATCGATACCGAAAAATGTTTCCATCAACTGGGTACGATTGATATGGTCTTTACACATGTCTAAGATGAAGAATCTTCAATACCCAGTTCCAATTTCTTCAAAATAGGAATTTTCAAAATCTCAAAAGCTAAGGCAAAATGTCTCTCAAACTCAGTTCACAGTTCTAAGCTTCAAAAACTGAATAATAATATGATTGCCTACAAAATCTCATTCTAAGCTAAAAATTTAAACAAGTATTTATAGTTGTCAAAATGTGTGTTGCGAAGATTCAGTCGGCGCAGTTAGTCAGGATCGCTGATCCACTCGGTGATTCACCCTTTGGTCATTTGTATCGCCTTTTGTTTTTGCCTTCAGCATCCTTAAAGTTCTGTAACTTTGGGCGATAAGGCACAACATCGCGGAACTGTTTGGTGATTCGCCGACTGCTCTTTTGTATCACCGACTTGATTTTCTCCTTCAGGACTTGGCACACTGGAACATTAGAGGAGCCCAAGGCCATTCCGCAACTTGCCCAATGGTTTAGGCAATCCTCATGCCTTCTTTTCTTCGTTCTTTCAACTGCCTTGTTCCTTTTTGCTTAATAGTATCCATGCTTTGTCTCTAAGTTCAAATACCTGAAATTCAAGGATTTATATAAGTTATTGAGATTAAATGTGCATTCGAGGACACTAAATCTATTAAAATTAAGCCCTAAATGAGTCCAAATCATGGACTCATCAACACCCCCAATCATGAATGCACACAAAAAGACTTAACATACTCATGCAAGGATCAAATGAGTGCACTCAAAGTTTCCAATTGTGACTCACAAATCATGAGGATTATGGGTAATGGATCAATTAAAGGTCACAATGTTATCAAGGTTCTTCCAAGAAAAGGTCAAGGTTCAAAGGGTGCTCAAAAGGGGTTCACACAATCACAAGGTAGGCCACAAAAAGAGGTATAATGTCAAATTGTTTCACACTATTTAAAGTTTCCTAAGATCATATCAAGAGTTCACATCACTTAGTCAGCCGGACCAACGGGGAAAATTCTAGGTGCCATCACACATGGTTCACTGTAAGCTCATCACACAAGGCATTGACACCAAAGTTAAACAAGACTCCACACTTTCGTTAGTGTGCAATCTTCATCACAAGAGATTTAATTCGGTACTTGGCTAGTCACCGAGATGCAATATGTTCACATATTGGCTATGCAACTTCATTTACCCTCATCGTAGCTGCACATTCATTTTTGTTCGATTATGAGCACTATTCAAGTCATCAATATTGATCAAAACCGATACTTAAATTTGCACAAGAACAACCACATTCAATACAAACACGAGGTGGCAAATTTTTTTTGGAAGGGTCAAAAATCATTTATAATTGAAAACAAGGAGCCACAAGCTCAAACATCCACAAAAAGTAGTGTATAACACAAATTTAGTTCAAAGCCCAAATATATAAACAAAACACGAATTACGAATGTCACAAAAAAGGTGGGCCTCACCCCACCACAAATAAAAGCATTTATCCTCAAATGCAAACAAAATTATCCAAAAGTCAACATGAAAGTAAGATAGAGAGGGAGGTACAGAGGGGATCCTGTCTACGCAGTTGCTTCATCTGTCTTGGCATTAGTGCCCGGTGAATTAGTCTGGACTTGGGCATCAGTGCCCAGAGTCACCTCAGAAGGAACAGTAGTACCAAACCCAACAGGAGTTGCCACATGTGTATCCACCAAAAAGTTTCGCATAGCTGCATAGAATCCCTGGGCCCATGAAGGAATAGAGGGGCCTCGGGGAGTAGTCTCCTTGGCAGAAATGAGTCTCTCGCCCTTGCCTTTGTCTCTAGGTGGAGGTTCTTGTTTGCCCTTCTTGGGAGGATTTGACCTCCCTTCATTCCTCTTGAAATTTTGTGCTCTTATCTTTCGGGGTGGCATGTTCTTTTAGAAAATTTTGGTCTAGCCATGTCTGCAAAGCATCGAGACAAAGTTAGAAACTATTCAAACAAAAGCATAGAAATTCGGTTGCAGACAGACTCGTCGAACCGGTCGACGAGTCACCCAATTGCTTTGGCGAGCTAAATTGGGATTGCCTAAAGGATTGGCTTTAAAGCTATGGCAATTCAGTGATGGAATGGCCTTTCGACGAATCTCCGACAACATTCAGTAAGCAAGGTTCAGCTCACCGACTGTTATAGTGCAAAAAGGGTTGAGAAGCGCAGACAAAGGGCGATCGAGAAGTCTTTCGGTGAGTCGTCGAGTGTCCTCGGTGACCTCAGGCTTTTCGCTGAAAGTTACAGAACCCAACAACATATAAAACATGAAATTAAAGGTAAGATAGGGACATTACGCGAATCGTCTAGTGGTTTGGCGAGCTCGACCCAACTCGCCAAATGACCCAACGTGCTTATTTTCAACCGAACTTCTCGAATTCAACCACACAACCCCCGAAAACAAAATAAAAACATGCACAACTCAGATTCAAACAAGAACTATAACATACAAGCACAACCCCACAAAATTTAATCTATTTCAATGCACCAAATTACGGGTTTTCAACATTCAAAACAATATGGGCAAGATTTTTAAATTAAAATAGGCATTCAAACATTTTAATCCTATCATAGAGGCCCAACACATGACAACATGATAAGATCATTTGCATAAGAGTTCAGAATGTTAAAAAAAAATCGGGGTTCGGGAGACCAACCTTTAATGCTGATTATGATAAGATTGAATCACTAGGCGGCAATGTAATCCAAATTTCGAGCACATATCGATGACTAAAACACTTGGAGAATGCAACAATATAGAGAATAACATGCAAGTGTGAGTTTGTGAAGCTTTAAAGAGAGGAAAAGTGAAGGAGTTTGAAAGTATAACCTTTTGGCCTTAAAAATCATCCAGTTTTCGCCCATTCGGCGACATTAGTCATGCTAGTTGAACCACTCGGCGACACGCCGAGTGGTCACTTACCTCACTGAGTTTTACAGGACATCCAGTTATGGTGGGGGTCCAAATGGCGGAATAGGTCGAGATCGCCGACCTGTGATTCACCAATAATTTCCTGGGATCGCCGAGTTTTATAGACTCCTATTTGAATTTGTCTTGAGTCCAACAATGGTTTAGGTCGGGGTCGCCAACCTCTTCGGCGATGCGTCGACTAGGCCTTTTTCTCGCCAATTTTCATCTTTACAAACACTTTCGACACGTTAACCTGCACAACCAACACACCATTATTCCAAACAAACAAAGAAAACAAATAGAAAAACTTAGGTTGCCTCCCACGCAACGCCTTAGTTAACGTCGCGGCACGACACAAGTCCACCTTCAAATCTCATTCTTAAGGTTAGCCATAGTATCACTAGGCAAACCCCCCTGCTGTCTTGGGTTGAGATGAGACAATATATGAACCATTTGGGTCTCCAACTGCTTGATCAACACTAAATGGGAGGTGACGGTCTGGTTAAGGGTAGACACATCTTCTTTGATTTCTTTTAAAATCTTTTTGGATCCTTCAACTTTGTTGAGGATACGAGAGAGCACATCCTCAGACCTACCACCTTCCAAATCCTTTGGATTTTGGCACTCGTGGGGAGGCACATACCTATCCTTCTCCCCATCCTTCCAATTTGGATTACGGTCCCTCCATTCACGATCTTGATCTTTTCAACCTTTATCCCTACTCCAACCTTGGTTACCACCCTGCCTCGAGTAGTTTGAACGATAACCACCACCTTGGTTGGCTAGGAAATTTACCTCTTCATTATACAAGGCCTCAAGCTTTGACTCATCCAGATTAGCACACCCGACACCCACGACATTGACACTTCGAGCACTAGCTCCCACGACATTTTTAGATAAAATGTCAAGTTGTGTCATGATCTTGACCAAGTTTTGGGTCCTTCCTTGATACTTCTCCATATGTTCCTTAGTCAACTTGAACGTGAGAGGGGAGACCTGGTTTTCACGGGTATACCATTCCCTGTTTATGGTAATCATGCCATCCAAGAGCTGAGCCGCTATCACATAAGGTTGCTGCATCAAACCTCCCAGAGAAAGTTGGTCAGCAACACCCTTATTTACCGAGTCAAGACTCCGGTAAAAATTTGCAGCAACACGTTATCAGGCAAGCCATGGGTTGGGAATTGAAGCACAAACTTTTTGAATCGCACCCAAGTTTCATGAATTGGCTCGCCTTCTAGACGCTTGAAGCTCTGAATGCTGTCCCGAAGAGTCATTATCTTCGAGGGAGGGAAGAATCACATTTGAAATGTGGTAACCAACTCCTCCCTTGAAGTGATTGATTCATGTGGAAATTCAACCAGCCACTTGCACGCTTCTCCCATCAAAGGGAACGAGAACAACCTCAACTGGACCGATTCTTGGATATTCTTAATGGAGAATGGTCCGTATATATCCACAAAGTTTCTAATGTGCTCATGGGGATCCTCATGATCCAAACCACTGAAAAGCCCTTTTAGTTGCAAGAGTTGCAACATAGTACTCGTGATGTGGAACACCACATTTCCTTCAGCCGTGGGCAAGCGAATGGCACCAATACCGCCTATGAGGTGGGGGTCATTAGCATGAGGCTCGTTGAGATCGTTGAGGTTTCTGATGTCATTTTGATGGCCTATTTGGCTTCCATTGCTACAGTTCACTCTCATACTTCCTATTTTCAACACAAACAAGCAAAACAAAACTAAAAGTTAAGTAAGTAGAACTATAACTAACAAGAACACAATTTAACTTAATTAGAAATTCTCAAATAACACCACTCCCCGGCAGTGGAGCCATTTTGATTTCACGTATCAGTACACTACTTCCAGTTTAAGTGCCAATGATCGTGAGTAGTAATACCAACTAGTGAGTTGGGGTCGATTCCTAAGAGAGCGGGTCGTAATTGAGAATCAATAGAAAAACATACATGTGCTAAAGTCAATTATTGCTATAAACATTTACGAAGAAAAATATGATAAATTAAAGGGTGACACAAGTGTCAAATATCAAAGGGGTATTTTTTAATCAATTATCAACCAAAACGACAACTAAAAATGAAAATACAAGTATGGAGACAGAATTATTGGGATGTGATAGGATTATGGGCTAAGGTAAACAACCGGGTAATTGCTATTGATAGTAAATCACTATAAATTTGTAACTAAGCTAAACTATAGTGGGGGTAAACTTTCTCTCGAACAATTTACCCCGAATCAAATCAGTTTCTCTCGAACACCAATAAGCGGCAAGGAAGCACAACCTTCACCTTAGTCCATTCAGTCTCTCGAGCTGAATGTGTGGAAGGGGGTTTAGGATTCACTCTCTCAAGATGAACCCACAACAATCCAATAACCACAGACCATCGATTCAATAGTTTGGGTTTTACGACCTCTCTCTCGAGCACGCCAAAAACATGAAGTCAAAATTGTATTTGTAACTAGAACCCTATTAAATTCAAACACAACCATTGAACGAAATCACTTTTAAACAACAAATAAACAATCAATTAGCAATACTTAGCAGAAAAATCAACCCATATTCACATAATCACACCCTAAGAATTGGGGTTTTAGCTAGACATAGTAAAGAGATAGAAATCGATACCAAAAAATGTTTCCATCAAGTGGGTACAGTTGATATGGTCTTTACACTTGTCTAAGATGAAGAATCTTCAATACCCACTTCCAATTTCTTCATAATGCGAATTTTCAAAATCTCCGAAGCTAAGGAAAAATGTCTCTCAAACTCAGTTCTCAGTTCTCAGTTCTAAGCTTAAAAAACTGATTAATAATATGATTCCCTAAAAAATCTGATTCTAAGTGAAACATTTAAACAAGTATTTATAGTTGTCAAAAAGTGTGCTGCAAAGGTTCAGTCGATGCAGTTAGTCGGGATCACCAATTCACTCGGCGTTCGCCCTTTGGTCATTTGTATCGCATTTTGTTTTTGCCTTCAATATCCTTAAGGTTCTATAACTTTGGGTGATAAGGCACTACATCACGAAGCTGTTCGGCGACTCGCCTACTGCTTCTTTCTATCACCGACTTGATTTTCTCCTTCAGGGCTTGGCACAATAGAACATTAGGCAAGCCCAAGGCCATTTGACGACTCGCCCAATGGTTTAGGAGATCCTCATGCCTTCTTTTCTTTGTTCTTTCAGTTGCCTTATTCCTTTTTGCTCAATAGTGTACATGCTTTGTCTCTAAGTTCAAATACCTGAAATTCAAGGATTTACATCAGTTATTGGGACAAAATATGCATTTGAGGACACTAAATCTATTAAAATTAAGCCCAACATGAGTCCAAATCGTGGACTCATCAGTAGCCTAGGATGGAGGATGTACTCTTTCCTAGGGATAGCTTGAATAACATCATGGGATGTGTTTCATGGTAGGTAGGATGGGACATTGGTATCCTTCTTTGCAGAGCTTGGACTTGCATGATAGTATGCCCTCCATGGTAGTTTGACTTAGCATAATTAAGACATGTTAGTTAGCTTATTAGCTTGGTTTAGCCTAGTAGGGTGCTATTGTTTGGTATCCTTGAATTGAGGTCTTATGCTCATTCATGTGTGATGACTTTCCTGGTACTAAATAGAGAAGTACCTTATATGAATAGAGGCAAATAGTCAAGAGGGACAAGTCCCCAACTAGAGAACATTCATGATAGTTTAAAGGAGTACTTAGTGTGGGTAGTAGTATGGGATGCTATCCATACATTGCACAAGTATGAGTTAAGGCTAGGTATGAAGGGCTCCTTTACATAAGTATAGTTTAGCTTGGGTTGTTGCTATAGTTGCCTTCGATGATATGATTGACTTGAGATTGTAGTTCCTTGTCTTTATGAAGTAGGTCAAGAATGACATCTATGAATAGTAAGCATGAATAGAGTGACTTCAAGTTATTCTTAGTGTGAGTGGTATTATGGGATGACCCTCATGCATTGCACAAGTGTGCCTTGAGGTTACTTAGGAGTATAGTGCTCTTATGACATGAAACCTTGGTCTTGACTATGAATGTGAACTATGCCCAAGGATAACTAAAAATAGGTACTTAGCTTGGATGGTATTATGGGATGTTATTCTTGCCTTGCACAAGTATGCTTTGAGGTGGCTTGTGAAGTAGTTCTCTTGTAATATAAAGACAAAAGGTTGAAGTATGTAAATATGAAAGTCTAAGAAAAGACCATGCCATGAATATGATGTATCTCCTATGCTCATTTACTATGTCTTATGTTGACTCATGATTATATATGATGCTTATGTTGGAGATTATGCTATGACTATGTTATTATATCTTATGCTTATGTCTTATGTTTACTAACCATTTTTGAGATGCTATTATGATGTTGTGCTAGCTTTCATACTTGGTACATTTTGTACTAACACATATTGCCTACATTCTAATCAAATGTAGGGTTTTAGAGATAGAGTTCCATTGAAGACTAGGTTTCCAAGCGGCAAGAAGAGTTGAAGAATTGGTGAGACAAACCCATATTTCCTTTATGTCATTTCTTTATGTTTTAGACTTTGTATGGGCTGCGTCCCAAACGTTTTATTCAAGAGTTATGTTAGATGGTTTGAGACAAAAGTGTAGTAAAGACTTCCGCTTGCTTTATGAAAATGTTTTCGATTGTATCGACAAAGAAGTTTTAAATTTTTCGTACCTTTATCTTTTGTTATGATTATGCTAAGGGCTTGTATGATACCCCTTTGGGGTCAAGTACGCCATGTTATATCTAGGGTGTACCGCTGGGTCGTGACATAAACTCAAGTTCATTCGGTTCTACAAATAGTGCTACTCAAGACTCAACATCCATGCACATAAGAAGTTCAGACTACACATGCAAAGTTCAATTGTGCACTCTAAGTTTCAAATTGTGACTTATCGTCATCAAATGGACTCAAGCTCACAATGCTTGCTTCAAATGCAAGCTCAAGCTCAATAAAAGCAATCGAAAGCCCTCACAACAAAAAGGATCCCATCTTCACACAAAGAGCATAAATTTTTTCAGAATGTAGGAATCTCAAACAACTCTCACTCTCTCAAAAACAAACACATGCATGATCATTTCGCATAGGCTTGCTTGTATTTTCCAATCAACAAAAAAATAAGCCCATTCAAGATCACAAAGGTCTTGCAAGGCTTGTAACGGGGTTGAGGGTAATAATAGTATGATCATTTAGGCATAGTGACTTCTATCTTCATGGAGCTTGGCCTGCACTTCAAACTTTCACCTTTTCTATATCACTTTTTGATTCTCAAAACCACACCCTATTCTTTCAATCAAACTTCATTGGATGACATTTTCTCATTTCTCACACTTTATTTCAACAATTCTTTTTTTTTTTAATCTTTTTCTTCTTTTTGTTTCTATTTTTCATTTTTTATATGGAGGAGTTCCATTTTTCTCAGCACAATCTTTCAAATCAAAGGGAGGAATTTCTCAAACTTCTTTATTTGCCTCATTTTTCATCACATCCCCAACTTAGGCTTTTGGCCTAAGATGGTTTAAAAGAAATATTTGGCTCACTCTTCACATGTTGCCTAAGATCATTTCTATCATTCGCTCACACTAGCCAATTGGACCAACGGGGCAACGTCTAAGTATAACCAAACATGCATTTCAAGTCAACCTCACCACACACGACATTTAATGCTATCATCAAACAAGGCTTTACCATTTTCGTAAGCGTGCAATGATTACCAGAAGAGTCCCACTCAATAACTCACATAATCACAATTAGATGCTACGAGTTCACACACAACGTATGCAACTCAATTCTCCTAATCGGATTTGCACATACATGTCGTTCACATAAGAGCACTATTCAAATCATCGAAATTGATCACAATCGACACTCAAAATTTTCAAGAGAACAACCACTTTCACACATCAAGAGGTGGCAATTTTAAATTTTTGTTTGAAACCATTTGCACATTACAAACAATGGACCAGTATGGATAAAAAACAAAGATATATAAATATGAACATAAAATCAGATCCAACATTCATAAAACAAAAAAACAACCCAAAAGAGGTGTGTATCGAAATACCCCACCCCGCCAACAAAAAAAGTAGTTGTCCTCAAAAGCAATGAAACAATGATAAAGTCTAAAAAATAATAAAAATGAGATAAAAGAGTCATCCTTCTAGGCTAAGCCTAGGGTGAAGTCGGCATATCAGTCACTCCCTCTGTCTGGGCATCAGTGCCCGGCTCATCAACATCCATGGCTCCACTGGAGCCTACCATAGACATGTCCCTCAATGAGGCATGCATAACTGTATCCATCGTGGCATCCTCCAGGTTTTCCAAATTATCGTACACGATCTCCTCTCTAACACCCAGCTGCTCCTCATCTATCTGTGCCTCAGACTTCACATCTACCTCATTACCCTAGCATCATCTTCGATCGTAGTAGCCGGAGGAACCTCAGAACTGGCTGAAATATCAGTGCATGGTACCGTAATAGCATCCAATGCCAACATGTGGCCCTGAATAAGCTCTCTATGCTCCCTCAAATCAGCCCGGATTAATGCCAATGCACCAGTAATCACTCGCTCTATCAGCCTAGGCACAACGGCCTCTACCCGGGAGGCACACACTTCAGTAGATTACGCAAGATTAATCTATAATCGATCCAAGACACGCAACCTTCAGATGTGGGAGGATAGACACATTCTGGGAAGGCATGATAGTGCTACTGATGAGCGGAACAAGTATCTAGTAGGAACGTTTAGGTCTTTCTTGTCAATTGGTTCACAAACCTCAGTCCACCTCGGAGTAGCATCAGAGAGCAGGGGTTCTAGCCAACCCCTAAGGTCCTCTAGGGTCTTTTTCTAGACTAAATCGGGATAATTAGAGCATCCAAGTGCTGTATTTATCTCCGTGCTACTGTATTTGACCTTCTTCTCACGAATATTCACGAAGTTGACTGACTTGAAGGCACTTGCCTTCTTTTTCCCATTCGTCACCAACTCCCCGTATGCCGAATAAAACTCTCAGACCCAAGTAGGAATAATGTAAGGGCCATGGGGTTAGTGAAAATGTTAAATTTGTGCAACTTCAAGGTGTTCCACACCTTGGGATACATGTCCACCACACCATCGGTAGACAAGATCTTTTCCTCCAAAAGGGTCCTCAAACCCTCATCCTTTAATCTTTTGAGTGACCGGGGAGGAGGACCCCTAATAGGAGGAGCATGTGCCACTATCTGAGCTAGAGCAAGAAAAGGAGGAGTAGGCATCGGAGGCACCAAAATCATCGATGGATCATGTAAAGATTTGGAGCGTAGCTCCACTCTCCTAGGCTGTAATAACTGATCATATTCCAACTCAGAGATAGAGGTCGGAGAACTATCCTAAAAACCACCCTCGTATTCAGAGAGTGAGGTATTGGCATAAATACCCTTAATGTCAGAGCTCTCCTCTGCTGGTGTAGGCAAAGCTAGACCCCTTTCCCTTTCCCTTTCCTTTTTTTTGAGGGAGTTTTATAGCCGGGGCCCGAGAAGCAATGACTTTCTCATTTATCACAATCCCCCAGGCCCTCTTCCGAGGCGGTTGATTTCTACAAATAACTTTGGGTCTAGCCATACCTGAAAAACAATGTTGAAAACGTTAGATGTAGTTACGAAAAATTTAAATATAAAAGTTGTAGGAAGACTCGCCGAAAAGATCGGTGAGTCGCCGAACACTTTTGGCGAGCCAAGTCGGGCTCGCGAAAAGTTCTAGCGAGAAATTATTCAGAAATAAAGGTAGGTTGGTGATGTCCAGAGACATTCGATCTATCGCCCACTACATGGCGATCAAAGGGGGCCTTAGGCGAACCGTCGAACAACTTGGTGAGCTAGAACCAGCTCACCCAGTAGCCTAACCTGCCAGTTTTGCACCCTGAACTTCACAATCAACCCCGCAGCCCAAAAAAACTAAATTAAACTCACATAAATGGAATTAACTTAAGATCCATAAGACCCAAGCATACGGGGTACTCCGACTATCCCCGATTTGGCATAAATTGGCCAATTGATGTATTTTTTCCTTAAGAATGACGTCAATTGCTCTATCATTGGGCAAATTTGTAACACCTTAGAAATTAGTAGACTCAATTATAGCCTTATGTTAGGGTCCTAGAGTTTGATATTAAGGATAAGAGTCGTAGTTAAGACTTCCCACACTTATAATGAGGTGTTTAGTGGTTAAACTTCAAGGTATGTGTTACACCCCATAGTTTAGTAGACAATCTAGGGTTGATTTGAGGGATAGAGTTACGGCCAAGAGGGCTTGAGACAAGCCAAGGGGCAAGCCCAAGCCAAGGCCAAGGCTGCCCCATGCTTGAGAAGCACACTGCCTCAACTCCATGACCACCACAACGGTCAGTGGTGTGGACCACGGCTCGTGGTGTGGTTCATGAAGACAAGGAAGTAGCTCCCTAACGGCTGCCTCAAAATGGCTCATCTTTATGAGCCACTTCACGGCCAGTGGTGAAGACCATGTCAAGGCTCGTGAAGAAGCCTCAGTATTGTGGAGGCCAAGACAAGTTCCCTAGCTAATGGTCCAAAGACCACTAGCAGGACCACGGTCAGTGGTGAGGACCACGACCCGTGGTGCCTCTCGTGAAGGCTGGACGGGAGGCTGCCAAGTAAGGAGCTTTTGGCAAATTCCTTTTTAGTTGGTATTAAGTGGGGGTCATTTTACATGGACTTCATACACCTATATAAACTATTTTAAGTCATTAAACACCCCAACTACATCATTGAGAATCAAAACCCCAAAAATACTCTCCTCTCAAATAGTTCTCTCTCAAGTAATCTCAAGACTTGAAGAAGAAGATAGGGCTTGAAGCTTAGGTCAAGAACAAAACTCCATTGTTGCAAGCTTGTGTAAGGGATTTGAATCAAGGAATGCTTAGCCTATTCATCTATGGATTCTTCCATCCATAGAGTCCCCTAGATTTCCCCCCAGTTTGTGAAGAATAACCCCAATCTAAACAGGGTTTCTTCCATTGTTATGGGTTCAGTTGGGTATTATTTTAATTGGTTGGATAATACTTGTTTAGTTTAGTATTTATTCATGATATTATTACATGTTTTCCATGGTTAACCCTAGTCTAATTGATGAATTTGAGTTATGTGGGTTTATGCCATGAAAGGTGAAATTGAAGGTTCAAGGGTGACCCTCCAAAATGGATATCATGTATAGAAATTGTTCAAGAATAGGAACATGTAAGAATGAATTGAACTAGATTGATGTATGTATGATAGATCATGATTAGTAGTGATTGAATTTGGGACTTTATGATGAATTAAGATTATAATTGCCTAAGAACAAGGCTTGTGACTAATATGTCTTGTGATCTAGAATTATAAGATGAATGTATAAGTAAGGCCTTGTAAGTAGGGCTTGAAATTATAGATGTTGATCACTAGGATTTCTAGATTAAGTCTAAAATGAAAAGATAGCTTGCATTAATGGGTGTACAAATGGATAGGGTTGTGGTGAGAGGCTTTTACCCTCATAGCCTACCTAGTACTATTGAATGCTTGTATGTAGTATTTGAAACGTCTTCTCACATAGAATGAATCAAGATTGAAAGGTTAATCACCAAAAATTAATCAAAGCATAGTAGACTAGAATAGCTTGAATTTATGACATATCATCCCTTCATGTACAGTTTGGCTTAAGTAGCTTGAGTTAGGAGTTCTCATGGTAGCATGGGATTGAGGAAACATACTCTTCTAAGGCTAGCTTGAATTAACATTTGTAGGATACTTTTCATGGTAGCTTGAGTTAGTGTAGTCACGGTAGCCTAGGATGGAGGATACATACTCTCCTAAGGGTAGCTTGAACAAGCATTATTAGAATACCTTCATGGCAGCATGACTTGGTTAGGCCAAGACCATTTCATGGTAGCTTAGGATAAAGGACATATACTCTCCTAAGGATAGCTTAGGATTGAGACATCATGCTCTTCTAAGGGTATCTTGGGATTGAGAATCTTACTCTCCTAAGGGTAGCTTACATTAGCATCATAGAATGTTTGCATGGTAGCTAGGTTGGAACATTGTACCCTTCCTTGTTTAACTTGGTCTTGCGTGATAGTGTGCTTTCCAAGGTAGTTAGGTCTAGCCTAGTAGGGTGCTATTCTTTGGTAGTCTAGAAATGATAAATAGAAATCATTTAAGTATGATAGCCTAAGGTGGTACTTAGTGTGAATGGTAGTATGAGATGCCATTCATGCATTGCACAAGTATAACCTAAAGCTACTTATGAAGTGTCTCTTATAGGATGTATGCTTAGCTTGGATTGTTGCTATAGTTTCCTTCCATGATATGTGTGCCTAAAGGTGATGGTTCCCTTGTCTATATGAAGTAGGTCAAGAATGACACCAATGAATGGTAAGTATGAATATGGTCACTTCAAGGATATGCTTGGTGTGAGTGGAATTATGGGATGCCATTCATGCATTGCAAACGTGTGCTTTGAGGCTACTTAGGAGTATAGTGCTCTAATGACATGAAAACCTAATTCGTGACTATGAATGTAGACCATGCCCAAGAATGACCAAAAAGGGGTACTTAGCTTGGATGGTATTATGGGATGCCATTTATTCATTGCACATTTACGCTTTGAGATGGCTTGAGGAGTAGTTCTCTTATAATATGAAATACAAATGGTTGAAGAATGTTAATATTAATGTCCAAGTAAAGACTATGCCATGAACATAATGTATCTCCTATGCTCATTAATTACATCTTATGATGATATGATGCTTATGTTGGAGATTATGCTTATGACCATGTTATTATATCTTATGCTTATGTCTTATGTTGACTAACCATTTTGAGATGTTCTTGATGTTGTGCTAGCTATCATATTTAGTACATTTTGTACTAACGCATACTTTGCCTACATTCTAATCAAATGTAGGGTTTGGAGATTGAGTTCCTATTTGGAGGCTAGGTTTCTAAAGAGTAAGAAGTTTGAAGATTGGTGAGTCTTCATAGAATCCAATGTAAAGCCACCATTTACTTTATGTTATTTCTATATGTTTTAGACTTCTGTATGGCTACGTCCCAAAGTTTTATTCAAGTCAAGTTTAAATGGTTTAAGACAAAGTGTAGTAAAGACTTCCGCTTGCTTTTATAAAGACTTCAATTGTATGGATAAAGTTTAAAATTTTTCTTACGTTTCTATTATCTTATGTTATGATATGCTAAGGGCTTGTATGAGACCCCTTCGGGGTCAAGTACGCTGTGTTGCTTCTAGGGTGTAACCCTGGGTCGTGAAATTTTTTCAAAAATTAGCATAACTCGGTGTTACTCAGATTTCACCCTATAGATCCACAATATTTTAGACATAACCCCACAATTTTAACATGCAATGCTTGGGAATTCATTTTCTAAGGATAATTAACACAATTTAAAACTAATTATGGGCAATTACTCTGCCATATGATCAACAAATCAACAACAAGCACAAATAACAACTACCAATTAATCATGCATTCAATTACACCCAACATTTATAGTGAGATTTGGAAAACCAACCTGAGATGTGATGAGTCCGAGGTTTTAACTCATTTAGGGCTTTATTTGGATAGATTTAGTGTTCTCAAATGCTTATTTTGTGCAAATAACTGATGTAAAACCCTTGATTTCTAGGTATATGGATTGAGGAACAAAGCATGGACACTAATTTGCTAAAAGGAACAAAGTGAGCTGAAAGAACGAAGAAATGAAAGTCTGATGATCGCCACATCCCTTTGGCGTGTCGCCGAATGGCCATTACCTCACCTAAAGTTCCAATGTGCCAAGCCCTGAAGGAGAAAACCAAGTGCGCGAGAGAAAGGAGTAGTCGGCGAGTGGTTCTGCGATGCAGTGTTGGATCGCCCAAAGTTACAGAACTTGAGGAAGCTGAAGGCCAAGGTAGAAAGGCGAAGACACAAACCAAAGGGCGGATCGCGAGCTTATTGGCGAGCCCGACTTACCGCGTTGGATGGTCTTTCGCAAAATAATTTTGAGGACTATAAATAAATTTTCAAACATTAAGTTTATGATGGAATTTTATTCTTAACAATTCGTTAGAGTAATTTTTGAGTTTGAACTCTAAGTATTGAGACTAAGTTTTCCTTAGCTTTGAAGAATTGGGGTTTTTCACTTTTGAGAAATTGGAAGGGTCTTTGGACCTTTGTAAAGAGGAAATTAATCTTACCCAGTTGATGGAAACTCAGTTTGGTAACGATTTTTTTATCTTTTTATGATGTGTAGCTAAAACCCCAATTCTTGGGGTGTGATTATGTGATTATTTAGCTTATGGGTACTGTTAATTGTTAGCTTAAATGCTGTTTAGAAGTGATTTCAATCATTAATTGTAGTTTAATTTAAAGAATTGTAGTTGCAAATTCAGTTCTACTTTTGTGTTTTTGGCTTGCTCGAGAGAGAGGTATTAAAACCAAGATTATTGATTGATGGTCTGTGTGTATTGGTTTGTCATGGGTTCAACTCGAGAGAGTGAATCCTAAGCCCTTTTCAATACATTCAGCTCGAGAGAGTGAATGGACTAAAGCGTAGGATGTTCTTATTTCTCATGATTGTTGATGTTTGAGAGAGATCAACTTGATTCGAGGTAAATTGTTTGAGAAAAAGTTTATGCACACTAAAGTCTAGGTTATTCACTAATCTTCAGCTATATTTTAACAGTTACAATTACCCATTTGTCTATATTAGCCTATAATCGAATCACATCCCAAGAACCCGTCTCATTATTGTTATCCCATATTATTTGCTGCTGCTGTAGTTGATAATTAAAAACCAAAACCCCCTGTTATTTGACATTCGTGTCATCCCTTGATTTGAATTATATTTTTACTAGATAATGTCTATTCTAATGGCTGATTTGAGCACATTTGTACTTTCTTATTAAATCTTAAACACGAACCACTCCATGTGGGATTCGACCCCAACTCATTTTGTTGGGTTATATACTGACTAACGATCATTGACTCTTTGAACTGGATTAAGTGTCCTTGATAGCGTTATTCAATCAAAATGATGTTGCTGCCGGGGAGTGGTGTTGGTTAAGATTGTTTTGTTAAGTTGAATGTTGTTCTTTTTAGTCATCGTTTAACCTACTTACTTTTAGTTTTGGTTTTGTGTGTTGCTGGTTGAGCAGAGGAATTGAAGATGTCTTTTAGCAACGGTGACCAAATGGACCTCTCTCCTTTGAGGATGATGATCCTTAGGGATAACATCCTAAGTTTCAAACAATTGGAGGGTGAGTAGATCCATGAGTTGTGGCTGAGATTTAAGTCACTATTGTTGCAATGCCCAACTCATGGAATTCTAGATACGACGCTTCTGGAATGCTTCTCCAGAGGTCTTGGTCCTAAAAATAGAAGAGTGGCTGATCAACTCTATTCGGGTTGTTTGATACAACAGCCCTATGAAACAACTGCCCAACTCCTTGATTTTGTGGCTTAGATCAACAAGGAGACAGAGAAGGACCAAGACTTCGCCGCATTGTTGGGTTAGCTGGACCTCTTAGCCTAAAAGGTCATGGAGCTGGAGGTAATGTACCAAAGAAAAGATAGGTACACCCCCATTCACGAGCGTTAAAAGACAAAGAAGCAAGAGAGTGGGCAGATAGATGAGGTACTCTTACTCATGCATCGCAAAGTTGAAGAACACGACAGTGTGCTGAGAGATATAAGAGAGAATGCCTCGATGCTAAATTAGATGACAACCTCTCATTCCATGTTCATTCAGCTACTGGAGACCCAAATGGGTCAGGTGTTGTCTTGTCTCTACCCAAAGCCAGAAAAAGGGTTTCCTAGTGACATTGAGGCAAACCCAAAGAATGAAATCTAAGTGGGGACTTGCGTCATGCCACGACGTTAACTAAGGCGCTGCTTGGGAGGCAACCCAATTTTTTTTTTTCATTTTGAAATAATGGTGTGTTGATTGTGCAGGTTAAAGTGTGGAATGTGTTTGAAAAGTGCAGATTGGCGAGGTAATGGTCCAGTCGGTGACTCATCGAAGAGGTCGGCGAGCCCGACTTGGACCGTCGTTGGACTCTAGAAATTCTAAGGTTGGAGTCTGTAAAACTCGGCGAGTCTAGGAGAAAATCGGCGTGTCGTCGAACAGGTCGGCGACCACGACTTTGTCCGCCATTTGGACCCCCCAGTTTAAATGGAGGTCCTGTAAAATGAAGCGAGGTAAGTACCCACTCGGCATGTCGTTGAGTGGGTCGGCGAGAAAAACCTATGTCACCGAATGGGAGAGAACTGGACGGTTTTTAAGGCAAAAGGTTTAAAGTTTCAAACTCTTTCACATTCCCACACTTTTTAACTTCTCAAACTTACACCCGTACTTTATTTTCCTATTATTCTTATGTTTTTATTATGTATTAGTCGTCAGTCTTGTATTTGGAGTCGGATATCTTTGTCGCCTAACATTTCAACTAATTTACTCATCATAAAAGGTTGGTTTTCCGAACCTTGAACTTATATTTAGCGATTTGTACTCAGTTGCAATTGTTTTTATCTTAGTGATGTGTGTTGGGCCTCTCTGATTTGTAAATGTGTGCATGTGAGCCTGTTTTAATTTGAATATCACTTAGAATGCCTAACTGTTGATTTCCCGAGATTTCATGCCATAAAATTGATCATAATTGTTGGGTTGTGCTAATTTGTTGTTGTGTCTAGTCCAGTGAAGTCTAAGTAACCCACATTTGTGATAAATGATTTTTCCTGATGATGGGGCGTTTGACGTCATTCTTAAGGGCAAAAGTCATCAAATGGAAAAATTTGGCTAAACCGAGAAAAGTCTGAGTATCCTGGTGGCATGGGTTGTATGGGTCTAAGTCTAATTGAATGAGTGCATATTTTGATTTTATTTTCAGGGGCTGCGGGATTAAATTTAGAAGTTGGGGTTGAAAGTAGGCATATTGGGTCATTTGGCGAGCTGAGTCGAGATGTGGTTCACCGAATCCCCCTTGATTACCTTTAATTTCATGCTAAATTAGTCATTAGGTTTTGTAACTTTTGATGAGAAGCCTGAGTTCGTTGAGTGCATTCAGCAACTCACCGAAGGTCTTCTTTTGATTGCCCTTTCTGCTCCCCTAACCCCTAAAATGCACTGTAACTTTCGACGGGCTAGTCTTTGCTCGCCGAATGCTGTCGGTGATTCACCAAAAGGCCCTTCCCATCGCCGACATGCCATTTTTCTATGAAATTTTTGATCCAATCTTTCGGTGAGCCCAATTTAGCTCACCAAAGTGATTCGACGACTGGATCGGCAAGTCTATCTGCAACTATTTTTCTGCAATTTTGCTTGAACTGTCCCTAACTCTTTTTGATGTTTTTGCAGTTATGGTTAGAACCAACCTTGATATGCCGCCCCGTAAAAGAGCACGGGGCATAGTTATAAATGAAGGAGGATCCAACCCTCCTAAAAAGGAAGAACAAAGCCTTCAAAGGGAGGCGATGGCAAAGGAAAGAAGCCAACATCTAAGGTTCTGGAGCACAACTTTGGCATCGAGGGAGAGGCCTTTAACTCCCAAGCTGTATTATCTGAGCCACATGATGAGCATCTATTACAGTTCTAGAGAGCGGAGATCTGTATTAGATATCATCTTAACTCAACGAGAGTCCCAGCAGCCACCCGAGCAGTAGCTATACTACCAGTTCCAGTACCTCCTGTGGCTCCAGTACCACCAGTGGTTCCTTCTCCATGACTACTTAATATATTGAAAGCCAACGGGTTGCAGACAATTTTAGAGGAGAAGCTCCTATCCACAGAGGGACTTGAGGCAAATACTTCTCAGTAAGGGACACCCTCCAGTACCACCGCTTTGAGCAATCCACAAGGCCCCGAGGCCCATACATACCTACATTGGTCCGGGAGTTTTACTCGGCATATGGTGACCTGGTCCCTAAAGGCAAGAAGAAGTCCAGCACTTTCAGATCAGTGGGGTCCATTATGGTACGGAAGGACAGTAGTGCATTGTAGACCATGATCATATCAACGCAGTACTTAATAGAGGGTCAGTCTTTGACTTCCCAAATGTGGTTACCACTATGATATCATTGGAAAAGCTCAAAGGCTAGTTAGCTCCCCTCATTTCTGATACCACTCCCAGATGGATTGAGGCCGAAGTTGAGATCGAGAAGAGGGATGTTAACATAGCTGCTCGATATTGGTTTGGATTCATCAGCAACTCCATTATGCTGTCCCAAAATGAGTCCATCCTTCGCCATCCTAAGGCGGCCTGCCTCGGGTCAATCATATCTGGGAAGAGTATTGACATGGGACTGATCATAGAGCAGGAGATGTCCATGAGGGCCAAACAACATCAGACATCCCTCCCTTTCCCGGTCTTGATCACTGAGCTGTGTTGGCGTGCTGGAGTACCCCGGGATGCGACGAGAGAAATTGAGGTTACTCATTCATCCTCCATTGACATCCGACGTATTAAGGCCGAGTACACTCGAGAGAAGGCTGATAGGAGGAGAGCATCTCCGGTAAATGATGTTGATGCTCCGACGACTTCTGAGATTCGTTTGAGAGAGTGAATCCTCAACCCTTTTCCACACATTCAGTTTGAGAGAGTGAATCCTCAACCCTTTTCCACACATTCAGTTGGAGAGAGTGAATCCTCAACCCTTTTCCACTCATTTAGCTCGAGAGAGTGAATGGACAAAAACGTAACCTGTTCTTATTTCACATGCTTGTTGATGTTTGAAATAAACCAACTTGATTCGGGGTAAATTGTTTAAGAGAAAGTTTATCCCCACTAAAGTCTAGCTTATTCACTAATATTCAACTATTTTCTAACAGTTGCAATTACCTATTTGTCTATATTAGCCTATAATCGAGTCATATCCCAAGAACCCCATCTCATTATTGTTATCCTGTATTATTTGTTGCTGCTGTAGTTGATAATTAAAACCAAAACCCCCTGTTATTTGACATTCGTGTCATCCCTTGATTTGAATTATGTTTATACTCGATAATGGCTATTCCTATGGCTGATTTGATCACATTCGTACTTTCCTATTGAATCTTAAACACGTACCATTCCCTGTGGGATTCAACCCCAACTCATTTAATTGGGTTATATACTGACTAATGATCGTTGACTCTTAGAACTGGATTAAGTGTCTTTGATAGCGTTATTCAATTAAGTAGCCAAAAATCTTAAAAGTTAGGCTAGCAATGACATCCAAAAGTCCACCCCGAGTAAAAGAATCCACGAAAAAGTAAGAACAAAAGTAGGGTAATAAAATATATAGTGGTGTGAGAGTTCAGAAATTGAAAAATATGAAATTGAAGAGATTTTTAAATTTAAAATGGTTGTCCCTTTTAAGACTCTTCAGATCGAGCGCTGGTTGACGACCACAATTACATCACCAACCCACTCGGTGATGCGCCGAGTTCCCCTTAAGCTCACTGAGTTTTACAGAACCACCAATAAGCTATGTGGTTCAAATGACGGTCCAAGTCGAGCTCGCCAACCTGTTTGACGAGTCACGGACTGGACTTTTGCTTCGCTCGTTGCCATTTTTCCAAAATTTCAACTTTTCAACCAGCACATTCAACACCCGTTATTCAAAAGCAATATCAAAAGAATTAAAGCTTAGGCTGAATTCCAAGAAGCGTCTTATTTAACATCGTGGCACAACATGGATACTCTTTTCAAAGCTCATTTTTTAGGTTGGCCAAGGTATCACTTGGTAGACCACCTTTTTTTCTTAGGTTCAAATGAGATGAGATTTGACCCATTTGCATTTCCAATTGCTTAATGGACACTGAGTGAGAGGTGACTGTTTGGTTGAGTGCGGATACATCATCTTTCCTTTCTTTCACAACCTTGTCCGACCCTTACACTTTATTTGGAATGTGTGCAAGCATGTCTTCCGTGGATAAATGTTTTGGGTCAGCCCTTTGCTCCTTTGGCTTTTGACGTTCATGGGGTGGAACGTATCTTTTTTTATCACCATCCCTTTCCTTCCAGTTAGCCCCAGGATCACGCCATTCCTTCTAATGGTCTCTCCATCCATCATCCCTCTCTATTCCAACCTAGATTCCCACCCGGCCTTGGATAGCTCGGACAGAAACCACCTCCTTGATTGGTAAGAAAATTCACTTCCTCATTATATAGAGCCTCAAAGTGTGCATCATCGGGGTTAACCCTGCTAATACAAACAACATTCATAGCTTTAGTACCACTACCCATTATATTCTTTGACAAAAGATCCAGTTGGGTCATCATTCTAGCCATGTTTTTGTCTCACTCAGTGTCCTTCTAAATCTGCTCCTTTGTCATCCTGAAGTTTAGAGGAGACACCTGGTCCTCTCAAGTGTACCATTCTCTGCTAATTTTGGTCATTTCATTGAGGAGATTAACTGTTATTTCGAAAGGCTATTGCATTATGCCCACTGGAACAAGTTGATCAGAAGCACCTTTGTTCGTCGAGTCAAGACTCCTATAGACGTGTTGTCACAACACGTTGTTTGGTAGCCCATGAGTCGGACATTGAAGTAACAACTTCTGAAATCTCAGCAACGTCTCGTAGATTGGTTCACTCTCCAAACGTTTGAAGCTCTGAATATTATCTCTTAATGTGATCATCCTTGAAGGAGGAAAGAACCTTACGAAAAATGCCACAGTAAGTTCATCACTGTTCCTAGGTAGATCAGCTAACAACTTAGTAGCTTCTCCCATCAAAGAAAAAAGGAACAATTGGAGACAAACTTATTCTTTAGAGATGTTCTTAAATGAGAACAAACCACATACGTCTACGAAATTTCGAATATGCTCATGGGGATCTTCTTGAGCTAGCCCTCCATACATTCCTTTAATTTGCAAGAGTTGCAACATCATTCTAGTCACGTGGAAGACAACATTCCCCTCAACAGGAGGTAGACGTATAATTCCAACACCACCCAATTAAATTGGGTCATTAACATAATTCAGATTTTCGATGTCATCTTGGTGGCCCAGTTTGCTACTATTACTTCTGTTCACACTCATCTGATCCTCTATTTGAACACAACCAACACAAACACAAAACAAAGTAAGTCAATTCAACTACAACACAAGAAGATCACAATCTAAACTTCAACAAGAGAATTCTAAACACCACTCCCCGGTAGCGGTCATTTTTTATGAACGCTCAACTACACCTCCTCTGATACTAGGTGTAGGTGGTCGTAAATCTAGTATAAAACCCATCAAAGAAGTTGTGGTCAAACCTATAAGAAGCAGTATAAGTTCTAATTCAATTATGAAGTTATAAATGTGATCTAATTGGTTATCGGAATAGAATTTATCTAATGCATTTAGATAAATCAAGAGGGGTGAAACAAATGTCAGATGGGGAATTTAGTTTGTCAATTAGCAACAAAAACAAGAAAAAACAACAGGGGAAATAACAAGTATAAAGGAATTGTTGGGGATGTGATCGATAATAAGCTAATTTCGCTATATGGGTAATTCTATATTACTAACAATTGCTAAATCTCAGTGGGTAGGCTAGACAATAGAGGAAATAGGTTTCTCTCAAACATCTATTACGAATCAAGCAAGTTCTCTCGAACCTCGACAAGCTTAACAATATAAACAACCCAAAACCTTAATTTATCTACTCTCTCGAGCTAGATAGGTAAGAATGAGTTATGATTCAGTCTCTCGATCTGAACCCACAACAACCCAGTCTCTACAATCATCAATTGATAGTTGTGGTTCTAGAACCTCTCTCTAACAAACCCAAAACACTAAGCTAGAACTGCATTTGCAACTGCAATTCATAAATTAACTCTCAACTATCAATTAAACCCACTTTGAAACAACATTTAGACAAGTAAACAATAATACATATAAGCTAATTAAGCAAATAATCACATGATCACACCCCAAGAAATTGGAGTTTTAGCCACACATTATAAAAATGAATAAATTAATAGCAATTATGTTCTCCATAATCTAGGTATTGCAATCCAATTCTTTACAATGATTCAAAATGCTCAAAATCAAAAATCCACTTCGAAAATCTCCTTCAACAAGGTTCTACAATGGAAAAAATACTTAGGGAAATACTGGAACTCAAAGGATTTTTTTAAAAAGGTGTAGAACACTTCTCTTTCTTTTTAAAATTTAATTTATAGTTTCCCAAATTTTGGCATGTAGGGCCATTTAGTGAGATAAGGCGAGGGTCGCCGACCAAGTCGGTGACACACCAATTAATCAATTCCATCACTGGTGTTCTGCGGTTCTTTAACTTGAGGGTTATGTGAGTTTAGGCGATCCCAATTGGTGTTGCCGATCAATTTGGCGGTTCGCCGATTGTCCAAATTTATCGCCAACATGGCTTTTCCCCAGGGCTGGCAGTCTGGAACTTTAGGTGAGCTGAAGTAGCACTTGGTGAGTCGCTAAGTGGCTTTTGTGATTCTTAGCTTTTGCTATCTTCAGCCATTTTCAAGTTTTTTAGCTCCTTTTCACCCGGTAATGTCCTTTCCTTGCTCTTTTTGCCTCCTTTGCTACAAATCAACATTTTAGCATCAGTACAGAGCATAAATTAGGCATTTGAGGACAATAAACTATCAAATTAAAACCCTAAATGAGTTGAAATCTCAGAATAAATAGGTAACCACGTCGGGGGAACCCTCTTGCTCATGACTAGTCTGGAGTGCATAAAATTTGTTCTGCTTCTGGCGCCTACTAGAACCTGACGAAGCGTCAGATTGAGTGCATTAACGATTATCTCTTTCACTCTTAGAAATTGCAGGACAATCCCTTTTCTTATGATCCATCATTCCACAACCAAAGCATCTATTAGAACTGGCTAAGCATTTATTCTCATGCTTTTTTCCACGCTTAGCACATGTAGACAAAGAAGATCCACCACTATTTCCTCCTTGAGGTTTAGGGTTAGACACCCTATCTTTGTTGAATTTAAGAGCCAGAGCATTGGAGGAACCTTGACCGAAAAACCTTTGTCAGAACTTGAAACGACCATGTCCATTAGACCTCAAATGTGAAAAGTCACCATCACCGGTCTTTGTCGTCTTTACCTCCCTACACCATTCCATATGTTTCTCCCCCTCGATTACTTGATCATGAACCATTAGGAAAGAAATGTCCAAATCATTGATAAGCATGGCAGTACGACATTCCTTCACCACTATTTCAGACACTCTTAAAACAAACTTACTCATCCTTTTCCTAGATTGGCAACCATATCAAAAGCATATCAAAAAAATTGTGTGAACTTCAAAGTAAAAATCTTCGCACTCATATTCCCTTGAAAGTTGATGAATTCAAGTACCTTTGCCTCCCTCAGCGGCCAATTCTACCTTTTCCACTGGCGTCACTCCCATGATGATCAATACATTATAAACCTCATCAATGAAATCTTGAGGAAATTCCTCAACCTTGGAATCATGAAACTCCGGAGGATTAATTCTAGTGAAGTATCCCGCTCTACTTGGCACTGTACGCACATTTTGGTTCATGGGACCACAACCTATCTACTGGCTTGAGCTATAGTGGCTTGAGCCAAGACTTTAAAAGTACCCCTAAACTTTGCATTACACTTGCTCGGCCAAAGGGTCGATCGGAACTTGAGGAGGTTCTCGTTCACATTCTCTCATATAAATGAGTTTGTCACAAAATAGCGGAACTCTAACAAAAGTCTCAAAACAATCTATTACATTAAATGAGCGATTAGGACATAACCCATGCATCATTACAATATCTGAAAATAGACATAAAAGCAATAAAAAAGTCTCGTTCCTCGAAACACGAGGATTCACCAATCTTCAATAGCTAAACAAGATCACTAGCCATAATTATGGGAGGTAGGAGTGTTGGATCCTACATAAGTGAACAATGTAGGCAAAAGTATGCGTCAGTACATGAACTGTACCAAGTATGATAGCAATGCATAAGAGTTATGAAATCATACAAAAAGGGACTTTGTATGACATGCAATGACAAAGCCAAATCATAAAATAATATGTTAGAAAACGTAAGTCATAATCATGGTCAATGAAAGCTAAACATCTTTAAAACACAGTTGAGATACTTTTAGAAAGTAATCTTAGTTCATTATTGTGGGAGGTTTACCTTTAACCGACATAAGCCATGTGAGCTATGACATGAAAACCGGTGTCTATCTGTAACACCCCGGACTCAAAAATAATAGAATAGTCGTCCCCTTCAAGTCTGATGCCAGTGCTGAAGGAGCAACCTTTGGCCTATGGACTGACACGCGGAACGTAGGTCGGTGTCGTGGATGGCTAGCCCATGATCCTAAAAGTGTCAAGTTTTAGTACAGTTTTGATGGTTAACTAGGAGGGTTCATTTTTCAGTGTATGAGTCGTAGATAGGTTTGTAGGTGAGCCTGCCTTAAAAGGATTTCTGATATAAAAAGTTGGGACGTATGACCATGGTCCATGTGTTGTTGTTAGACCTACGTGCCGTAGGTGGGTCCATTGTTGGAGGCCCCATAGATGCAGTTTTTGATCCCAAATGACGCCCAACAAAGACGGTCCATGGTCTGACCAACAGACCGTCGGTCGGGCCGTCGATGGGTGTCATTAAATATTTTATTAGGGGCTTTTGGGTCTTTTCCTAATTATTCTATCTTAATAATATGTCGTTTAACCTTTACCTAGAAGTCCTATATAAGTGTTTTTAACCCCAAATTTCCCCAATTGAAAACATTCTCTCAAATTCCTAAAAGAAGAAAAAGTCATTCTCTCAAAATATTTCTTTCTCTAGAAATCTTGAAGAATAAGGAGTCATCCTAGGGTTTCAAGGATCAAGCTTGCAATTCTCCAAATTCTTAAGAGCTTTGATAACTAAAGTATGATAGTCTTAATTCTTGGAGCCCTTTTCTCCTTGGAGTCCCCAAATTCTCCAATTTGAAAAGCTAGAATTCCTTAATTGAGTTAGGGTTTTCTTCTATGTCATGGGTTCTTTTGAATCCTATATTTCTATTAGCTTGAATTTACAAAGCTAAGTGGCTTGTATGTGGCCTTTCGGGGTCTTACACGCCATGTTACGCCTAGGGGCTACCTTGGGTCATGACAAACTTTGTAATTAGAGTACAAGGTTTATAAAGGTACTAGGAAGTCTCATAAGCCACGTTGAGTAGAGTCTTGTTCATTAGTGTGAAGCGCGCCACACGTATGAATGAGTGGCTTAAGATGTTTAGGAAACTCCACTTCTTTCATTACTCTAAAGTCATGCGATAGAGTTCAACTCTAAACTGTCTCTCTCCTAATTCTTATCGGATTCTCAACACGATAACGCTACTCGAAGAGCTTATGCTAGAAGAAAAGTCCGAAAGAATGTGGAACGAGAAGCTCCTCCTTATGCTCCTCAAGTTCCGATTAACCCTTTGGCTAAAAAAGTGACTAGTGCAGAGTTTAGGGCTGCTTTTCAAGTACTGGATCCAGTCATGTCAGCTCAAGCCAATAGCGAGGCTGTGACCCCCATGAACCTAAATGTGGGTACGACAACATCTAGTGTGAGGGATTTCACTAGGATGAATCCTCCAGAGTTTCATGGTTCTAAGGTTGAGGAAGACACTCAAGAATTCATTGATGAGGTTTACAAGGGGTCGATGATCATGGGAGTGATGCCGGTGGAAAATGCGGAGTTGGCCACTTATAAACTTAAGGGTGTTGCTCACATATGGTTCAACCAATGGATAGAAGGAAGGGCGAAAGATGCGGGTCCTCTTGATTGGGAAAAGTTCAATGTTTCCTTCCTTGATAGGTTCTTTCCCCTTGAGATGAGGGAGGCCAAGGAACTTGAATTTATTAACCTTCGTCAAGGAAATATGAGTGCAATGGAATATGCTTTGAAGTTCACACAATTGTCCCTATATGCCCCCCACCATGGTTGTCGATCCTAGGGCAAGAATGAGTAAGTTCGTTTTGGGTGTGTCTGTAATGGTTGTGAAAGAATGTCGTACGACCATTCTCATTAAAGACATGTAAATTTCTCACCTCATGGTTCATGCTCAACATATCAATGAGGAAAAACTTAAGCAAAGGCCTAGGGAGACGACGAGTGCAAGAATTGGTGATGGTGACTTTTTCACATTCAAGGTCTGATATACGTGGTCGTTATAAGTTTCGACAAAGGTTTTTCAATCATGTTTCCTCCAATGCTTCGTCTAAGTTTAATAAATATAAGGTGTCTAACCCTAAGTCTCAAGGAGGGAATGCTGGTCGATTCTCATAGTCTACTTGTGCTAGATGTGGAAGGAAGCATGAAGGAGAGTGCTTACACAACACGGGTGGTTACTTTAGTTGTGGAAAAAGTGGTCATTAAATGAGGGATTGCTCAATGCTTACGACTAAAGGGAGAGAAGGTAAAAAAGCTCCACCTAGTAGTTTGGGTTCAAGTTCTCCTAAGAAAAACCGATTCTATGCACTTCAGACTCATGATGAACAAGAGGGTTCTCCCGATGCGGGACCTTGTCATTTGTGAAGCCATATGAGGCTATGAGGTTTGATATTCTTCCAGATGTATTGTTAGATCATTTTTCAGCATCTTCTCCCATCGGTGATTCTATAGTGGCTAAGAGAGTTTATAGAATGTGTCCCGTCTACTTTTCCCATAGAGTCACTCATGTCGATCATGTAATGCTTGGTATGTTAAATTTTGATGCTATCCTTGGTATGGACTAGCTGCATTCATTTTATGCTTTTATTGATTGTAGAACCTAAGTAGTCAAGTTTAAGTTTCTGAATGAACCCATTATAGAGTGGAAAGGCGGGAATTCTATACCTAAGGGGTAGTTTGTTTCTTATCTTAAAGCTAGAAAGATGATTTCTAAGGGTTGCATTTACCATCTAGTTGGGGTGAGATATATAGATTCCAAGACCCCTACTTTTGAGTTGGTCCTTGATGCTTATCGTGACCAACGACACTGACCGACGGTATGAGTGTCTACGATCGTTGATAATATAGTAACCCACGTGTCCTAAGGAGCGATTTTGAGAATTGATAGAAAAATAGAATTTACATTCTAACTAGTCGTAGCTAAAGACATTTGCGATAAAAGACATTGTAAATTAAAAGGGGGTGACACAAAAGTGTCAACTATCAAAGGGGGTTTTGTAACAAGTACTAAAACAGCAAAATAAACAAGAAAATCAAGTATGGGGAAAGGTTCTTGGGATGTGACCGCACTATAAGTTGAGATAAATCGTTGGGTACATGCTTTCAATAGGAAATTTGCAAAATAATAGTGACTAGGCTAAGTTTTAAATGGAAATAAGTTCCCTCTCGGGCAACTTACCCCGTTTCAAATGCGTTCCTCTCGGACACCCATTTGCCGCATGAAGACCATCCTATGCCTTACCCCACCCACTCTCTCTCGCTAAGTGTTAGGATATGGGACTAGGGCTCACCCTTACAAGCTGAACCTCATGTCGACCCACTCCTTAGGCCATCAGTCTAGTGGTTTTGGTTTCGCGACCTCCATCTTGGGCAAGCCGAAAACACATGGGTGGCTTTGTATTTGCAACTACAAACCCTTTAGATTAAACCACAACCACTAGGTGAAATCACCATTAAAATACATCTAACCTATCAGCAAGCAAGACCCAACAAGAATATCAGCCCATATTTGCTAAATCACACCCCAAGAATGGGGGTTTTTAGCCACTCATCAAGAAATAAGAAATTATACCTAACATGATAATGAAATCAAGTGGGTATAAGAAATTAAACCTTAAACTAAACAAAGGAAAATGAATAGAGAAGACCCACTTCCAACTTGGGGAAGAAGAACTCCTTTCTTCAAGTCTCCACAAAATCCTCTCCAAACTTGAGAGAAAATATCAGCTAAAGTATGTTCTAAAGTGAAAATAATAATAATAATTGTTCCACTCTAAGACTACAATTCTAACTAGTATTTATTGTTTTGATAGATTGTGCTGCAGAGGATTGTTCGGCGACATTAGTCGAGATTGTCGATGAACTCGGTGATCTGTCTTTTAGTCAGCTCATTTCTTTCAGTGTCTTGCCTTTAGCATCCTCGCATTCTGGATCATTGGACGGTACAGTACTCCTTCGCAGAACTAATCGGCGACTGGCCGATTGCTCCTTTTCTCGCCTTTTGATCCACTTCCTTCAAGGCTTCGCATACAGGAATGAAGGGCGGTTTATGTCATTTCGGTGACTCGCCAAGTTGAACTTAGCTATCCGCAGGATTCCATTTCTTGTTCTTTTCAGCCCTATTTGCTCCGTTTTGCGCCTAAGTGTCCATGCTTCCACTAAAACATCAAATACCTGAAACTTCAGCATTTTAATTGGGTATTGAGATAAAATAGGCATTCAAGGACACTATTTCTATTAAAACAAAGCCTTAAATGAGTGCAATTTGTGGACTCATCAACACCCCCAACTTAAACTTTTGCTTGTCCTCAAGCAAATTCAAGTTCAGCAGTTCAAATAGGGTGCCTCAAACAGTGCTACACAAGACTAAATCATGAATGCAGACAACAAGACTCAATTTACTTATGCAAGGATCACTTATGTACTCAAAGATTTCGGGGTTGCGGAGTTGGTGACTGAATTCATATTTTTGGTAGTGTGGTAGGTGAGGAATTCATCTTAAAGATTTTATTATAATATTCTTTTTTCAAGGATCTTAATTTTGATACCTCTTTAATATTATTTATGATATATTCTAGATATAACATATCTTGGGTTCTTAGATATATGTATAAATTATTTTCCATTAATTGTTCTATTAATTTTATATTTTCCATAGCTTCTGTCCAATATTATAAATATTCGTAGTTCATTTTAATCTGAATTTATTTCTAAATCATACCATTCTATTCTTTCGAGGTCTAAATCGTGTAGGTCTATTTCATACCATTGTTGGTTTAATATATCTTCTGATTCGTTATCATTAAATATTTTTTCCCATATAATTCTTCTTAATTGTATTATCTCTATACCTTTAAGTATATATAAGATTAAAGTTTCATAGTTTTTTTATCATTTCATCATGCATATATGTAGTCATCTTCGTTGTTATGCAGGTTTTTTTATTTTCAATTATTCCTTCCTATCATATTCATAATTGATTAAATTCATATTAGATCATTATGAACTATATTATTTGTTTATCATGTTCTCCTGTCAATACTAGCATCGTACTTTAGCGGATACTTCCTTCTTATCAGCGCCTCAACTTTGTTTACTCCCCTAAATGGCTTTCCTTGCCTACCAGTTTCAACATTAGGATGACATAGTATAGAAGTTTTCTCCCTGTTTCCAGTGTGCTAATAAACTAGAAATCATGATTCAAATAATTCTAATACATAATAACTAACATAAATTTATTCAATCATATATATGCTATTCAGGAATTTATGAAATTAGTTCTGCATATTTTTTGAACAATATACCTTTGTCTCTTGCTTATCTATGATATCTGAAGGTTGTTCCATTATCTATTAAGTATTAAATATTTGAGAGAGTGTTTTTAGGAAACTTTCTTCGTTTCATTGAAAGCTTCAAGGCCCGCTTATTAAGTTACATGTACATTCCTTTATATAGAAAGGAATTTCTATCCTATGTCTACAGTAATAAACAATAATGCACGTACTATACTACTTACTGCACAATAATGCACTACCACTTACTTTACAATAATGCATACCTACTACTTTTACACTTGTCCTATTAATAATGCACACCACCTACCACACTTTACACTTGTCCATACTACTTTAATAAAGCACATCTATCATTTAATATGCACATACTTTAATAATGTATACTACCCTACACTTGTTGACTAATTTACATATTTATTCCTACTTTATACTATTTGTTTTTGGCTTTTTTGGCCAAATATTTTTTCTTTGCCTTATCTCTTTAATTGTCTCTATCTTCTTTATCTTCGTATCTCTTTAGACTTTATTCTAGCTAGACATCTGGAATCACGTTGTCGTCTCCATTACATTTTGAACATAGATGATCAGGGTATTTGTGTCCAATTAGCTTGCAATATCTGGTTAATAGTTCTGGCAAAATAAATCCTGCTTTGAGTGCTCTTGTTGTAGGTCTTTCTTCTGGTTTTAATAATGATAAAATCCATCGCTGGACTTCATCCATATCTGTTCTTCTTATTTCTCTCAAATTTGAATATATCATTAACTGATCTCTAGAGTAGTAACTCCATATAGCATTTCTGTTCAAATAATTGTTTGCTAACTCTTGTATAATAGTTGATATACCAATTATTCTTTTATTGGCATAAAAACTTGGTATCTCTATTTTTTTTATTTCTTCCTGTTGTCCAATATCTTCAGGTATAATCATATCTTTGGTTAGTCCTATTTAGATGTATTTTAATGGTGATTTCACCTAGTGGTTGTGGTTTACTTTAATGGGTTTGTAGTTGAATATATAAAACCACCCATGTGTTTTCAGCTTGCCCGAGAGTGAGGTCGCGAAACTAAGACTGCTAGACTGATGTCCTAAGGAGTGGGTCGACATGAGGTTCATCCTGAGAGAATGAGCCCTAGTCCTATATCCTAACACTCAGCTCGAGAGAGTGAGTGGGGTGAGGTGTAGGCTGGCCTTCATGCGGCAAATGGGTGTCCGAGAGAAACACATTTCAAACGGGGTAAGTTGCCCGAGAGGGAACTTATTTCCATCTAAAGCTTAGCCTAGTCACTATTATCTTGCAAATTTCCTATCGAAAGGATGTACCCAACGATTTATCTCAACTTGTAGTGCGGTCACACCCCAAGAACTTGTCCATATACTTGTTTTTCTTGTTATTTTTGTTGTTTTTACTACTTGTGACAAAAACCAACCCCATTTGATATTTGACATCTTTGTGTCACCCCTTTTAATTTACAATGTTTTTAATCGTTCATGTCTTTAGCTACGACCAGTTAGAACTTAATTTTATTTTTCTATTAATTCTCAAAACCACTCCCTTGGGACACGACCTCAACCCTTAGTTAGGTTACTATATTATCGACCTTCGTAGACACTCGTACCGTAGGTTAGTGTCGTTGTTCACGATAAGCATCAGCTCCAGCGTGGGGTTATGAAATTTTTGTAGTTTAAGTAAGCGTCTTTAATGAATCTCTCCAAAACTTGAACCAACACTTTCCCACTCTTTTCCTAACAAGTATATATACCTTTTAAAGTCAAAATTCTTCCAATTTAGTTACTCCCACTTAATAAAAGAGGAAACGCAAGAACATCATCTTTCTCTCAATATTTCTCACCGTAGACTCAAGGAAGAATAAGAAACCATTGGAGCTAGGGATTGTAGATTCTCAAGGTTCTTCCCCATATTTCTTAGAGATTATGAATTTAGGTATGGATGCTTTTCATCTTTGGGAAGCTTTCGCCCAAAGAACCCCTTCAAAATATGTTTTCAAGTTTCCAAATCCCCCAATTTCTAGGGTTTTCAATCTCTAACATGAGTCTTCTTCCAAAACGTTTTCCATTGTTTAATTATGGTTTATTTTGGTTGTTTATGATGATTTATGATTGGAATGTTGGAGTATTGATGTTTTATGATGAAAATCTCCCTTGGACCCATGATTTCCCCTTCTTTCTAAATTGTGAACTATGTATGGCTTGATGGACGATGGGAACTTGACAATTGATTATGTTTATGTTTATTATGTTGTTGAATCATGAAATCCCCCTATCTAATGTTATAATTCTTGAAGTTAGGGTTTATATTAGTTCCTAGCCTTGAAGGGAAATAACTAGGGTTTATATATGTTGATGAAGATTGTATATGAGTTCATGATTTACTTAGAGAATGATGATCCTATGACTTGTGTAATTGTGGTATTGATGTGAGATCCTTCTTCCCTATACCCTTACACTTGATTATGCATGAAGTATGTATGTATGTTATGATGAGCTTGTTGTGTTGATTGAAAGGCTATTCTCATTAAACACTATGAATGTTATGTGAAAGGTTTACTCACATGTTGATGGTTCTAAGGTTGAAAGGACATTCTCACCTAATGAATCTATGAGCTCTTATGGTATGATGTTGGTTGGGTGCCAAGTGCATTCTCGTGTGCACTTGAACTTAATTAAAAACTTAATAAAACTATTAAAGGGAATTATGCTTAGCACCGAGCGGATATGAACAATGAGACGAAATCTTTTACGTTTAGCAAGTCCGGCTTCCCAATGTATGTTGTCTCGTGGGATGGAAACCTTTTATGCTAGCAGTCCGGGTTTCAAGTAGCAATACCTATATCCCATAACTATGTGCCCACATAGGTCTTTAGCTAGTGGATCCACCCAAAAACTATTATGAAAGTTCTACCGTAGTCAAGTAGAACACCTATTTTCGGTGTGGGGGTTGAACACCAAATTCCATGTAACTCACATGATCTATGTCTGTTAAGGCTAAACTTCCCTATATGATATGAATACAAACTATGATAAGAACATGGATTTTAATTATGACTTCTTCAGAGGTACTAATTAGTATGAGTGAGGGTATGGGACTTTACTTATGCATTGCACAAGTAGGCTTTAAGTGGAGTTATGGTGAGGTTCTCTTATGTTATGATAACTTATGAATTATGTATGAAAGGTATGTATGAATGTTAAGGGTGACTTTACTTGATACAAGCTATGAACATGAATGACTCCTTACTTAGGTATGTTGGTTATGAATGAGGTAAAAGTAAGATATGTATGTTGTTGGTAGCCTAAATGTGATACTTAGCATTTGATAGGTTTATGGGATCTTACCTTGACATGGCACTAGTATGGCTTTGGGTTGCTTATATGTTGGTTTGGCTTATGTTTCTTCATAAATGTGCATAATGGTTTCTAAACTTGATAAAGGCATGTTTTCAACTAAATGTCCCTTTTATGCATATTTTAAGGATTTTGTGCATGGCTTCCATACTTAGTACATTATTTGTGCTAACCCATATTTTCTACATTCTATGAGTGTAGGTTCCGGCCGTTGAGACATACTACTTCTTATGAGTGAAGCTTGGGTTGACTATTCCCTAAGCTTGGTGAGTCCTCAAGTTCGAGGACAAGATGCTATTGTTTCTAGTTTCTATTGTATTTTCTACTTTGAGATTACTGTTGATGTAAAGGTCTTTTGACCCTATTTGTAATCATTATGTACTAGATGGTGATTGAGACAAGTCTATATTCTTATGTTCGTTTATGAAAAAGAAGTTGACTTCTATTGTAAAAGTTTTAAATTTTCCGCAATTATTCTATGTCTATATGTTATGATTATGCTAAGGGCTTGTATGAGACCCCTTCGGGGTCAAGTACGTCATGTTACTCCTAGGGGTAACCCCGGGTCGTGACAAAAAGTCATCACGATGGCCACAAAAAATTTTGGCCAAAAGAACACCGTCTACACATATCACATAAAATTCATGAACCATAACACATAAGGGATGGAAAAATCCATAAATTCCATATTGGACGTCGTTTGAACATGAAAATACTGACGTTTGCCCCTCCTAAAAAACAAACACAATTTAAAAGGCAATCACAGACACACACAAAAAATTGTCCAAAAAAAAAACTAGGCACATATATCACTCATAATCCATGGACTATAAGACAATAAAAAAAAGAAAGAAACTTTATTTTTTTGTCTGAACCTTGTTTGAACTTTTAAAACATATAAACCCTCCAGACCAACACACAATTAACTAGATCATCATGTATGCCCACAAAAAGAATTTCAAAAAATCTTAGGGCTTACATATCACACAAAATGAATTGACTATAACACATGTGAAATGGAAAAATATTTATTTTCTGGTTCGGACCTCGTTTGAACTTGAAAATACTTACATTTTACCCTCTGAATCAACACAAAACCAATTAATAGGTTGTCATAGACACCCATAAAAAATTTCAACAGAAGAACCATCGGGCACATATGTCACACAAAATCCGTCGACTATAACACAAAAAATGGAGAAATCGCTATTTTTGTATTCGAGACTAATTTGAACTTCAAAATACTAACGTTTGCCCCTCTGTACCAATACATTCTTTTGAATAGGTCGTCACGAATGCCCACAAACAAATATCGATAAAAATACCATCGAACGCATATATCACACAAAATCTATGGACTATAACACACAAAAAATGAAAAATTGCTACTTCTCGATCTGAGCCTCAATTGTACTTGAAAAGATCTACATCATCTCCTCCAAACCAATACACACCATTTAATAGGTTGTCATAGACTCCCACAAAACAATTTAGTCAAATAAATGCCAGACGCACATATCACACAATATCAATAGACTATAACCAATGAAAATGAGAAAATTCTTATTTCCTATTTCGGCCCTAGTTTTTCCCTCCGAACCAATGCACACAATCAAATAGGTCGTCATGAATGCACCCAGAATATTTCACCCAAAAAACTGCTAGCCTAACATATCACACAAATTCACGGACTACAACACACGCAAAATGGAAAATTTTTATTTTGTAGTCTGAGCCTCGTTTGAACTTGAAAATACTAAGGTTTTCCCCTCCAAACCACAGCACGCCATTGAATAGGTCGTCACAATTCCCACAAAATATTTCATCCAAAAAACTGTCAAGCGCACATATCATACAAAATACAAAGACTATAACACACGAAAAATGAAAAAAAATTATTTTTCATTTCGCGCTTCATTTGAGCTTTAAAATACTGATGTTTTCCTCTTCAAACCAATGTACTCTTTTAAATATGTTGTGACGGACGCCCACATAAAATTTTGGCTAAATATAGCTTGACACATATCACATAATATCCATGGACTATAACATACAAAAAATAGAAAAAATCTCTATTTCTCATTCTGCGCCTCGTTTGAACTTGAAAATAGCGATGTTCACTATTCGAAACTAGCCAAGCCATATAATAGTTTTTCACGGACGCCCATATAAAATATGGACCCAAAATTCGCAAGGCACATATATCACACAAAATCGATGGAAATAATAAACAAAGAATAGAAAAATCCTTTTTTCCTTTTCACGCCTCGTTTGAACTAGAAAATATCAACATTTGCACCTCCAAACCAGTGTTTTCTATTAAATTGGTCATCACAGATGCCCACAATAAATTTCGTCCAAATAACCACCGGACGCACATATCACACAAAATGACTATAACACATGAAATATTAAAAAATCTTTATTTTCCATTCTGTGACTCGTTTGAACAATAAAATACTGATGTTTGCACCTCTAAAATAATGCACACCACTGCATAGGTCTTTACATAAACACACAATAAATTTCATCCGAAAAACCATCGGGTGCACATATCACACAAAATGCATAGACTATAACACATGAAAAGTGTAATAATCCTTATTTTTTATCCTAAGACTCATTTAAATTCAAACAAAATTACTTTTGCCCCTCCCAATATTACACCTTGGAATCAAGAAGTTTAGGAAATGGGCCAAACAGGAAGTCATCAGCCCAAAAACTGGGCTATGGGGCCCTTCATGGAGCCATTTATGAGTCGTGAAGGGGACCACTGCTTGTGGCGATGATCGTTAAGAGCTTCTAGAATTTGACCAAGATGGGTTCCCTGACCTCCAACGAACCCTTAAACGGTCTGTGGTGAGCATCACAGACCATTAATGTCACGACCCAAGCCTAGGGCCTAGACGTGACATGGCGAATGAGGAACCCGAAGGAACCCCAAACAAGCTTCTCAAACTTGTCATCACACTTCATCTGTCGCGGAAGTACATTCAACATTTATTTAACGGGAAATAGGGACTAAGGGCAAACCATTTCAAAATGACATCATAGAACAAGAGACAAGCTCATTTACAAAATACTTGTCCAACGCACACTTCTACATACATAGATAGGACGGGGCCATGACATACTACCGGCTCCCCTCATAGTCAAAATACAATTGCAAGCTAAAGTCTCAAAACATAGGAGTAGGAAACATAACATAGCCCTCGAATCATTGAGGACTCACCAACAACTCGGATAAGCACCGTACTAGCCACGTGAATGGAGAGAAGGATCAAGAGTAGCTCCGGTCCCTACATGGTGACATCATGTAGGCAAAATAAGCGTTAGTACTTGGAATGTACTAAGTATGCGGGGTGCAACACAACAATAGACAAGGACACAATCGAAATACAAGAAATAGTTTCATAGGCATTATGAATAACAATATCAGGATGCATGATCAAAGTGAAGTCAAAACATGTTTAAGTAAATCTATACTAATAGTAGATATCATATGTGTATGCATGATCCAACCAAACTATAACCCCAACTTAGGATGGGGGATGCCGTTCACACCCGGACACCCTGGTGGCAAGGTATAAACCCCTCACATGGTTGATGTTGGTCACACCCCAAGCATCCTAGGTGGTGAGATATAAACCTCTCACATGGTTGATGTTGGTCACACCCCAAGCATCCTAGGTGGTGAGATATAAACCTCTCACATGGTTGATGTTGGTCACACCCCAAGCATCCTAGGTGGTGGGATATAAACCTCTCAGATGATTGTCCGGTTCTTTTCCCCCGGACCGGGCATGGTCATGCAACACTTTATATAGGAAATTCCCATTAGGCTCTAATGCAATCTCACGTATGGAATGAACATATACACAATCTTAGTTTGTCATCAACACATCTCTGGTTTTCCATACATCTCATAACTCAAGCTTTAAAGCATCGATTCATCAATTCTCCATAGTTGGACATTTTGTCAAACACCTTGAAGGCATGTAATGGAATCAAAGTACATGGAAAATTGGGTAGTAATTATGCAGTCAAACCAGTGTACAACCTAGAACAACACCTTTTTAACACCCACAATACCACATGAAAATCTCCACATCCATTCCAAATTTAGGTTCAAGTTCTAGAGTCACAACATGCTCAAAACAATCACTTTTCATGTTTAAAATTCAATGTGCAGGAAATTATTACAAAGAACAAGACTAATTTATGAATCTTTAACTTAAACCATGAATTAGTGAGTATAATAGAGTCTAGGCACTATGGGTGGAAGGACCCATGAGTTCAACACCACATACCTTGAGTTTTTATGAAGGTCTTGAGAGTGTCTTCAATGGAAGCTTGGAACTTGGAGCAAGAGTCTCTTCAATCTCGAGGAAGGTTTTGGATTAGGGTTCTTGAGAGAACTTGAGAGAAAATGTGTCTAAGTATGGGAGAGGTGTTTTGGGAAATGTTTTAGAGATGGGAATTGAACTAATGGTATATAGGAAATAACATATGCCCTTTGGAAAAATGGTCCAACACTTAGAAAAAAAATGAGGCGGGTGAACAGTAAAAACGCTCACTGAAAATTTCCTTTCCTGCCGGACAGATTTTACGAAAATGGGCATAACTTCTTCGTCCGAACTCCGAATGAGGTGAAACGAAGTGCGTTAGGTAGCTAACTCAAAGGGCTTTCCATGGATATGTTATTGTCCACCCATTAATTTGTGTGCTAGGAGATATGACCCTCCAAAGTAGACCCTCGAAAAAGGCTTCACTTGGAAATTTCGGATTTTGATACGGTTGCTCTAAAATTTGGGTTAGACCCATTTCCCACTCAATTTGACCCCAAAACAAGAATATGAAGTCGAATTTTCGAAAAATGAAACGGTTTTTTTTTTTATATATAGCTAAACAAGTTTCCGGTAACTTTCGAAGCACATTTTTAAGAACTTTTTGGGTCATTTCAATATCTCCCCCTTGGGAACATTCGTCCCCGAATGTGGAAGAGACGTACAAGGCAAGACTTAGTAAGAACATATTAGCCCCAACATGAATGCAAAATTTTTATTGAAACATCACTTCAAGATTTCAAAACTTAGTGTAAAGCATCCATAACTCATCAATTTAAACATATATGCACATTAATGATTCAGGGGCTGAAATGTAAGACTCAATGGAGTACAAAGGACTTGATTTAATACCTTAGGCTTGAGTGGAGTTGAATAGATAAGGATAACGTCTTTGCATGTCCGCTTCGGCCTCCCAAGTAGCACTCTCCACTTGTTGATTTCTCCAAAGCACCTTAACGGACGCCACTTCTTTGTTCCTCAACCTTTTAACTTGTCTATCTAAGATCTGAACCGGGACTTCTTCATACGTCAAATTATCTTCTACAACACCCACAACCTCAAGAGGTACAATAGCGTTAGGATCACCAACACATTTCCTCAACATCGATACATGGAATACCGGATGAACTAATTCCATCTCCTTGGGCAACCCCAACTCATAGGCTACTTTACCAACCCTTCTTATTATCTCATAAGGACCGACATACCTAGGACTTAATTTCCCCTTCTTACCAAAATGAACCACACCTTTCATTGGAGAAACTTTCAAATAAACCCAATCACCCACTTTGAATTCAAGATCCGTCTCCTCACATCAGCATAAGACTTTTGACGACTTTGGGCTGTTTTCAACCTCTCCCTAATCATCCTTACCTTCTCAAGAGCATCCATGACCAGATCCAGACCCAACAAGGCCACCTCTCCAACTTCAAACCACCCAACCGGTGACCTACACCGTCTACCATAAAGTACCTCAAAAGGAGCCATACCGATACTAGAATGATAACTATTGTTGTATGCAAATTCAATCAAAGGAAGATGATCATCCCAACTACCTTTCAACTCCAATACACAAGCTCTAAGCATATCCTCCAAAGTTTGAATTGTTCTTTCGGCTTGGCTATCCGTTTGAGGGTGGAAGGCCGTGCTAAGCTTTACCTTTGTACCAAGACCCCTTTGGAATGACTTCCAAAAGTGAGAAGTGAATTGGGCACCACGATCCGAGATGATAGACAAAGGAATCCCATGCAACCTTACCAATTCATGAATGTACAACTTGGCATACTCTTCAGCCCCGTAAGTAGTTTTAACCGGTAGGAAATGAGCCGACTTTGTCATCCGATCAACCACCACCCAAACCGAATCAAAGCCTCTTCTAGCCTTGGGTAAGCCCACTACAAAATCCATGTTGATTTCTTCCCACTTCCAAGTAGGTATCTCAATGTCTTGAGTTAGGCCACCCGGCCTTTGATGTTCGGCCTTGACTTGTTGACAACAATGGCAACCCGAAACAAATTTTGCAATGTCCTTCTTCATACCGCCCCACCAATACACATCCCTCAAGTCTCTTTACATCTTTGTTGACCCCGGATGAATAGAATAAAAAGAATTATGAGCCTCATCAAGGATTCTTTCCCTCACACCATCCACACAAGGAACAAATAATCTACCTTGGTACCTTAGGGCACCATCTCCCCCTTGGGAGAAAACCTCCACCTTACCACTACTCACCGAAGCCTTTAATTCTACCAAAGAAGGATCAAGATCTTGCTTGACTATCACCTCATCAACCAAGGAAGACCTTGAACCATCAACAACAACTACTCCTCCACTATCCACCCCTTCTAACCTAACTCCCAATTTGGCCAACCGATGGACCTCCTTAGCCAACTCTTTACTACCTTCCTCCACATGAGCCAAGCTACCTATGGACACTCTACTCAATGCATCCGCCACCACATTAGCTTTCCCCGGATGATAGTGAACACTCATATCATAATCCTTAAGGAATTCTAACCACCTCCTTTGTCTCAAGTTAAGATCTTTTTGCGTGAACACATATTGGAGATTCTTATAGTCGGTGAAGATATCAACATGCACCCCATACAAATAATGATGCCAAATCTTTAAAGCAAAAACCACGGCGGCCAATTAAAGATCATGGGTTGGGTAATTTTTTTCATGAACCTTAAGTTGCCTAGAAGCATAGGCTATAACCTTACCACTTTTCATCAACACACAACCCAAACCAATACGGGAAGCATCACAATAAACAACAAAACCTTCTAACCCATCCGGAAGTGACAAAACAGGAGCGGACACAAGCCTTTCTTTCAAAGTTTGGAAGCTTTCCTCACACTCATCCGACCACACAAATTTAGCCTTCTTTTGAGTCAACTTAGTCATAGGAGAAGCAAGAGAAGAAAACCCTTCCACAAATCTCCTATAATAACTCGCTAAACCCAAGAAACTCCTTATATCCGACGGGGTCAAAGGTCTAGGCCAATTCCTAATAACATCGGTCTTCTTAGGATCCACCTTAATACCATCCCCGACACCACATGGCCTAGGAAAGCAACTTCCTTCAACCAAAACTCACACTTTTCATATTTAGCGTACAACTTCTCTTCCCTCAATCTTTGGAGTACAACCCTCAAGTGACCCTTATGCTCTTCCTCACCCCGAGAATAGATCAAGATGTCATCTATAAACACCACCACAAAAGAATCAAGGTAGGGTTTGAAAACCCTATTCATCAAATCTATAAAGAGAGCCGGAGCATTAGTCAACCCGAAAGACATTACCACAAACTCATAGTGCCCATACCTAGTACAAAAGGCCGTCCTGAAAATATCACACTCCCTCACCTTCACTTGATGATACCCTGACCGAAGATCAATCTTAGAGAAGTGACTAGCCCCATGCAATTGGCCAAATAAATCGTCAATCCTTGGAAGAGGATACCTATTCTTGACGGTGACCCTATTAAGTTGTCGATAATCAATACACATTCTAAGAGACCCATATTTCTTCTTCACAAACAAAACCGGAGCACTCCAGGGAGAATGACTAGGTATAATAAACCCCTTCTCTAACAAATCTTTTAATTGCTCTTTCAACTCTTTCAACTCCGCCAGGGCCATACGATAAGGGGGGATAGAAATAGGTTGAGTATCGGGAAGGAGGTCTATACCAAGATCTATCTCCCTTTCGAGAGGGACACCGGAAAGGTCTTCTGGGAAGACATCTAGAAACTCATTAACAACCGGAATAGACTCAATAGGAGGGACTTTAGACTCCACATCATTGACTCTCACAATATGGTACAAGCACCCTTTGGAAATCAACCTATGGGCTTTAATGCAAGAAATGAATTTCCCCTTCACCACAACATCCCGGCTCTCCCACTCAAGGACGGGTTCATTAGGAAATCGGAACTTGGCTTTACGAGTCCTACAATCAATAGAAGCATAATATGCATGCAACCAATCCATCCCAAGAATAACATCAAAATCCACCATGTTCAACTCAACAAGATTGCAAGGCAACAACTTATTCAATATGCAAACCGGACAATTTCTATACACTTTTCTAGCAACAATAGAGACACCAATGGGAGTAGATACTTCATATGACTCATGCAACAATTTCGACTCGACATGAAATTTTCTAGCAACTAAGGGGGTAACAAAGGAAAGGGTGGCACCCGGATCAATCAAAGTATAAACATCAAGATCAAAGATTTGCAACATACCGGTCACCACATTCGGGGTCTCATTAACACCTTGTCTACCATGCAAAGCATAAAATCGATTGTCCCTTGGGGCACCACTTTGAGAAGCACCTCTACCCAAAGGAGTAGTGTTAGCACTTCGGACCTTGTTGCGGATCTTGGGACACTCAAACCTCTTATGACCCACTTCTCCACATTCAAAGCAAGCACCCGAACCCTTCATGCAAGCACCACCATGCTTCCTCCCACACTTAGGGCATACATCCATAGAACCCACTTCACCTCCCCCTTGAGGTCTAGGAACATTGATAGAAAATCCCCGGTTGACATGAGGGTTTCCTCGGCCTTGATGAAATCTAGCACCCTTAGGGAACCTATTCTCCAATCGGGCCCTCTTGGCCTCGTGCCCCTTTTTTTCCCTCAATTTCTCCTCCTCCATTTGCTCGGCATAAGTCATCAACCGAGACAAATCCATATCTCCAATGAGCATAGCGGACCGACACTCCTCACTAACCAAGTCGGATACACCCATCACAAATTTGTTCATCCTCGACCTAGAGTCGGCCACCAAGTGAGGTGCATACTTGGAGAGTTGGACAAATTTGAGGGCATACTCCCTCACACTCATAGCTCCTTGCTTCAAGTTCATGAACTCCACCAACTTTGCCTCCCTAAGCTCAAGAGGGAAGAACCTATTAAGGAAAACAAGTTTAAACTCCTCCCACAACACCACATAGCCATTACCTTTCTCACCCTTCCATTGATTAAACCAAATTTGAGCAACCCCCTTGAGTTGGTAGGCCGCCAATTCCGCCTTCTCACAAGAACCAACATCCATAATGGTCAAGATTTTGCATACCTCATCGATGAACTCTTGCGGGTCCTCATCCACCTTTGAACCATGGAAGACCGGAGGGTTCATTCTCATGAAATCTCTCACCCTTTCCCCCGGGGTGGTAGTTCGAGGAGCTTGGGCTCCTTGTTGCACTTCGTCATCTACCACTTGTGCAAGCATGGTGAGTGCATCACGGAGCTCACCATTGGTGGGTGGCTCTTCCGGTGACCGGGCCCGTCTTCCCCTCATGTTTGGCATGATGATCTAGCAATCCAAAGAACAAGCGTTAGGGAGGAATCACCTTATCGCACTCTAAGCACGACATAGAACATGAAGAAGGGAAACCTTTCCTAAAACGTTTTGTAGCCTCCCATTCATAGTCGTGGCGCGCTTCACAACCATGATGAGGACTCTACTCAACGCGGTGTGTTGGACTCCGAGGATTTAACAACCTAGTGCTCTGATACCAAGCTTGTCACGACCCAAGCCTAGGGCCTAGATGTGACATGGCGAATGAGGAACCCGAAGGAACCCTAAACAAGCCTCTCAAACTTGTCATCACACTTCATCGGTCGCGGAAGTACATTCAACATTTATTTAACGGGAAATAGGGACTAAGGGCAAACCATTTCAAAATGACATCATAGAACAAGAGTCAAGCTCATTTACAAAATACTTGTCCAACGCACACCTCTACATACATAGATAGGACAGGGCCATGACATACTACCGGCTCCCCTCATAGTCAAAATACAATTGCAAGCTAAAGTCTCAAAACATAGGAGTAGGAAACATAACATAGCCCTCGAATCATTGAGGACTCACCAACAACTCGGATAAGCACCGTACTAGCCACATGAATGAAGAGAAGGATCAAGAGTAGCTCCGGTCCCTACATGGTGACATCATGTAGGCAAAATATGCGTTAGTACTTGGAATGTACTAAGTATGCGGGGTGCAACACAACAATAGACAAGGACACAATCGAAATACAAGAAATAGTTTCATAGGCATTACGAATAACAATATCAGGATGCATGATCAAAGTGAAGTCAAAACATGTTTAAGTAAATCTATACTAATAGTAGATATCATATGTGTATGCATGATCCAACCAATCTATAACCCCAACTTAGGATGGGGGATGCCGTTCACACCCGGACACCCTGGTGGCAAGGTATAAACCCCTCACATGGTTGATGTTGGTCACACCCCAAGCATCCTAGGTGGTGAGATATAAACCTCTCACATGGTTGATGTTGGTCACACCCCAAGCATCCTAGGTGGTGAGATATAAACCTCTCAGATGATTGTCCGGTTCTTTTCCCCCGGACCGGGCATGGTCATGCAACACTTCATATAGGAAATTCCCATTAGGCTCTAATGCAATCTCACGTATGGAATGAACATATACACAATCTTAGTTTGTCATCAACACATCTCTGGTTTTCCATACATCTCATAACTCAAGCTTTAAAGCATCGATTCATCAATTCTCCATAGTTGGACATTTTGTCAAACACCTTGAAGGCATGTAATGGAATCAAAGTACATGGAAAATTGGGTAGTAATTATGCAGCCAAACCAGTGAACAACCTAGAACAACACCTTTTTAACACCCACAATACCACATGAAAATCTCCACATCCATTCCAAATTTAGGTTCAAGTTCTAGAGTCACAACATGCTCAAAACAATCACTTTTCATGTTTAAAATTCAATGTGCAGGAAATTATTACAAAGAACAAGACTAATTTATGAATCTTAACTTAAACCATGAATTAGTGAGTAGAATAGAGTCTAGGCACTATGGGTGGAAGGACCCATGAGTTCAACACCACATACCTTGAGTTTTTATGAAGGTCTTGAGAGTGTCTTCAATGGAAGCTTGGAACTTGGAGCAAGAGTCTCTTCAATCTCGAGGAAGGTTTTGGATTAGGGTTCTTGAGAGAACTTGAGAGAAAATGTGTCTAAGTATGGGAGAGGTGTTTTGGGAAATGTTTTAGAGATGGGAATTGAACTAATGGTATATAGGAAATAACATATGCCCTTTGGAAAAATGGTCCAACACTTAGAAAAAAAATGAGGCGGGTGAACAGTAAAAACGCTCACTGAAAATTTCCTTTCTTGCCGGACAGATTTTACGAAAATGGGCATAACTTCTTCGTCCGAACTCCGAATGAGGTGAAACGAAGTGCGTTAGGTAGCTAACTCAAAGGGCTTTCCATGGATATGTTATTGGCCACCCATTAATTTGTGTGCTAGGAGATATGACCCTCTAAAGTAGACCCTCGAAAAAGGCTTCACTTGGAAATTTCGGATTTTGATACGGTTGCTCTAAAATTTGGGTTAGACCCATTTCCCACTCAATTTGACCCCAAAACAAGAATATGAAGTCGAATTTTCGAAAAACGAAACGGATTTTTTTTTTATATATAGCTAAACAAGTTTCCGGTAACTTTCGAAGCACATTTTTAAGAACTTTTTGGGTCATTTCAATTAAGGTGGTTGTAAAATAGGATCAGGGCCACAGGGGTACTCCACTAGCAGTGGTCAAGAACCACGACTACCATGATGGCTCGTGGGGTCCTTGACGTTCCATTAAGGCCACTGTGGCAGTGATCATGTCTGTTTTAAGTCAGGGTCTTTTCGGTCTTTTCCTGATTTATTCTATCCTAATACTATGTCATTTTACCCTTAGCTAGAATTCCTATATAAGGTTGTTAACTCCAAATTTCCCCAATTTAAATAATTCTCTCCAATTCTTAAAAGAAGGATAAGTCTTCCTCCCTTAAATATTTCTCTCTCTTGAAGAAAAAGAAAGGAACCTAGCCTTTCAAGGATCAAGCTTGCAATTCTCAAAATTCTTAAGTGCTTGGATATTCAAGGTATGATAGTCTTCATCCATGGATCCCTTTTCTCCATAGAGTCCCCAAATTCTCCAATTTATAAATCTATAATTCTCCAATTGAGATAGGGTTTTCTTCCATGTCATGGGTTCTTTTAAATGTTGATTTATTTGATTGATTTATGAACTTTTATGCATGAATTTATATAATCTCATAATTTTAAGATGAATCCCCAAGAACAGATGCCTAAACCTTATTTTCTATATATTGATGATTGAAAGTGGATTTTGAACTATGAAAGGTGAATTATGGAATTATGTATGTTCTTATGGAATTGGTGAGATATGATATAGATTGTTTTGAGAATAAAAACATGTATGTTGTTGTAGTGGTTAATTGTTGTGAAAGGTTGCTCACATAACTACCTCATGCATGAATTTGAAAGGTCTTATCACATAAAGGATATCTATGGTTGAATGGTCTTCTAACCTAAAATGAATCAAAGTTAAGATGCTATTCTAATGAAACCTAGATTGGATTGGTAGTCTTAATTGTACATTTCAATGGATGACATATGCTTAGCTTGGATGTGCAATATGATGTGCGGCCATGGATGATAAAGACAAGTTAAGAAAATGACCATTTTGTGGGATTTACACTAAGCACCGAGATGATATTGAGATGGAAGCTCTACCGTTGGTAGAGAACGAGTTTCTAGTAGCAATCTCCTTATCACATACCTATGTGCCCCAATAGGATGATTGTCTTAGACATATATTAGCTAGATGATCCAGAATAGCTAGAAGTTCTTGGTCTTGCTTTGTCTATTGGGACACCCATTTTAGGTACCGGGTAGACACTAGATTTCGTGTTGATAGCTCATATGGTCTTATATGTCGATTAAAGATAAATCTCCCAACAATAATGAACTAAGGTTACTTGAAGAAGTATCTCATGAATGTTTTACAGATGTTCACTTGTATTGACCATGTTCTATGACTTAAGTTGTTTAACTCTTTTACCTCATCTTTTAGCTTTGTCATTTCATGTTGTGGAAATGTCCCTTTTACATGGACTATAAAACAGGGAAAAAAAATCCCTATTTCTCGATCTATGCCTTATTTGAACATGAAAATATCGATGATTGCCCTTCTGAATCAATGCAATCCATTAAAAAGGTCATCATGCCCATAAAAAATTTAGGCCAAGAAACAATTATAAGAACATAGTACACAATATCCATGAACTATAACCAATGAAAAATGGAAAAAGTTATATTTCTCATTTCGCCACTCTTTTGAACTTGAATATACCGATGTTTTCCCTTCTGAACAACTGTATGTCATTAAATAGGTCGTCACAGACTCCCACAAAGAAATTCGGCAAAAAATCATCAGCCGCACATATCACACAAATTTCATAGACTATAACACACCAAAATATAAAATAATCTCTACTTCACAATCTAGGCCTCGTTTGAACTTGAAAATGTTGATGTTAGCCCCTCCAAACCACTACATGCTATTGAATAGGTCATCAAAGATTACCATGAAAAATTTTGGCCAAAAATTGTCAAGCACACATATCACACAATCTACATGAACTATAACACACAAAAGATTGAAAAATTCCTATTTCCCCTTCCAGGCCTTGTTTGAACTTGAAAATAGCGACGGTTTCCCCCTTAAACCAACACACGCAATTAGTATGTCATCACGGATGCCCACAAAGAATTTTCACGAAAAATATTTCTTGACGCACATACCACAAAAAATTCATGGACTATCACACTCCTAAAATTTAAAAAATCCTATTTCCCGTTTCAAACCTTGTTAGAACTTAAAAATACTGATGTTTTCCCCTTCTAACCGATGCACGCTATTTAATAGGTTGTCACCTACTCCCACAATAATGTTTTTCCTTAAAACCATTGAGCGCACATATCACAAAAAAATCATAAACTATAACACACAAAAAATGGAAAATTTCTATTTTCCATTCCGAGCCTTATTTGAACTTGAAAATAGCAACCAGAATCGTTTTCCCCTCCAAACTAATGTACGCCATTGAATAGGTCATTACAGATACTCACAAAAGTATTAATCCAAAAATCCATATGGTGCATATATCACACAAAATTCATGGACTATGACACATGAAAAATGAAAATATTTCCTATTTCCCATTTTTGGTCTCGTTGAAACTTGAGCATATCATCGTTTTCCCTACTGAACCAATGCACACCATTTAATAGGTTGTCATAGATTCCCACAAAAAATTCCTGCCAAAAAACTGTTGGGCGCATATATCCCAAAAAAATTCAGGAACTATAATACCTTAAAATGAAAAAAATCGCTATTTCCTGTTCTGAAACTCATATAAATTGGGAAAAACCTATGTTTCCCCCTCCAAACCAACACGCGCCTTGGAGATGAGAGGATTAATCTGGGAAATAGGATGAAGGTTCTATGAAGAAGTCTACAGTCCGTAGAACTTTCTATGACCTGTAGGACCCACCCGCAGGACCCTCTGCACTTAAGTTTTTCCTAATTTTTCTTTAGTTCCTTCAGATGTAGCAACCTTTTAGATTGAATAAAGTTACTAAGCTAGTCACCTCACCTCTCTTTCTTACCCGCCCTTATTAGTAGTAGGCAACCTTTCTTTCTCGTCTTTCTTCCAGCTTTTTCCAGATAAACGTCTAATAGAGTTGCGCTTTCTTAGTACATTGCCTTTCATTACCAATCTGTCGTTAGCATTAGGCATTCCTTTTTACTTTTTCTTGACACTATTTTGACACAGACTCTAAGTTCGCCTACACTAGCCTAAAAACCAATATTAAAAAGAGAAAATGTAAGAAGAGCTAAACAGTAGCAACCATTTGGATTTGAGCTTGTTAGGAAACAAGTGAAACCTTGAATTAAATAGAAGGACCAAGTCTCTAGGTGCAAATTCCCTCTTCGCAATCTTTCGATCATGGTACTTCTTTACATTTTCTTTGTATAAAACTGAACTTCCATACACTTGAAAGAGAAACTTATCCAGTTCATTTATATAATTCAACCTTTGATTTGATGCAGCACGCCAGTTCATAATTAACTTTTTGAGTACCCACAAGGCTTTATGCTCTAGCCCTACAAGTAGATGTCAACACTTCCCAAACATAAGTTTGTAAGGAGACATACATATGGGAGTCTTGAATGTAGTTTAATATGCCCATAAATCATCATCAAGCTTCCATGACCAATCCATTTTGTTCACATTCACAATCTTTGCCAAGATTTGCTTGATTTCCCTATTTGAAACTTAAACTTGCATACTACACTATATCAAACACCACACTTTTCAAGAAACGCCTTGACCAACTTTTAAAAAAAGTGAGAACTTCATCACAGATAATTTCCTTTGGTGTACCAAATCTAGAGAAAATATTTATATTGAGGAATGCGGTGACACTCTTTCCTTCAATGTTTCAAAGTGCAACATCTTCAACCAATTTAGAAACATAGTCGACCACTAGAAATATGTAATTCATCCTATTCAAACTCACAAATGGACCCATAAAGTCAAGGCCCTATACATCGAACAATCAAATAACCAAAATCAGAGTATGTGAGAGTTCTTGCTTCCTTGAAATACCTCTTTCTCTTTGAAAATGATCACAAGACTTGGCAAATTTATGAGCATCTTAGTGAATGGTAGGACAGTAATACACATGTTGTACGATTTTGTAGGTAGTCGTGATACTACTATTGTCATGCCCCGAGCTACTCCCGAGACGCGGACACGGGACCTAGGACCACAAGTGATCCCAAGCTAACCCTGCTGGCATGTTCATGAGCATACTAAAGATAATAAACTGATGCAGAAGCTAAATCATAAATAAACTGAAGAGATGGGGAATACCCATATACTATAACTGAGATATATGAAAACTGATGAGTTTAATACAAAGGAGTTATTAACTCAATACTAAGATGAATCTAACTATGTCTGAAATAAGCCTCTAAACTGACTAGAAATGTTGGGACATGCCCTAACTAGGTCCAGCAAAACTGAAACTAAAGACTAAAAGCCATAAAGATAAACATGTCACTAGTCCTCGAAGAATGAGGACTCACCACTGATGCTGCTGAACTGAAGATCGGGAATCGATCTAAGCGTGATCTGGATGCTCAGAACCTGAACCTACATCACGAGAAAATGTAGCGCACGTATGCGTCAGTACTTGAAAGGTACTGAGCATGCAGGATAGAGTAAAGTTGAAATAACATATAACTGAACAAAGCAATAAAGCAATGAAATAATCTGAACATGATATAGATACTGGAAATACTGAGTACTAAGCTAGCTGATGCAATGACCAAATTTATAACATGCTGAGACTGAATACTGACTGTACTGAAATATGGTCAATGCAATAGAGTCTGACTGAACTATAGGAGCTACTAATAACCAACATAAAATCACATGAGCTAAATGTGGAGTCCGATGTATACGCCCCATCGAGAGGACCCAATATACCATGCCAGAGGTATAGAGGCATGCTGGCGTGATCACTAAACTGATGTTGTCCACAGAGGGGACTTACACCTACGTGGCTCGTAGTTCTGGGACTATATGGGTACGCTGAACCCTAGTCCAACTCGGTATTATGCTACTCCCAATGAATTAATTGGTTAACTGGTTATGACTGAATTTTTGTAAATACTGGATAGCTCAAAACTGAACATGCAAACTGAGAATGCAACAATTAATCTGATAATGATGCATTCATAAACTGAGGCATGTAAAACTGAATACTGAAATATCTGACCTAGCACGTGTAATTCAAGAACTAAAGAAATACATAGCTAGGGTTCTGAAATTCATGCGAGAAACGATGTAATAACATGATAACCTGATTTGGAACATCTAAATAACTAATTCATGATGATCTGCTGTAATTCTAGAAACCCTAGGTCTGTTCATAATCATGGAATCAAGAATCTGACTGAATTCTAGGGACCTAATGGGTGAAAGGAACCCACTAGTGAAATCCCACATACCTGGTGACAATTTTCACGGAGAAATCTTTTGATTTCGGGGCTAGAACTGATGGAACCTTGTTGCGTTCTTGAACTAGGGTTCTTGACCTTTTTCTCCTATCTTCATTCTAATTTTCTAAGATTTTGATTAATGAATTGACTTGGATAAGTTCTAGTTATGTTTCTACGCTTAAATTGATTAAAACCTCATGATTTAGGGTTTAAACGACGTATCTAAGGGGTTAAATGAAATAGGAAAAGACCAAAAGACCCTTGACTTAGCTGCTGTCGGAGTGACTGACGGACTGGAGTGACGGGCCGTCATTCAATCGACGGTCCGTCGTTGGATCCGTAGGTGGAGTCTGCCCGGCAGGGCTTCACTAAAACGAGTATAACTCTTTACTCAGAGGTCAGAATTTAGCAAACTCGGTGGCGTTGGAAAGATAATTTAATTATCTATCTAACCATAGGTCATAGGACACATAATTCATTTTGTGCTAAGAGTTATGACCATATGAAGTTGACCCACCAACAATTTTCAGCTAACTGGTTACTGACCCTCATCTATGGTTAGACCTACGGACCGTGGATCGATTGGCAGTCCATGCTAGTCGACCGTAGTTTGTGTCAGAGGCTGGGTAAAGGAGGTCTTGATCCATGGACATAGACCACGGACCATTGTCTGATCTACGGACCGTGGATCTGTCCGTGAGTCGAGATTTAGCCGATTTTTCTGAGCTTTGCTGGGGAGGGGTTGCAGTGGTGAACCAAGGACCACCAACACGGGCCATGGTCTGACCTACGGTCCGTGGATGGCAACCGTGGGTTGCACCTGGAACTTCTCAAAATCTGCAATTTTGGCCTGATTCGAATACGGGCTGTTACAACTATGTTGACCACCAACATAAGACAAATCAAAGGCTTCAAAAATACTAAAAATCTCAACTTCGGGTATGCAACGACGAATAATCCCATCTATGCAGACATGAAACAAATATTTCTCTTCCCAGAAAAACTTTTTCACAACAAGGAATTTCCTTCTTTGTTGGAATGACAAATCCAAAGGCACCACATCACTCACTAAGTGTAGTTAGCAAAATCTGAGATCCAAGCGGATAAGATCATAAGAGGTAGCCAAAACTTTTTCATCTGGAAACATAACATTTATCTCACCCCAATCAGCCCACTTCAACATTTCATCTTCTTCTAATCTCGACAAGTGATAAACAACTTGACTTTCAGTTCATTATTTTATCTTTCACATAGAAGTCAAATTCTTATATTAACAACCCCCAACAAATAAGTCTTGGTTTATCATCCTTCTTCGCCATAAGATACCTCAATGTCGCATGATCAGTGTGCACAATGACTTTGGAGCCAAGAAAGTAGGATCTAAATTACTCGAACCAGAAGACTACAACAAGAAAATCTTGTTTAGTGACTGTGTAGTTCCTTTGAGCAACATTCAATACTTCGTTATCATAGTATATAGGATGAGCAATCTTCTCACACCTTTTCCCTAACACTACACCAAGTGTCACCCCACTAGCATCACACATAACTTCAAAAAGTTGTCCCTAATCCGGTGAAATAATGATAGGTGCATAAATCAACTTCTCCTTCAACCATTCAAATGCCCTAAAGCAAGAATCATCAAACTCGAACTTCATTTCATTTTTAAGTAACTTGCATAATGGATGCGCGCTATCTTGATGAAATCTTTGATAAATCTCTGATAAAACCCAGCATCTCCCAGAAAACTTCTAACACCCTTCACAGATATAGGTGGAGGGAATTTTTCAATCACCTCAATTTTAGCTGGATACATTTGAATATGTTTGTTGGAGATTCGATGACAAAGAACGATTCCCCCTTTCACCATAAAGTGACACTTCTCCCAGTTATGCATAAGATTTTAGTCTTCAAGCCATTTCAATAAATCTCCTAGATGGGTCAAACAATCATCAAACGAGTCACCTAAAACAAAAAAAATCATCCATGAATACCTCAATAGTGTCCTCCAACATGTATGGGAAGATGCACATCATGCAATGCTAAAAAGTCTTCGGTGCATTACACAGCCTAAAGGGCATCCTTTTTAAATCAAATATCCCATAAGGGCATTTGAAAGTGGTCTTTTCTTAGTTTTTAGGCACGATGGAGATTTTACTATAGACTAAATATGTCACGATCCAGGGGTATCCCCTAGATGTAACATAGCATACAAGACCTCGAGAGGCCTCATATAAGCAACTTAGCTTTCATAGTCAAGATAATAGAAATTTGGAAAGAATTAAAACATTATCAACAATATCAAAGTTTCATAGAATGAAGCGGAAGTCTCATACAACTTGTCTCAAAAACCATCTAGTATAATAGAATTTTGGGACACAGCCCATATAACAATGTTCAAAACATAAAATGAAAAGAACATAAGAAAAATGGTGGCCAAATCCTCAAATGCTATGAGGACTCACCAATCTTCAACATTGCCTCTATTATAGATCCTAGCCATAGGGATGAGAGTGGGGAATGTCGGACACTATATTTGGATAATAAATGTAGGCAAGAGTATGCGTTAGTACAAGAATGTACTAAATATGATAACTTGCACAAACATAAACATAAGCATAAGTGTTAGAAAACATAAGTCATAAAGCATAATAAATGCACATAATTGATCATATCAACATATAAGGAATACTTCTTGAAGTAACCTCAAAGCAAACTTAGCCAAGACATGGGTAATCCTCCACTAGTCTTACTCATCATGTATGGCAACTCAAGCAACAATCCAATCTCATCACCTATCTTAACATATTTAGCTTATATTTTATAGACATGGGGAGTTGCCTCTTCCCTTATTATAAAGGCTTATGGGTAGTCACCTCTTGCCTTACATAAATGATCATGGGTACTCACCTCAATTTCAAACTTATGAGATCATGGGTACTCACCTCCATCACTAACATCATATGGCATGGGTATTCACCTCTATATCATTATATAAGGATCATTTGTACTCGCCTCCATGTCCAATCATCATAATAAAACGTGGGTAGTCGCCTCTTGTTCAACTTTAAGGAATAAGGGTGTGTAACACCTCAGATTCCAGGGAGGTCAATAGCATATTAGAACTCCAAGGTGCCATCCCACCAAGGCCAACAATGGTCCGTGGAGAGGCATCAAAGAGATTGTGAAAGGCAAAAACCACAGCCAGGACCCATGAACCGTTGTAGGTCGACCAAAACACTCTCTGAATCTTCTGACGTTTGACCAGGACAAACAATTGGTCAGTCCACGGTCCGTCAGTGGAGTCGTGGGTAGGGTCAGCAGCTTTGAAGCTTAGGGGCTTTTGGGCCTTTTTCGGTTTTAATTAAAACAAAGCTATGTCATTTTACAAAAGCCTAGGACCCCTATATAAGCTATTTTAAACCCTAGATTTCCCAATAAATATCATTCTATCAACTCACCAAAAAGAAGATCAATTCTCCTCTCAAATATATTTCTCTCTCTAGAACTTGAAGAAGAAAAAAGGGTTCAAGGTAGGATCAAGGTCAAGCCTCCATTCCTCTAGCAATTGTGGTCTTTTATAAGTAAGTTAAGATAGTTTTCTACCAAGGTATCCATTCATTCATGGAGTTCCTAAATTCCTCAATTTCCAAAGTTAAAATTCCCCAATTGAGTTAGAGTTTTCTTGAATTTCCATGAGTTCTTTTGATTATTGATTTAAATGATTGAATTATGATCTCTTATGCATTAATTGATGATATAATATGATTTTATGATGATTCCCCTATGAACCTATGTAATCCCCATATTTTAAAGTTATGAATTACATGATATGGGATTATGATTATAACGGAATAGTTTTATAAAATTAAGCATGTACTGAGAGACATACATGAATGTATGATAAAATCCATATCTAACCCCTTGTTTTCTTAATGTTTATGATTAAAAGTGGTTTTTGACCTTGGAAGGTAAATTACGGAATTATGCATGATCTTATGAAATCTATCCAAATATTTTAAGGATGCTTTGAGAGTAAAGTATCAATGATGATGATGTAGATGTGTTGTTGAAAGGATTTTTCTCATATACACATATAATCAAGATGTGAAAGGCTTTGTCACATAATAAGGATTCTAAGGTTGAAAGGTTTTCTCACCTAATTGAATCAATGATTAAGAGCTATCCTAATGAAACCTAGATTGTATTGGTTATTGAAAGATACCTTTCCATGGATGATGACTTAGATTTGATTGGCAAGATGACGTGCCTTTCCATGGATTATAATGACAAGTAAGAAATGATTATTCTGTGGGTATGCTTAGCGCCTAGAAGATATTGAGATGGAAGCTCTCCCATTAGTAGAGGTAGGGTTTCTAGAAGCAATATCTTATCCCTTACCTATGTGCCCCCATAGGATGATTGTCTAGATAGACATTAGCTAGTGGATACACCTAAGCTAGAAGTTCATGGTCCTTACCTTAGCAAGTAGGACAACCATTTTCGGTGTAGGAGACATCGAGGATCATGTTATAGCTCACATGTTCTCTATGTCGGTTAAGGCTAATCCCCCACATTAATAATGAACAAAGGTTACTTCAAGAAGTATCCCATATGTGTTCAACGATTTTAAAGATGTTAGCTTAGGTTTTTTAACTCTCTTATATCATGTTTTAGGTTGGTCAATTTCATGTCAAGAAATCAAATGCCCAATTTTAGCATGATTTAAATTTTTTATGCATGGCTATATACTTGGTACATAGTTTTGTACTAACTCATACTCTTGCCTATATTTCCTCAAATTTAGGGTCTAACAGTCAGGTTTCTCAATTTCGTGGCTAGTGGTTGATTTTGAGATTCCCAAGCTTCGGTGAGTCCTCATGTTTCGAAGACGAATGTTCATATTTTCACTTTCTTTAATGTATTTTAAGATTTGGACTTGATTGATGGGGTAGGTCCACTTTTATTCTATTGTACTAGATGGCTATATTGAGACAAGTGTTTTAGACTTCCGCTTTTCTTTATAAAACTATTGGACTTAAAAATATTGTTTTACTCTTATTGTTATATTTGTTATGTAATTAAAGCTAAGTTTCTTGAATAGGGTCCTTCGGGGTTCTATACGCCATGTTACATCTAGAGTGTACCCTTGGGTCGTAACAAACTTGGTAATTAGAGCACAAGAATAGGATGGTCCTAGGATGTCTCATAAGCCACGTTGAGTAGAGTACTCTTGTTCATGAGTATTAAGTGTGCCACATTTATGAATGAGAGGCTACAAGATGTTTAGGAAAATTCACTTCATTCATTACTCTAAAGTCGTGCGACAGAGTTTAACTCTATAAGGTCTCTCTCCTAATCCTTATCTAATGCCTTACAAGATATGGCTACTCAAAGAGCTTATACTAGATAGAATGTGAGGCAGAATGTGGAACAAGAAGCTCCTCCAGTTTTGGTCGATCCTTTGGCCGAGCCAGTGACTAATGAAGTGATTAGGGCTGCTTTTCAAGTATTGGATCAAGCCGCGATGGCCCAAGCAAATAGCGAGGTTTCAGTTCCCGTAAACCTAAATGCGAGTACGGTGGAATCTAGTGTGAGGGACTTCATTAGAATGAATCCTCCGAAGTTTCATGGTTCTAAGGTTGAGGAAGATCCTCAAGAATTCATTGATGAGGTTTATAAGGTCTTGATGATCATGGGAGTAATTGATAACACTCAACTACACATCAGCCAATACTAGGTGTAGGCGATCTTAATCTAGTATAAATGCAACATAGAGTTGGGGTCGATCCCATAGGGAGTGATTGAAGTTAGAATGCAATTACGAAGTTATAAGCGTCTTCTACACAATTGTAGGTATAGACGTTACTAGAATCATGTAAATAAATTTAAAAGGTTGACAACAAAGTGTTAGATGGGGGCTTTAGATTTGTCAATTAACAACTAAGAAAATAGGGGAGTAATCAAATAGATAAGAGATACTTGAGGATGTGATCGATTAAAGTCTAATTTCACGATATGTGTAATTGTAATTTACTAACAATTGATATATCTCAGTGAGTAGGCTAGACTATAGATTCAATAGCTTTCTCTCTGACAACTATTACGACTCGAGCGAGTTTTCTCGAAATCGACAAACATAACACTATAAACAACCCAATACCTTAATTTATCAACTCTCTCGAGCTAGATGATCAGGATTGGATTAAGATTCACTCTCTCAAGCTGAACCCACAATAACCCAATCACTACAATTATAAATCGATAACCTTATTTCTAAAACATCTCTCTCAAGAAAGCCTAGAACACTAACTCAGAATTGCATTTGCAACTACAATTCATGGGTTAGTACACAACTATCAATTAAACTCACTTTGAATCAGCATTTAAATCAGTAAAAAATAATACTCATAAGCTAATTAAAATAAATTATCACATGATTACACCCCAAAGAATGGGGGTTTAGCCACACATTATAAAAAGTAAGAAATCAATACCAATTACGTTCTCCGTAATTTGGGTATTACAATCCATGTCTTTACAATGATCCAAAATGCTCAATATCGAAAACCCAACTTAAAATCTATTAGAAAACTCCTAAGACTAAGTAAACAATGTTCCAAACCAACGTTCCAAGATCAACAATGGGAAAATTACTCAGGAAAAAAATGACTAGATCCTCTTTCTGTCTTTTAAATTTCAATGTATAGGTTCTCAAATTTTGGAATTCAGGACCACTAAGTGAGGTTAGTCGAGTATCGTCGACCAAGTCAGCGACACGCCAATGGCTCCATTCCATCGCCGATTTTCCTTGGTTTTTTAACTCTAGGGTTCTGTGACTTTATGCGATTAGGATCGAGATCACTGATCCAAATGGCGGCTCGCAAATTTTCTATTTCCATCGCCAAGATGGTTTTCCCCAGGGCTGGTAAACAGGAACTTTAGGCAAACTGTAAAGCCACTCGGCAAACCACCGAGTTGGCTTGGCGATCACCAGGAATGCCTTTCTTCAATTTCTTCAGCTCTTTCGTTCCTTTTTTCCTGGTAAGGTCCTTGCCTTGCTCTTTTGCCTTTTTATCTACATTTTAACATTAAAACATCATTTTAGAGTAAAAAATAGGCATCGAGGACACTAATACTATGAATAAAAAGGCCTAAATGAGTCGAAATCCTAGATTCATCAATACCCCCAACTTAAACTTTTGCTTGTCCTCAAGAAAAACAAAAGATCAATCAGTTCAAGAAGGATGTCTACAAACACTGCTACTCAAGACTCAACACAAATGCACATAGGAAGTTCAAATTATGCATGCAACACCATTGTGCACTCTAAGTTTCAAATTGTGACTAACAATCATCAAATAGAACACAAGCTCTCAAAGCTTGCTTCAAATGCAAGTTAAAGCTCAACAAAAGCATTAAAATACCCTCACACCAAGAATGATTCCTTGCTCACACAAAGATTCATTAACAATTTATAACTTTGGAACCAAATACAACTCTCACACTCCCAAATATGAAAAAATGCATGACTCTACCTTTAGGCTTGCCCTTATTTTCCAATCAACATAGCTTTCAGCTCACTCAAGATTACAAAGGTCTTTAAAGGCATGTAACGGGGTTGAGTGTAAAGGTAAGATCATATTGGTTTAATGACTTCTACATTCTATGATGTTCAAAATCCACCTTATTATTCATTTAAGCATAACTCACTGGATTCCCCATTTCTTTATCACCTTTCAGAAGCTTGATTTCACAAACTCTTCTCTTTTTCAATCTTTTTCATTTCTTTTTCTTCTCTTTTTTTAAATGGAGAGGTTCCATCTTTTGCATTATGATCCTTCAAAGGAGGATTTTTCACCTTGCTTGATAACACTCAACAACACATCATCTAATACTAGGTGTAGGCGATCGTAATCTAGTATGAACCCAACATAGTGTTGGGATCAATCCCACAGGGAGTGATTCAAATTAGAATTCAATTACGAAGTTATAAACATGTTCTAAGCGATTATAGGAATGGAAATTATCAAAATCATGTAAGTAAGTCAAAGAGGTTGACAACATGTGTCAGATGAGGCATTTGAATTTGGTAATTAACAGCTAAGAAAACAAGTGAGTAATCAAATAGATAAGAGATACTTGGGGATGTGATCGATTAAAGGCTAATTTCTCTATATGGGTAATTTTAATTTACTAACAATTGCGACTCAAGTGAGTTCTCTCGAACCTGGACAAACATAACACTATAAACATCCCAATACATTAATTTATCCACTCTCTTGAGCTAGATAGGTAGGATAGGATTAAGATTCACACTCTTGAGCTGAGCCTACAAATATCCAATCAGTACAATTATCAATCGATAACCTTAGTTTTAAGTCCTCTCTCTTAAGCAAGCCCAGAACACTAAATCAAAACTACATTTGCAACTACAATTCATGGGTTAATACACAACTATCAATTAAACCCACTTCGAATCAATATTTAAATTAGTAAACAACAATACCCATAAGCTAATTCGAATCAATAATCACATGATCACACCCCCAAGAATGAGGGTTTTAGCCACACATCATAAAAAGTAAGAAATCAATACCAATTAAATCCTCCATAATCTGGGTATGTCAATCCGCATCTTTACAATGATCCATATGCTTAATATCAAAAACCAAACTTAAAATCTTTTAGAAAACTCCTAAAACTAAGTTAACCATGTTTCAAACATACGTTCCAAGTTAAATAATGGCAAAATTACTCAAGAAAAATATGCATGGATCCTCTTTCAGTCTTTTAAATTTCAATTTATATGTTCTCAAATTTTGGCCTTCAGGACCACTCGGCGAGGTTAGTCGAGAATCGCAGACCAAGTGGGCGATGCGGCAATGGCTCCACTCCATCGCCGGTTTTCTTTGGTTTTTTAACTCCAGGGTTCAATGAATTTAGGCAATCAGGATCGTGATTGTCTATCCAGTGGGCGACTCGCCGATTGTCCATTTCCATCACCAAGGTGGTTTTCCCTAGGGCTGGCACGCTGGAACTTTTGGCGAACTGAGAGCCACTCGATGAACTGCCGAGTGGTCTTAGTGATCACCGGTAATTCCTTTCTTCAACTTCTTCATTTTCTTTCGTTTCTTTTTGCCCGATAAGGTCCTTGCCTTGCTCTTTTGCCTTAATACATGCAATTTAACATTAAAATATCAGTTTAGAGCAAATAAAAGGCACCGAGGACACAAATACTATGAATAACACACCCTAAATGAGTCGAAATCCCATATTCATCAACGCCCCTAACTAAAACTTTTGCTTGTCCTTAAGTAATACACAAGATAAATCAGTTCAACAAGGATGTCTATAAACAGTGCTACTCAAGACTCAACACGAATGCACACAAGAGGTTCAAACTTTGCATGCAATGTACAATTGGGCACTCTAAGTTTCAAGTTGTGACAAACCATCATCAAATAGAACTCAAGCTCAAAATGCTTGCTTCAAATTCAAGTTCAAGCTCATCAAAAGCATTCAAATGCCTTCACACCATGAATGATTCCATGCTCACACATAAATTCATCAACTATTTAGAAATTCGGAATCAAATACAACTCTCACACTCACAAATATGAACACATGCATGACTCTACCCATAGGCTTGCCCTTATTTTTTAATCAAGATTATTTTAGCTCACTCAATATCACATAGGTCTTTTAACACTTGTAATGAGGCTGAGTGTAAAGGTATGATGATTTTGGTTTAGTGACTTCTACCTTCATGATGTATGTTCTGTAAATCAGTTTTTCTCCTTCTCTTTCACATTCTATGATGTTCACAACCCATATTATTATTCATTTAAGCATGACTCATTATATACCCCATTTCTATTGCTCCTTTCATAAACTTTATTTCACAAACTCTTCTATTTTTCAATCTATTTCTTTCCTTTCTCTCTTTTTTTACATGGGAGATTCCATCTTTTTCAGCATGATCCTTCAAAGGAGGATTTTTCACATTCCTTGATTTTCCTTCCTTTTCACCACACCCCAACTTAAGCTTTTGGCCTAAGTTGGCTATTCAAATGAACCAATACTTCATGAATGTTAGAGGTGATGGGACAATGACGTCAAAGTTGTTCAAGTTTCTTCCAAAGAAAAAGATAGGCTCAAAAGGTGCAAAACTAGGTTCACACTCCTATAAGGTTGTCATAAAGAGGTATAATATCAATTTTCGGTTCACTATTCACAAATTTAGCCTAAGATCATTTCAATCGCTTGCTTCAATCAATCAATTGGACTAACTGGGCAAGTTCTAGGTGTCATCAATCACATAATAAAGATAATCTTACCATTTATGGTATTTGACACAATCAACACACAAGACTCACTTTTCAGCTAGCATGCAAAGATCATCACAAGAGATCAACTCAACAATCGGCTAGTCACAACTAGATGCTAGGAGTTCACATATGACCCATGTAACTCAATTTGCCTCATTATAGCCACATACTCATATTGTTCAATTGAGAGCACTATTCAAGTCATCTGTATTGACCACAATCGACACTCGAACTTGCATGGGAACAACCACAAAAGAGGTGGCAATTTATTTAAAAATCAATTTAGAAAGGACAAACACAATAGATCAAAATCATATATATATATATATATATAAACATAAAATACGATCCAACATTCACAAAACAACCCACAAAAGGTAGGTATAGAAATACCTCACCCCGCCAAACTAATCTACCAGTTGTCCTCAAATGCAAAGAAATAATAAAAATCAAATAGTTTGAAACTAGAAATGGAGTCAAAAAGGTTACCCTGTCAGGCTAAGCCTAAGTGAAGACTGCATCTCTGTGACTCTATCAGTTTAGGCATTAGTGAGCGGCTCAACAGGATCATTGGTTCCACTAGAGCCCACCATAGAAGTATCTCTAAGTGATGCCTGCACAACTGTCTCAACCATGGCTCCCTTAAGATCCGCCAAGTCATCATACATAATTGCATATGTAACTCCTCCTCATCAATCTCAGCCATATATTCAACAGTTATGTCCTTTCTATCCACATCCCCGATTATAGTAGCCAGAGGAACCTCTGACATGGACGGGACATCAGTACTCGGGACATCAAGTATCTCAATTGTGCCTAACAATATCGACAAATATGTGGACTTCAGCTTGTCCACATCCTTCCTCAAATTAGCAACATCGGCCTTCAAGGCCGTCACAACAACAGAATCATCCCGACCTTGTTCACAAGCCTCTACCCTCACAACAAAGGCATCTAATTCAAGACAGTGGCCATCAATCAGCTCCTGATGCTCTCTTATCTCATCCCCAATCAGGGCCAAGGCAGCCTCGATCACCAGCTCTATCATCCCAGGCACAATAGCCTGAATCCGAGAGGTACGCACATCAGCAGATTGAGCCAGATATCCCATATTGTATAACATAGCCTGGGTGGTAGGGGTCTGGAGGCAGTAGCTGCAAAGGGAGGGGGTACACCAATAGAAGGAACATGAGAACTAGAAGTAAAAGGACAAGCAGTACCTCTAGGATCACTGGTGTGAGGAGGTAGAATTGCCTATGTCGAGAACATATCAACATCAACTACCGGGGACTTATCTGTCGGTGCAGCTCCCCTCCTGTCAGCCTCATCCCACATGTACTCAACCTTTATCCGTCAGATGTAAGTAGAGAAAGTGGGAACACTTCCACATCCGTATTTTCAATCGTGGGGACACAAGCCCGCCTGCAAAGCTCAGTAATCAGCAAAGAGAAAGGAAGAGAGCTCTGACTCTGTTTGGCCCTCATGGCCTACTTGCTCAATGAGCATACCCAAGTTCAACCTCTGTCGATCCATAATAGAACCTACACATGCAGCCTTCGGATGTCGGAGGATCAACTCATTCTATGAAGGTGTGATGGTGCTCCTAATAAACCCGAACCAGTATCTGGTAGCCACATTCAGGTCCTTCTTCTTAATTGGTGTACCAACCTCGATCAACCTCGGTGTCATATAAGAAATTAGGGGTGCAACCAAACCTTTTAGATCATCCATGGTATTCTTCTTGATGAGGTCAATGAAGTCATGCATGAAGTCCCGTGAGCACCTGAGTACCTCATTATTCTCCGTGCTTCTACACTTCATCGTCTTCCTCGAACAACCACAAATTTGAATGGCTTAAATGTGCTAGCCTTCTTTTTTCCTTTCAGTACCAGCTCCTCATAAAGAAGAATAGAACTGTTAGGCCCAAGTAGGGATGTAAGGACCTCGGAGTTTAGTGAAAATCTCAAACTTATGGAACTTGAGAGTGGTCGATACTTCAGGCTACCGGTCTACCACACCATCGGTAGCCAACCGCTTCTCTTCCAGAATTTTTCTCAAACCCTCGACCTTTAGTCTGGTGAGAGATCGGGGTTCAGGAACTTGAAGTTGTAGAGGGTCCTACAATACTGATGCGCTGTGAAATATTGGCACATTCGATGCTCAAAACTAAAGATTAATACTAGAATCGAGTGTAGTTTTATAAGCTTTGATGTGTTTGAGGAATGTTTAGACAGATTCTCACCTGTGTAGAAAAATGGTCAAAGGAGCACTAGATGAGTGTGATAAAGTGAAGACCACCAGCACCTAGACGGGCAGTGGTCCTTGTAACGAACTGTGGTGACGATCGTGATGGATTTCCAGTGAAGAGACATCGAGGAGTTGAAACGAGATTGGACCAAGTAAAGACCACAGATGACTTCACGGCCCATGATCTTCAAGACAGTCTGTGGTTGTGATGGTGGAATGGAGCCAGTGCTTAGGTCTTGAGAAGATGAACTGTAATATCGACCAAGTGAAGTCCACAACAGACCACACAGGTCGTGGTCCCCATAACAGTCTGTGGTGGTGATCGTGAAGTGGATCCAGTGTATAGGCTTTGAAGACTCACATTTTGTTATGGCCAAGTATAGATCACGACAGGTTTTACGGACCGTGAAGCCTTTGACTGTCCGTCATGTTTCCCATGAAGTTGCCCGACAGTTCAGTCCTACTATTAGTAAGCTTCATTTTAGACATTATACTTGAATTATTTATGTTTTTTTTCATTTTTATCTCATCATATCTGGAATGATCGATTAAGTTTGAAATTTTTTTAGCTTTGGTTTTGAATGATTAACATTGAATCAAGTTTTGAAGTAGGATTTTTGATTATAAATTATCAGTTGCTTATCGATTTTGCATACTTTCGTAAGTACTTTCTCATCATGTTTTCATTACATTTTTCTGTGTGTTTACTTGAAATAATGAGTGGCGAAATACCAAAACTGGGATTATGGGATCTATGAAAAAAATTCTAAGTGTAATTTCATAAGACGAGTAGAATGTGAATTATATTTTCAAAGCATAATTATATTTTCGTTATTCATGTATTCTAATGAGTGCACACATTAGAGTTAGAATGTATCTGTCATTTGTTCGAGAGAAATGTGATAGTTGGGAAAAATCTTAATTAACCTGATGAAATGGAGTCAAAGTTCGAGTTCGAGAGAAAAGAACTTTAACACTATTATATACGGGAGTAAATTTGTTAACACTCTAGGACCTAGAGGATTTGAGTGAAAGTTATTCATTAACGTTTCAAAGATACTTCATCCAATTCTAAGTGTCAACGATACTAGTTAGTATAATAACCCAACTGAATGAGTTGGGGTCGAATCCCACAAAGAGTAGCTTCCTTTGAATTCAAATACGAAAGTATGACAATGACCTTTGCAGCAGTGTGACACAACACTTAAGAGTTTCACAATAAAATTTCAAGATATTGTTACCAACCCACTTCAATTTAACAAGAAGAGACAATCAAATAACTAGAAAACACTTGGGGGATTGACTAACCAACAACCTAATTCAACTGAATGGGTGTATATCCTTACCGATAATGCTAATTCGTCGCGGGTAGAATGGACTATAAGTAAATCAATTTTCTCTCAAACAATTGCCTTATTTCCATTGAGTTCTCTCGAACCTCAACACTATCCATAAGCTAACCAACCCACGTTCTCATCAAATCCACTCTTTTGAGCAAGATACGAAGGATGGATTTTGGGTTTCACTTTCTCAAGCTGAAACCGTCAAGACCCACTTCTAAGGATGCCAAAATACTACATTGATTCTGTACTTCTCTCTCAAAAAAGCACAAAACTCTGAAATCTATCACACCAAAGATGCAATAATGAAGTTAAACCACCATAATAATTTATACCCACTTCAGATTAACACCAACAATCACTAATCGATAACACCCATTTAGTAGAAAGCAACAATTGGTGACATTGTCAAACCCCCAAGGTTATGGTTTTAGCCAATCATAGTGAAAAGATGAAAATCAACACCTTCCACGTTTTCCATAGCTGGGTAAATGAAATTTATAAGTTAAAATTTACTAAACTCTTTGCTATTACAAAATCTCCAAGAGAAACCTTGCTAAAATCATTTGAAATCCCCAATGGTAGTGTTTTTTCTCACAATCTTTTGTTCCTCCTGTTTCTGAATGCTTTTCTGTCTCTTCCAAAAATCAATTTATGCAAGTCTGATATGTGGTTGTTTGGGATAAATTGGGGAGGTAAGTCGGGCTTCGCCGACCGTTCAGCGACTCGCCGACTTACCTTCGTCTCACCTTTATTTTTCACCTCTTCTAAGTCTAACCACTATAACTTTTGGTGAGCCAGATTGGGATCGCTGAGTGTTTCAGCGATACGCCCTTTTTCCCTTCATCTATCCCATCAACACTTATTTGTATTTCTATCAGCATTTTTGGAGACCTGGTAATCCATCGCCAATGCGATAGGTGATGCACCAAGTGGACAACTACTCGCCGAAGCTACCCCTCATCTAGCCTCAACATTCTATAACTTTAGGCGGTAGTTTGGCAATTGGGTGAATCACTGAGTGACATTGGCGATCATCACGCTTGTTTTTTCCTTTCTCTTTTTCTCTTGTGTTTCTCTATTGCCCATTTTTGTCCTAGCTTTGTTCCTCAATGCATATATTTGCAGATCGAGAGTTCTACATCAGTTGTTGGAATAAAATGAGCATTTGAGGACACTAAATCAGTATAAATAAACTCCTAAATGAGACTAAATATCGGACTCATCAACACCCCAAACTTAAACTTTTGCTTGTCCTCAAGTAAAACTCAAGTTTAACAGTTCAAAAAGGATGTCTCAAACAGTGCTACACAAAACTCAATCATGAATGCACACAAGACTTAACTTACTAATGCAAGGATCAATTGTGCACTCAAAGAATCAAGTCGTGACTCACCATTATCAAAGATTCTCAAGCTCACAATACTTGCTAAAAATTCAAGTTCAAGCTCAACAAAGGTACTCAAATTCCCTCACACAAAGATGATTCCATAATCACACAAATGGTTCAACAATTTATAGCTCCAAAATCACAACACCTCTCACACTCAAAAAGATGAACACATGCATGACTCCACCCATAGGTTTGCCCGTTTTTTCCAACCAACAATTGTGTTAGCTCACTCAAGATCAAAGAGGTCTTCTCAAGGCTTGTAACGGGGTTGAGTGTAAAGGTATGGTCATTTGGTCTCAGTGGCTTCTATCCTCATGAAATATGGTTTGAACAACACTTTCTTTCCCTTTTGTTTTCAAAAATTTCATTCATGTTCAAAATTCACCCCATTATTCATTTTCCATGGAACACCGGACACCCCATTTCTTTTTGCAACTTTATTTCACAACTTTTTCATTCTTCTTATTTTCTTCTCTTCTTTTTCTATTTTTTGTATGTAGGGATTCCATCTTTTTCAAAACCATGGGTAGTGGAGAATTCTTCACATTTCTTGATTTACCTTCTCTTTTCACCACACCCCCCAACTTAGGTTTTTGGCCTAAGTTGGTTATTCGAACAAACCACCTCTCAAGAGGATTAACGGTGAAGGGATAAAGAGAGGTCACAATTGCATTAAGTTTCTTCCAAGAAAAGGGTAAGGCTCAAAGGGTGCTCAAAGGGAGTTCACACACTCACAAGGTAGGCCACCAAATAAGTATAATGTCAAATTGTTTCACTCTTTAAAATTTGTTGCCTAAGTTCATTTCAAGAGCTTGCATCACTTAGTCAATCGGACCAACATGGAAAATTCTAGGTGTCATCACACATGGTTCTCGGTAAGTAGCTTATCACAGAAGGCATTGACAGTGATGTCAAACAAGACTCCACACTTATGCTAGTGTGCAATGTTAATCACAAGAGACTTAATTCAATAATTTGCTAGTCACAATGAGATGCAATAAAAAGTTCACATATTGCGTAAGCAACTTCATTTGGTCTCTTCGTAGCTACACACTACATGTTTGTTTGATTGAGAGCACTATTCAAGTCATCAGTATTGATCACAACCGACACCCAAATTTGTACAAGAACAGCCACAATTAAATACACAAGAGGTGACAAAATTGGAAGGGTCCAAGAACACAAAGGACTTCACGAACCAAGCAGACACCCCACCAAAGCATTCAACATTGTCCCCAACGTGAGTAGAGAACGGACACTCCCACAAATAAAGCAAGAAAACAGTAAAAACTAGCAAATAAAGATAAAATTTTAGTATATAAACTTGCAGAGCAAGGTGACGAAGAATCTTCACTAAGAGTCCCATTCGCGAGAAAATGAACCAGTCGCCGAATGCTTTGGCGGTGCGCCTACTGAGCTGAATATCTCCTTTAATTCCAGTGAGTGACACTCTCAGAAAGGGGAAAATCGGAGGAGATGCAGGAGTTCACCAAACACGTCGATGATTCGGATAAAGGACTGGGAACATCGCTGAACAATCATTGAGATACGTTGTCAGTGTTGGAGTAAAAGGGCAAGAAAAATTGGTCTCCTAAGCACATCGGCGAATCGCCTAGTCATGAAGGTCTCCCGCCGAATGTTCTAGAATCTCAGCCCCATTTTTGAAGTCCATAGGGTAGACTATGTCGTGCTCGCCTAACGGGTTCGGCGATTCGCCAATAGCATTTTCTCCTCGCACATTATCCTGCACCTGCAAAATCAACACACATTATTCAAAACACTAACACTTGGGTTGACTCCCAAGAAGTGCCTTATTTAACATCATGGCACGACGTGGAGATTCTCTCAAGCATCTTCCAGGTATGCCACCTCAATCAGAGAAATATCTTGGCATTCGCCAAAGTAGAACATCAATTGTTGCCCATTAACCTTAAGCGCAGATCCTTTTTGACCTTCAACTTTGATTGCACCTTTTGTGAACACTCGAGTCACTCTAAACGTTCCTGACCATATTGACTTGAGCTTTCCTGGAAAGAGTCTAAGTCGAGAGTTGTATAGTATCACCCAGTCTCCCACTCTGAACTCCCTTTTAAGGATTTTAGCATCATGCCATTTCTTCATCTTTTCCTTGTAAAGGGCTGAACGATTCATAAAATTTGAACCTGAATTCGTCCAACTCATTTAACTTCTCTACTCTCTCTTTTGAAGTCTTTGACCAGTCCAGATTTAGAGCTTTCAATGCCAACAATGCTTTGTGTTCCAATTCAACTGGTAAATGGCAAGATTTTCCAAAAACTAGCTGATACGGAAACATACTGATTTGTGTTTTGTATGCAGTACAATATGCCCATAGTGCGTCATCAGGCTTTCGAGACCAATCAGTCATATTAGCATTCACTGTCTTGGCCAAGATGATTTTGATCTCCCAGTTTGACACTTCAACTTGGCCTCTCATTTGTGGATGATACAGAGTTACTACTTTGTGTTTCACTCCATACTTAGTCAATGCGGCTGAGAACCACTTGTTGCAAAAGTGGGATCCCCCATCACTAATAATAGCCCAAGGAGTACCAAATCTCGCAAAGATGTCACGTTTCAGGAATTGAACAACATTTTTCCCTTCATTGTTTGGAAGTGCAACAGCCTCCACCCATTTAGAAAGATAATCTACAGCCACCAAAATATACTTATTACCAAACAAACTCACAAATGGGCCCATAAAATCTATTCCCCAAACATCAAATAACTCAACTTCTAAAATGGTCCTACGATGCAACTCGTGTCTTTTAGACACTCCACCTTGTTTCTAACATTGAGTGAACTTCTTCACAAAATCATGAGCATCTTTGTACAGAGACGGCTAGTAGTATCCACTTTGTAGAAATTTAGCAGTCTTACGTACACCACCATGATGACCTCCAACTGGTGAAGCATGACAAGAATGGAGAATTTTCATGGCTTCTTCATCCGGAACACATCTCCTAATGATATGGTCTGCACACTCCCTGAATAAATATGGTTCATCCCAAAAGTACTTCTTAACATCAAACAAGAACCTTTTTTGTTGGTAGAAGTTCAGTTCGTCTGGCATTAATCTACACACTACGCAATTGGTAAAATCAGCGTACCAATGAGGCCATTTGAGAGTTATCGTGAATACCTGTTCATCGAGAAAAACATCACTTATGTCGATCTCCATCTCGTCACTTTCCTTGCTTTCCAATCTTGATAAGTGGTTAGCCACCTGATTTTCACAACCTTTCCTATCTTTGACCTCAAAGTCGAATTCCTACAATAAAAGCACCTACCTTATCAGCCTTGGCTTGGCATCCTTCTTTGCCATCAGATAACGCAGTGCATCATGATCAGTGTGAACAATCACTTTAGTACCTAGCACGTATGCCCGGAACTTCTCAAACGCATAAACTACCGCAAGTAACTCTTGTTCCGTAACTATATAGTTACGTTGAGCACTATTTAGAGTTTTGCTTGCGGAGTAAATGGGGTGAAAAGGTTTGTTGTGTTTTTGCCCCAATACAACACCTAATGTCTTGCCGCTTGCATCACACATTACTTTGAAAGATTCTAACCAATCAGGACTACTGATGATTGGGCTGGAAAGCAAATTTTCTTTCAAGCACTTGAAAGCCACTATGCAAGCATCATCAACATGAAATTTCACCTCCTTCTCCAAGAGTTTTCATAGAGGATGTGCAATCTTTGAGAAGTCTTTGATAAACCTCCGGTAAAAATTGGCATGTATCAAGAAACTACGAACACCCTTCACCGAAATTGGTGGTGGTAACTTATCAATCACTTCAATCTTTGCTTTATCAACTTCCAACCCCTTTGGCGACACTTTGTGACCAAGAATTATACCTTCCTTAACCATGAAATGGAATTTTTCCAAATTTAGGACCAAATTTGTCTCCATACATCTTTGGGGAACTTGTCCTAAGTGCTCTAAACATGCTTCAAAAGTGTCACCCACAACCGAGAAGTTATCCATAAATCCTCCAAACATGCAACACTGAATTATTGCAGGAGAATTACATAACCCGAACGACATCCGTTTGAAGGAAAAAGTTCTATATGGACAGGTGAAGATGGTTTTCTCTTGGTCCTCGGGAGCAATGGAGATTTGGTTATAATCGAAATACCCATCTAAAACGCAATACCAACCTCTCTCTAAGAGTTGGTCAAGCATTTGATCCTTTAAAAGCATGGGAAAGTGATCCTTTTTCAGTCCACGAATTTAACTTTCCGTAATCCATGAATACTCTCCATCCGGTCATCGATCTCATCGATACAAGCTCTCCCTTTTTCATTTGGGACTATTGTGATGCCTTTTTTTCCAGTACACATTGTACTAGACTTACCCATTTGCTATCCGTAATAGGGTAGATCACCCCTGCGTCCAACCACTTTATTATCTACTTTTTCACCACCTCTTGCATCGGTGGGTTCAATCTTCACTAGTGTTCAATACTAGGTTTACAATCGCTATCAAGCTATATTTTGTGAGTGCAAATGCCGGGATTAATAGCTACTATGTCAGTGATAGTCCACCCTGTAGCTTTGATATGCCTTCTCAACACCTCAAGGAGAAATTTTACCTTCCATACGAGCAAGTCAGCTGAAACAATCACCGGTAAGGTGTTATTTACCCCCAAGAAAGCATATCGGAGATGGGATGGTAGCACTTTCTACTCTATATTCGGTAGTTCTTCTGTTATGGCTTTGCGGGAGGGCTTTCTCAATTTTTAGATCAATGTCCAACTTCAATGGATTCTTTGCAAACTCCCCACCCCCAAGCCTGAAAGAGCAGCTATCACATCTTCATAGCCTTGAATTTCAAATTCATTATAGTTAGCGAGCAGGACTTCAAGTGGTTCGCTCATGCACATCAAATGGCTCACACTAGCCACTGCCTCGTCAACAACATCAATAGTGGAGACCATATAAATATCACTTGGCTGTTTCATTGACTTACAAACATTAAAGGTCACTTCATCTTCTTTTACTCGAAACTTCAAATCTCCACTTTCAACATTCACCAACGCTCTCCCGGTTGCCAGAAATGGTCTTTCAAAAATAACAGGAATTCGAGCATCTATTTCACAATCGAGAATGACAAAATTGGCTGGGAAAATGAATCGGTCAACCTTTACCATGATGTCATATTGTATCTCCAAAGGGTGTTTAATTAATCGGTCCGCCATAAAGGGTCTCATTGTTGTAGCTTTTAGTTCACCCAACCCAAGTTGTTTATAGATCGCATATGGCATTAGGTTGATGCTTGCTCCCAAATCGCATAGAGCTTTAGCAAATTGGAGCATGCCAATGGTGCAAGGGATGATGAAAGCTTCAGGGTCCTCTTTCTCTTTGATCTTCTCATTAGTCATAATTGCACTACAACTATGAGAAACTTCAATGGTGTCAAGGTCCAAACTTCTTTTTCTTGTGACCAATTCCTTCATAACCTTGGCGTACCCCGGCATTTCCATTAATGCCTCCACAAGATGGAGATTAATTGATAATGTCTTGAACACCAATAGAAACTTTTTAAACTTATCATCCTCATTCTTCTCTTTTAGGCACTAGGGAAATTGATGGGATATTTTGGGAAGAGGCTGCATAGGTTTTGGAATTACACTTTTTTTCCAACATCTTTTTGTGTCCCTTTGGCAATGCTTTGATGAATAGGTGTTTCTTCTTCCCCTACACCTTTGTCTTCTTCATGCATTTGAGCTTCTTCATTGTTGGTCACATCAGCTTTTGCTACCTTTCCACTACGAGTAACCATAACCAGCCCTCTATTATCATCTTCCATTATCATTTTTTATTTCAATTGCGCTGAAAGTAAACTTAACTGGCCTTCAAGTATCTTGATTGCATCTGCGTGGGAGTTCACTTTATTGTTCAATGATGAAAAGTCAGCTTTGATTCCTTTTAGCAAATCATCTGAACCCTCCACTTTATTAAGGATACGTGACAACAAGTCATTAACCCGAGGACTACTTGTACTCCCATTCGATTTTGGTCTTTCACTCGAGTGGGTGTTGTCCTCTTCATGGTCATCCTCCCTTTTCCAATAATCACTTTGCTCAGCCTAATCTTGATAGTATCTTCTTTCCTCGTCCCCCTTGTGATAGTTCCAACCTTTATTTCCACCTCACTGTAAATAGCGTTGGTGGGAACCCTCCTCATATCTCTTGGAGTTCTAACCTTGATTCTCCCTCGACTTTGAATAACCTGAGGAAGAACCCTCCTCAACTCTAAACACTCTACATGTCCCCTTGGGCTTTCCCACATTATCCATCATTTGCTCTTGTAATACCTTCATTTTGGTCAACGTCCTCTTGATGTTTTCATCCCTTTCTCTTTCCTTAGCAAGCTGTTCTTGTGTCATTCTAAAATAAAAAGGAGAGACTTGATCCTCTTGAGTGTATCAACCTTGATTTATTTTCGTCATGTCATCAAGAAGAAATAAAGCCACCTCAAATGATTGCAACATTATTCCCCCTCGTACCAATTGATCAACCACTCCTTTATTAACCGAATCAAGACTCTGCTAAAAATATTAGAGTAGAAAATTGTTTGGTAGCCCCAGAGTTGGGCATTTATGTAAGAGTTTCTTAAACCTCACCCACGTTTCATAGATGGGTTCACCTTCCCATCGGTTGAAACCTTGGATGTCATCTCTAAGTTTCATCAGCCTAGATGGGGGGGCGGGGGAGAATTTTGCATTCAATGCTATAATAAACTCCTTCCATGAAGTGATGGAATTGTTTGATAACTCGGCCAACCACTTGCTAGCCTCCCCCGTCAAAGATAGTGGAAATATCCTAAGCGAGATCGACTCTTGTGACACATTCTTGAATGAAAACGGGCTGCACACCTCAATAAAATTTCTTACATGCTCATGTGGGTCTTCATGCTCTAGCCCTCAATAGAATCCCCTCATTTGGGGGAGATGAAGAATCGTGCTAGTGAGCTCAAATATTTCCTTCCCATCAGTTGGTGGTAGGCGAATTGCACCCATTTCACCTGGTAGAGATGGGTTGTAAATGCTATTGATATCATCGATACCGTCCGAATGACTTTCTTGGCTACCATTCACCTCTTCCATACTCATTTTTACTACTATTTAGTCCAACCAACACTACAAAAGGCAGTCCAAACCAATTCAACTACGACCAACAAATTCACAAGTCAAACCTTTGATACAAGAAATCTAAGTGACGCTATTCCCCGGTAGCGGTGCAATTTTGATTAACATTTCAAAGACACTTTATCTAATTCTAAGTGTCAACAATCGCTAGTTAGTATAATAACCCAACTAAATGAGTTAAGGTCAAATCCCACAGAGAGTAGCTTCCTTTGAATTCAAATACGAAAGTATGACAATGACCTTTGCAGCTGAGTGGCACAACACTTAAGAGTTTCACAATCAAATTTCAAGATATTGTTACCAACCCACTTCAATTTAATAACAAGAGACAATCAGATAACTAGATAACACTTGGGGGATTGACTAACCAACTGTTTAATTCAACTGAATGGGTGTATATCATTACCGATAATGTTGATTCGTCGCAGGTAGAATGGACTTTAAGTAAAGTTATTTTCTCTCGAACAATTGTCTTATTTTCGTTTAGTTCTCTCGAACCTCAACACTATCCATAAGCTAACCAGTCCACGTTCTCATCAAATCCACTCTTTCGAAAAAGATACAAAGGTTGGGTCTTGGGTTTAACTTTCTCAAGCTGAAACCACCAAGACCCTCTGCTAAGGATGCCAAAATACTACGTTGGTTCTGTATTTGTCTCTCCACAAAGCACAAAACTCTGAAATCTATCACACCAAAGATGCAATAATGAAGTTAAACCACCATAATAATTTAGACCCGCTTCAGATTAACACCAACAATAACTAATAAATAACACACATTTAGTAGAAAGCAACAATTGGTCACATTGTCAAACCCCTAAGGTTAGGGTTTTAGCCAATCATAGTGAAAAGATAAAAATCAACACCTTCCATGGTTTCCATAGCTGGGCAGATGAAATTCAAAAGTTAAAATTTACTAAAATATTTTCTATTACAAAATCTCGAAGAGAAACCTTGCTAAAATCACTTGAAATCCTCAATGGTAATGTTTTTGCTCTCAATATTTTGTTCCTCCAGTTTTTGAATGCCTTTCTCTCTCTTTTAATAATCAATTTATGCAAGTTAGATGTGTGGTTGTTTGGGATAAATCGTCGAGGTAAGTCAGGCTTCGCCGATCGTTGGCGAATCGCCGACTTTCTTTCATCTAGCCTTCATTTTTCACCTCTTCTAAGTCCAACCACTATAACTTTTGGCATGCCAGATCGGGATCACCGAGTGTTTCAGTGATACACGCGTATACCCTTCATCTCACCAATCTATACTTTTCTGAATCTCTATCAACTTTTTTGGCGACCTGGTCATCCATCGCCGATGCGATCAGCGATGCGCTGAGTGGATTGCTGCTCGCCGAAGCTACCCCTCATGCAGCCTCAGTTTTCGGTAACTTTAGGTGGGAGTGTGGCAACTGGGAGAATCGCCGAGTGACATCAACGATCATCAGGCTTGTTTTTCCCTTCTCTTTTTTCGCTTGTGTTATCTCTAATACCCATTTCTGTCCTAGGTTCGTAGCTCTACTCCATTGAAGGACAAGGATGAAGCTTTAGAAACTCCAAGGAGGCCCATAACAAAATCTCAAACCAAGGAGTTCAATGATAAGCTCAATGGGCTTCAATCGCTGATCCAAAGGTGACTTATTGGGGAAGAAAAGCTCAAGCCCAAGAGAGAGGAATTATCCAAATGCTACAATTATTTGGTGGCCCAAATTCAAGCCCAAGATGAGGAATTTTAAGGTCCAATTTCGTGCAAATAAGGTCAAGAAGAGTCCAAGAATCAGCTACAACAAGAGTTGCTTTTTGCCCAAGTTTTGAGAGAAGACTAGTCAAACTTTCCAAGATTGTCAAGATTCTTTTCCTAGTTGGGATTTACCTTATTTCTTTATTTATATATAGGTTATTAATATTTTCCTTAGTCTATTTATGGTCTCCTAAGTACCATTTAATTCGTTCCTAGAAGTACTAAATTTGTTCCTAGTTAGGTTACTTTATTTCCTTTCTAGAGTAGGATTCCTTGTAATTGTCTTTCTAGCGTTTGGCTGACCTTTGTGCTTCGTATAAGGGGTCTTGGACGTTCTCCCCCCTTCTCCTATATATAGGAGTCCTTTTCATTCATTAAAGGAATTTTTAGATTGATATTAATAATATTTGAGAGAGTTCTTTGAACCTTTGTGACTTGTTCTTTGAGAATTTTTCTTTAAACCTTTACTAGTTTCATAGTTTAAGGTATAAAGTAACTTCTTCTTGTGATATCTTTGTTTTCTTTTTGGTATTCTTTAGAAGGTGATTAGTTTCTACATACTACTTATTGTCTTTAGTTACTCATAAACTGGTCAAGATCCGAATCTATCGTTTTGATTCGTTTTCTCAAGTAAAGGCGTTAGATTTCTTTCATAAATCTATACGTTGTTACTTGGATCTTTTCAAGGTCTTAGAACATCTAATCCTTGGAAATTCGTGGATCTTTCCTGCGAATTTCCCATATCTTTAGTTAGTTTTTTTTGTTTTTTCTCTTTGTGCTTCCGCATTCTAATATTCAATTCTCTATTTGTGATCTCCTTTAACCTTGCTGTTATCAAGTAGTATCAGAGCGGTTTTATCAAGATTTCGTTCTTGATAAATCTTGGGATTTCTTCTTATATTAGAATAGAAAAAAAAAAAAAAAAAAAAAAAAAAACTGTAGCGTGAAAAAAAAAATATTGTAGCGTGAACAGTAGTGTGAAAAAAAAATACAGTAGCGTGAACAGAAAAAAAAAGTTATAACTTGCTCTCTAAAAATCTGATTACTTGTCCTCCAAGAAATTTGATTACTTGATACCCAAGAAAGCTTATTATTTGCTATTCAAGAAATCTTATTTCTTGCTCTCCAAGTTTTGCATTAATTTGCTTCCAAGCAAGAAGGTAGCAAGAAGAGGGGATTCTAGATCTTTAAGAATAAGAGAAATTTTGTTTTTCTTGTTCTTATAATTCTAAAATAAGTTCTTTTTATTCTTGTTTTGTTTCAACTAAATCATACTTGTTCTAGGACTAGTTCGTTACTTTCTTTTTGTACCCCAAGATTCCATACTTTATTACTACGAACTTGATACACGTTTTGGTTTAATTATAAATCTACAAAGTATTCTCGTTCAAAAGTTATTTTGAGTGGAAAAAGGCAAGTGTGGGTGAGTTTAAAAGAGGGTAAAAGCCATATCAAAAGTGTGATACTTGATCATTTATTCTTTTTTTTTAGATGTCTAATTCAGGTGGTGATGAGGAAAGGGCTCGTTTAGAAGACGATGTCAAAGGAAGGAACGACTTCACCCTTCAAGCTATGCACCAACAATTTGAGAGATGGACCCTTCAATTTCAAGAGATGAGGGATATGATTATCGAGCAGAATGACACCATAGCTGCAATTAGGAGGGAGAATGATGTTGTACCCCCAAATAATGTTAGACCACAAGTTAGAAGGAATGTACCCCATATCCCTTTTGTAAATCCTGAATATGATAATGATGATTTTGATGTTGAATTTAATCTAGAAAGAAGATGTATGAGGGGACAACGAGGTAGAGTAGAAGATGATAATATAAATAGTATAAAGATGAAGATGTCATCTTTCAATGGGACAAGGGATCCAGACTTGTACTTTGATTGGGAGAGACGAGTTGAAGCCATCTTTGATTTTCATAACTACTCCGAGGGTAAGAAAGTTAAATTTGCTTTTGTTGAGTTTTCTGATTATGCGGCTTCTTGGTAGAAAAAGCTTGCTAGGGACAAATTGCAAGAGGAGCTACGACCTATTGCTACGTGGGCAGAGATGAAGAGAGTAATGAGGAAGCGATTTATTCCATTATACTTCCAAAGAGATCTACAGTCTCGCCTTCAACACGTGAAGCAAGGCTCCATGTCGGTGGATGAGTACTTCAAAAGCATGGATATGGCTATGATCCAAGCTAACTGCATGGAAGAAGAAGAGGCTAAAATAGCTAGATTTTTAAATGGTTTAAATATAGAAATAGCTAATGTAGTAGAGATACAACAATATGTAACTTTAGATGAGTTAGTTGATTTGTCTGTAAAAGTTGAAAAACAAATTGAGAAAAAGTAGCAAAATAACTCATGGAGAAGTTGACCAAACACTATCTCTAAGAAGCCATGGTCAATCAAGAGGGGAAAGCTCCGTCCAAACCTCAAGATGATAGAGGTAAAGGTACAGTTGAGGAGGGAGGTAAAACCTTTAATCCTAAATCTTCTAAACCTTCAAGTTCTATTCAATGTCACAAATGTCATGGAAGGGGGCATATGATGCATGAATGTCCAAGTAGAAGAAACATCCTACTTAGATAGAATGGAGAATATGAGAGTAGGAAAAGAATCTTGACAATCTTGGAAAGTTTGACTAGTCTTCTCTCAAAACTTGGGCAGAAAGCAACTCTTGTTGTGGCTGATTCTTGGACTCTTCTTGACCTTATTTGCATGAAATTTGACCTTAAAATTCCTCATCTTGGGCTTGAATTTGGGCCACCAAATAAATGTAGCATTTGGACAATTCCTCTCCCTTGGGCTTGAGCTCTTCTTCCCCAATAAGACAAATTTGGATTAGCGATTGAAACCCGTTGAGCTTATCATTGAACTCCTTGGTTTGAGATCTTTTTATGGGCCTCGTTGGAGTTTCTAAAGCTTCATCCTTGTCTTCAATGGAGTAGAGCTTCCTTGGATGCTATCAGAACGGCACAGGGTAATGGTCCTTTCTGGTGGCCTCATTTAACATTCGATAATCTATGCAAAAAAGCCACCCAGTTACTGTCCTTGTAGGGATCAGTTCATTCTTCGAATTTGTCACCACAGTCATACCTCCCTTCTTGGGCACACATTGTACATGACTCACCCATTTTCTATCGGATATGGAGTACACTATCCCTACATCTATCAACTTCAGTACTTACTTCCTAACCACATACTTCATGAATGGATTTAGTCTTTGTTGATGTTTTGCACTCGGCTTGTGGCCTTCCTCCATGTAGATCTTGTGCATACACAATGTTGGACTTATCCCATAGATGTCAGACTCTCACGACCCAGGGGTACTCCCTAGATGTAACATGGCGTACTCATCCCCGAAGAGGTCTCATACAAGCCCCTTATCATATCATAACATAATAAAATAGAAATGATGCGGAAATTTTAAAACTTTTTCCATACAATAGATGTCTTTCATAAAAAGCAAACAGAAGTCTATATCACTTTTTCTCAAACCATCTAAAATCATCTTGAATAAAAATCTTTGGGACGCAGCCAATACAAAAGTTTAAAACATAAATAAAATACATAAAGGAAAGGTGATCACATCCTCGATGCTATGACGACTCACCAAGTCTTCAACTACTTGCTCTACTAGAAACCTATCCCCGGAAATGGAACTCAATTTCACCGGACCCTACATTTGATAGGAATGTAGGCAAGAGTATGCATTAGTACAAAATGTACTAAATATGATTGCTAGCATATATCATCAACATGAGCATGTAAGATGCTTTAGTCAACATAAGACATATACCATAATCATAAGAGACAATAACATAAGTCATATGCTATAAGAAAAAAAGATAACAACATAATCATAAGCATAATCTCCAACATAGTCATAATTTAAGCATTAGTCATCATAAGGCATAGTCCATATACATAGTCAATACTTAGGCCTTCATATCATAAGAGAACCACTTCATAAGTAACCTCCAAGTATACTTGTGCAATGCATGGATAAGACCCCATAATCCCATTTGTGCTAAGTATCCTCTTTGGCCACCATAATCATACTTACTATCTTGACCTCATCCTTAGCTTATTTCTCATAGACAACGGAATCTATCACCTTTAGTCACATATGCAATGGAAGGGTCTTTCAAGCTACAATCCAAACTATGAACACATCATAAGCATAAGTCATGAACATAGATCATCATATCATAAAAAGGAACATATCAAAACTACCCTCAAAGCACACTTGTGCAATGCATGAATAAGACCCCATAAATTCCACCCATCCTAAGTAAATCTTCTTGAGTAACCATAATTCATAATTAATACTTCTTGTTGTGGGAATTAGCCTTAACCAACATAGACCATGTGAGCTTAACATGGAATTCGGTGTCTACCTCACACCGAAAAGGGGTTGTTCTATTTGCCTAAGGTAGAACCATACTCTTAGCTTAGGTGGATCCAATAGCAAAGTAACTTATAAGGGCACATAGTTAATGGGATAAGGAGATTGCTACTAGAAACCCAACCTCTACTAACGGGGGAGCTTCCATCTCAAGAGATTACTATTAGGAAACCTGGCCTCTACTAACGGGAGAGCTTTCATAGGATACTTAAGTTCATATTTATAGAAGAATGACTTGACACTCAATCCAACATAACTCATACAATAGCTCATTACATCATGCGTGAGAATTGATGAGTCCAAGATTTGGACTCATTTGGGGCTTTGCTTAGATAGATTTAGTGTCCTCAAATGCTTAATTTGTGCCACAAACTGATGCTAAAGTCTTGATTTTTAGGTATATAGATTGACAAACAAAGTAAAATCACTAACAGGCAAAAAGAAACAAAAACAACTGAAGAAATGAAGAAAGGCAAGCCCGGTGATAGCCAAGAGCACTTGGCAAATTGCTGAGTGGCTAATTTGACCGCCTAAAGTTTCAGTGTGTCATCCCTGAGGGAAAAAACCTAGTCAGCGACAAAAAGGGGTAGTCGGTGAATCACCAAGCAGTTCCGCGATAAAAAGAGAGATCGCCCAAAGATACATGACTTAAGAATGTTGAGTGTCAAGATGAAAAGATGATAGAAGAGAGCATTGGGTGGTTCGCCGAGTGATTCGGCAAACCCGACTTACTTCGCCTAATGGCCCTTCGTGGCTTATTTTTGGAGACTATAAATTAGATTTTAAACAGTTAATTTAGGAGAGATCGAAGAATGCTAATTTTAGTTTAGAATACTTTTTTGTGGAATTTTTCATAGTTTCTCACAAGACTTGAAGGACTTTAGAGATTTAATTTGGAGATTTTGGAAGTGGGTTTCAAATTTTCTGCAAATTGAAGCATTGTAAAGACTAAATTACTCTTAACCAGTTAATGGCTAATCAATTTGGTAACTGTTTTTACTCTTGTATGATGTTTGGCTAAAACCTTAATTCTGGGGTGTGATCATGTGATTATGGGTTGAATTAGTTTATGGGTATTGCTACTTACTATTTTAAATGCTATATTGAAGTGGGTTTAATCATTAGCTAAGGTTTAATTTATGAATTGCAGTTGCAAATGCAGTTCTAGTTTTGTGTTCTTACCTTACTCGAGAGAGAGGTATTTGAACCAAAGCTTTTGATTAATGGTTTGTAGGTATTGGGTTGATTTCGGATCAGCCCAATGAGTGAATCCCAAATCCAATCCTACCCATCTTTCTCGAGAGAGAAGATGTATTAAGGTGATGGGTTGTTCTTAATTGCTATGCTTGTTGATGTTCGAGAGAAATAGCTTGACATCGAATAGTTGTTAGAGAGAAAGCTATTTCAATTGTAGTCTAGCCTACCCACTATATTTAGCTATTTACTAGTAGTTTCAATTACCCATATAACGAAATTTTCATGTAATTGGTCACATCTCGAGAATTCTTCTCCATATTGTTATTTTAGCATTATTTGACTGCGTTGTAGTAGATACTTGCAACCCCCCATTTGACATTGGTGTCTCCCATGTTGACTTACTTATTTGTCTTTTCTGATAATATCTATTCTTATAGCAAGTTAGATCACATTTGTACCTCACAACTAAATTTTGATCCCAACTCTTCGTTAGGTTTTATATTTCTTAATGATCGGTTGCACCTAGAATTGGATAAGGTGTGCTTGAAACGTTAATCAAAATGGCGCCGCTGTCGGGGAGTGGTGTTGTTTAAAATTCTTTTGGTGAAGTTGAATTGCGATCTTTTTAGTTATAGTTGAATCTACTTATTTTAGTTTTGGTTTGTGTTGCTTGTGTTAAATAGAGAAGCACATAAGCGTTAACGAAAGTAATGGCAGACAAGTGGGCCACCAAGATGATGTTGGAAATCTCAATGTTGTTAATGACCCTAATCTTAACGACCCAATTTCGTGTGGTGGTGTTGGGGTAATACATCTACCTCCGACTGAAGGAAATGTTGTTTTTCACATCACTAGCACGATTCTTCAGCTCCTACAACTAAAGGGTTTTTTTGGGGGGCCGGCTCATGAGAATCCCCATAAGCATATTTGAAACTTTGTGGACGTTTATGGTCCATTCTCATTCAAGATCATATTGCAAGAATCAATTCGTCTTAGGTTGTTCCCATTTTCTATGATGGGTGAAGCTAGTAATTTGTTGGTTGAGTTGCCAAGAGATTCCATCACTTCTTGGGACGAGCTTTCTACTGCATTCCAAGTGCGATTCTTTCCCCATCGAAGATGATGACTCTTAGGGACAGTTTCGAAGGTTTCAAACGTTTGGAAAGTAAACCTATCCATGAGACGTGGCTAAGGTTTAAGAAGTTGGTGTTGCAATGCCCAACGCATGGATTGCCCAATAATGTGCTGCTACAATACTTTTATAGGAGCCTCGACTCAATGAGGATGTCCATATGGAAGACATGCTCTCTCGCATTCTCAACAAGGTTGAAGGGTCCAACAAAGTGCTGAAAGAAATGAAAGAGGATGTCTCGACTCTCAATCAAACGGTGACCTCTCACTGAGTCTCTATTAAGCAGCTGGAGACCGAAATGGGTAAGATTTCTTCACAGTTGAACCCAAGACAACAAGGAGGGCTGCCTAGTGACACAATGGCAAACCCTAAAAATGATGCTTGAGCTCGCCGAGTTTACTCAGTGACTCGCCGAAAGGTTCCGTAGGATCGCCCATTCTGCGCCCCTAACCCTTAAAATACATTGTGATATTCGACGGTCTAGTCTAAACTCACCAATTGGCATCGACAATTCACCGAAAGGCCTTGAGCATCGTCGACATGCCTTAGTTCTGGAATTTTTTCAAGCTGGTCCTTTCAGTGATCCCGATCTGACTCGCCTAAGTGACTTGGCGACTCGTTGATTGGTTCGGACAGTCTTTCTGAAATGTGATTTCAGCAATTTTCTAGAACGATTTCTAACACTTTTCAATGTGTTTTACAAATATAGCTAGACCCAAAGTGTCAGGAAGAGACATGACGACCCGCAAGCGGACAAAAGGGATCATCATAAATGAGGATGCAGCGGAATCTAAAGCAAAGGCAGCCAAACTTCCTACTACGAATGGGGAAGGCAAAGGAAAGGGCAAGGCACCTTCAGTTGAGTCACTCGAGGTTAGCTCTGACAGTGAGGGAATCTACGCTCCTCACCTTACCACATTAGAAAGTGAGGGAGAACACCAGGATTCTCATACTACCATCTCTGAGGATGACCAGCTTCTATTGGCCCGGAGACCTGAGATCCGCTCCAAGAGGATGCATAATCCGTTTAGAATTCGAGTACCTCAGACTACTCCTCCTCCTCCAACTCCAGATCAAACTATGGTCCAGCACCACCTGTACAAGGTCCTCCTCCCCGATCTCTCAATAGACTTAAGGACGAGGGACTGAGGACTATCATTGAGGAGAAGAGGTTTTCACAGATGGTGCGGTGGAAAAGTATCCTGACATATGGCACACTCTCAAATCTCACAAGTTTGAGATCTTCACTAAGCCTCGGGGTCCCTACATTCCTAATTGGGTTCGGGAGTTCTGCTCCACCTACGGAGAGTTGGTACAACAAGGGAAACAGAAATCCAACACCTTCAAACTAGTGGATTATGTTGTTGTCTGGGGAAGAAGGTAAAGTGTGATAGTGACGATATCAATGCCGACTTGGGATGCATTCACAACATCATAGATGGCTACCAGAGTATGATCAAGAGAACAAAATTGGAGAACATGAAAAGTTGGTTGGCTCCTGTCTTTTCAGACGGTACTCCTAGGTGGATTGAGGTTGGAGTGCCCATAGAGAAGAAAGATCTAAATGTGGCGGCGAGGTACTGGTTTGGATTTATTAGCAGCACAATCATGTCATCCCAGAGCGAGTCTCTCCTCCGCCACACAAAGGCAGCCTGTTTTGGCTCTATCAATGCTAGGAAAAACATCAATTTAGGTTTGATCATTGGATAAGAGATAGCCATCATGGCCAAACAACATCGGATATTTCTTCTATTTCTGGTGTTGATCATCGAGCTGTGCAAATGGGCCCGTGTACCGCATGATGAGAAGGTGGATATGGAGGTAACTCTTGCCTTCTCTACTGATATCTGCCATAATGAAGCCGAGTACCTGAAGGACGAGGCTGAAAGACGGAAGGCAACTCCGGTGGATACATCCTCGATGGTTGATATTAAGACATTACCTGCAGAGGCAGTATTGCCTACTCCGGCCACTAGGTCTTCATGTATTTCTAGCTCTGCCCCTTCTGTGATTTTGAGTTCTTTTGCTACTACACTGCCTCTTAGAGTTGTTGCCAGTACTACTGCATCCCGACCTCCACTCTCCCTGGCCATGTTGCTACGGATGGGGCACCTAGCCCATTCTACTGATGTGCGTGCCTCTAAGCTAGAGGCTACTATCCCCGGGATAATTGAGAGAGCTCTCACTTCTGCTTTGACACCTCTCAGAGTTGTTTTTCATGCCCTCACGGCGAGGATAGAGGTGTGTGAGAAGGATCAAAGAGTGACTCATGAGGTGACAAACTTAAAGGCCACGATTGCGGAGTTGAGGATGGATGTGGACCAGCTGAAGTCCACTTATATGAGTCTATTTTTTGGGACTATGGAGCTCCCTGATGACCTGAGCAATATTCCAGCTCATTGTCATGTGCCTCCGGCTACCACTGGAGATGAGGATAGAGCAGATGATGTAGCTGCAAAGTTCAAGGCTAACGCTGATGATGTAACACCCCTGAAAATAAAATAGGATAATTAGAGCTTCACATGCATATTAGTAGTTGATAAACTTGTATAAATGATTGAAAATGATTTTATAGGTCAATTTAGTTGAGTTTGAAGTCAAACGTCAAAGTGACGTTCAAGACGTTTGAAAACTAGTCGTTTGTGTGCTTTGTGTTCTAGTGTGTCTTGCATGTTTTTATGTGTCATATAAAGTCTAAAATAAGAGGTGGTGACTCTCTATTCTAATAGGCATGTTTAGGGTCCCAACGTCTTGGTACGACTCCCAAGGACCACCCAAACGGTCCTTGGAGAGGACCCAAATGTTGGCATAAAAGGCTGCCTAGGCAGTGTGTTTAGCAGTCTTGTTTGACGCCCAGGGTGATGCCTCGTAAGGCCATTGATGCCCCGTCAAAAGGGGGCATAGCTCCACACTTAGGTGTGGGAGCTTAGCCCCTAAATGTTGAGCCTCTTTCCCAAATGAAGACCTACCAGGATGGTCCGTCAATGGTGGACGTCGTTTGGTGCCCTGATTCACTGCCAAGTTTCAGCTAAGAGAGGGTTTAATTGGTAAACTCACCCACGTTCTAATTAGACACTAGACGACTAATTTAAATATTTTGGGTATTTTAAGTTAGTTAAAACTCTTTAACCTAGAATTAGACCTCATTATTCAAATTGAACCCTCCCTCTCAAATAAACTCTCTCTAGGACACCATGGAAGACATTGATGAAGCTTCAATCCAGGGGATGGGTTCCTACTGATTTCTCCTTCAAATTACTAAGGGAATTAATCACAAAGGTATGGGGATTTTATCTTTGATTCTCCTTTCAATCAAAGAGCCAAATCAAAGTGATTTCAATGTTTTTCAAAAACACTAAAAACCCCAATTTCAATTCTAAGTTTGGGTTCTTGCATGAAAGTATTTTCAAATGATGATTTATATTAATATTGATGTTTAAATATCAAAAACTCCATGAACCCTTGCATATCTTGAAATCCTAATTTTTGGGTCTAAAGTGGGTCTATTGATTATGAGCTATTAATGTTATATTAATGTGTATATTGTTATGAGCTATTGATTTATGTATTGGTCTATATTGAATTATGAGGAATTGATAGTCAATTGTGTTATATTGGATGTTGGCCTTGAATGGGCAATTGTGACCAAAGGTTTATGATGATGATTAAGTTGTGAATAGATTATTGATTCTAGTATTTTATTTATTTATTTATTTATATATATATATGTGTGTGTGTGTTGCAGATGTTAGAATTGTGTGGTTTGATTCCTTTGAAAGTTGAGAGTTGTTTACTTTATAAGCATGTTGTGATCATGGCCTTGTAGGGAAAGTTGGATGATTGTTGTTTTGAGTAATGTTGATTATGTGAAGGTAATGTGATATGATGTGAATTTGTGTATGGTCTAAGAGCATGAAAGGTGACCTTGTGTAGAGACTTTATGTGTTATGCTTGGTTGTTGTCCTCTTTGAATGACTTATAATGAAGGTGAGGTTAGGATAGACTATGTGTACCTACTCTCACACCTAGTGAAGGATGAATGAAAGAATGTGAGAATGAATAAAAAGAATGGGAGTTAATGCTAATGAATGAAAGTTGGATCTGTTGTAAGGATAGTCTCATAAAGTACTCCTTTAAATGAATGGCGTTCCTAGATGAAAGGTTTTCTCATCTTTGAATCCAAGAGCTTCCTTAATGAATGAATGTGGGTTAGAATGAGTACTCTTTCGTAAGTTGAGATGAGCATACTTAGTAGTAATACTTATCCCTAAATGAATGAATGTTGGGCTAGAATGGGTACTCCTTCGTGAGTTGAGATGATAGTACTTAGTAGCAATCCTTATCCCTAAATGAATGAATGAATTGAATGTCCAAACTCTGTGAGGGAGTAATCTCTAGTACCGAGAGGATATGAAGATGGGTGGATACTCCTTCGTTAGTTGAGATGTGAGTATTTAGTAGCAACCCTTAAGATGGGTGCCCCTTCGTTAGTTGAGATGCGGGTCCTTAGAAGTAATCCTTATATCCCATAATTATGTGCCCACATAGGACTAGCTAGTGGTCTCTACCATGTAAAGGCTAAAAGAATGACCCTACCTTAGGCAAGTGGGGATCCCTCATCCGGTAAGGGTTACTACCGGGATTCCATGTCAAGCTCCATGGTCTATATCGATTAAGGCTCATCCCCCACAATAATGAATGAATGAACTAGGGTCTCTTAAGGGTGTTCTAAATAGGATAGGTGGTGGAATTGGACATCATCTAGACATTGCACAAGTAGACATTTATGGGAGATCTTGGTGTGTCTTAGTAATGATAATGAATGAATGAGTCTTATTGGGCTAATTAATGAAAGTGTTGGTCTTTGAGCATGGTAATGTGAAAGTGAGTCATAATGAATTGAATGTAAGTGCTTATGTTGAATTGAATGTATATGATGATCTTATGTCATTAATGAATGAAGTTGTCTAAATGCATTAAGTTGAATGAACGATTTATGTTGAGATGTGAATGGAGCTTGTCTTGTGTAGCCTTAAGTATCACTTGGGTGTGGTATGGAGAGGTAGTATCGGCTGCCTCACCATGTCTTAATTAGGTGAGTCTTGGGATGACATTTGATGAGAGTTCTAGTTTTATGAAGTGACTTGTTGGCTTATGTGCTTATTTATCGTATGTGATTAATTGGTGAAGGTTGAGGTATGCATGGTGAGAGCACTTTGTATGACCTTAAGGTGGTGCCTTAGTGTGGGTGATGGTGCCTATTATATTGATGTTCATGAGATTTTATCAAAATGGCATGAAAGCATAACTTCCAAACAAATGTCCTTTTTAGCATGTTTTACATATCCGCATACTTAGTACGTGTGTTGTACTAACCCCTTTCTTCTATTTTACTACAAGTGTTGGTTGTGGTAACTAAGAGGAGATTGTGCTTTGGAGTTGCTTGGATTTCTTTACTCTTCCAAGTCTTTGGTATGTCCTCAAGATTCAAGGATTATGTTTAGAAGTTTCTTAATCATTGTAATGGACACTTAAGTTTCATTTCATTTGTAAAGGGTTATGTCCCTTAGTACGTTTTAAGTTCTTGTCTAGGATTGGCATTCAAGAGTTAGTAGTTCTGCTTGCATATTGATGTTTTTAAATGTTGATGACTCTTGAATTCTTATGGTTTTATTGAATAAAAGTTTTAAATTCTTAGTGATTTTTATGATCTATGCGATGAATGAATGCTAAGGCTTGTATAAGACCTCCGAGAGGTAGAATACACATGTAACGACTAGGGGGTGCTCTTGGGTCGTTACAAACTTGTTATCAGAGCATAAGGTTTTAAAGATTACTTTTAGGTTCAAAGTCTCGAAAGCCACGTCTAGTAGAGTCTTGTTCTTTTGTGTGATTCGCGACACATCTATGAGCGAGAGGCTATAGGACGATAGATGTTTCACTTTCTTTCATTATTCTTGATGTCGTGCCTTAGTGTTTGTTCTATAAGTGTCCTTTTCCTAATCCGTCTCTTGCGGTTATAGGATATGAATATGAGGGCTAACCGAAGGAGAGAAGAAGAGGAGATAGATGATAGGGGAGTTCCTGCCCAAGGAGTGCAAGGTGACCAAGCTCCTTTAGGTGGGCAAGAGAATATGGTTTCGATGGTTCCCCTAAATATGACTAATGGTGAGATTAGAGAGGCTTTTCTATCCCTAGCTCATGCCATGACTACTCAAGCAAATAGAGATGTGAGGCCTAGAGTGAATGCTATTGAGAGTACCGTGGCCTCAAGGTTAAGGGATTTCACAAGGATGAACACTCCTACCTTGTTTGGTTTTAAGGTAGATGACGACCCACAAAACTTTATAGATGAGTTGTTTAAGATTGTGGATGCAATGAGAGTGACTCCTAGGGAGAAGGCGGAGATGGCTTCCTACCAACTCAAGTGTGGTTTGAACAATAGAGGGATGAGAGACCCATAGGGGCTGACCCAATAGATTGGGGAGTGTTTAAGACGGTCTTTCTTGATAGGTTTTTCTCCTTCGAGTTGAGGGAGCAAAAGTTGGTTGAGTTCATGAACCTACATCAAGGGAATATGAGTGTGAAGGAATACTCTCTCGAGTTTACCCAACTCTCTAAGTATGCTCCTACCTTGGTAGCAAATTCTAGGGCTAGCATGAATAACTTTGTGATGGGGGTTTCCGATTTGTTTGAAGAAGAGTGTCACATGACCATGCTCCATCATGATATGGATATCTCTTGGCTTATGGTTTATGCTCAACAACTTGAGTAGACAAAGCTTAGGAGGATGAATAGAGATATGAAGAGGGCTAGGCCGGATGAGCAAAGCCAATCTAGGTCTAAGCAGAGGTTCTATAACCAAGATTCTTCAATGGTCAACAATGATAGGGTGTCTAACCCTAAACCTCAAAGAGGGAATGGAGGTGGTTCTACTTTTGAGAGACCTAGGTGTGCGCCACTTGTGGAAAGCAACATTTTGGCAAGTGTCTTGCCGGTACGGATGGATGCTTTGGATGTGGGAGTAAGGGTCATAAGATGAGAGATTGCCCTACACTTAAGGCAAAAGGGAAAGAGACCAATCAAGTTGCTCATGATGGCCTGGATCCAAATGCTCCTAAGAGGAACCATTTCTATATGCTTCAAACTAACAAGGATAAGGGAACAAATGAAGGTAAGTCAATTTTCTTTGTTGTTTGATGATAACCTTGGATGGGTTTACCCCAAGTGGGGGATGATGTGTGAGTAGTAAGGTTGTTGATATCCTTATCTTTTCCTTCTATTCTAATTCAAGCTTGAAAACAAAGAGTTCTTAGTAGCATGTTGCATGTTGGAGTCTTATGTGAATTGAGTTTCCATATTCTCCTTATCATGTGCATATTTTAGTTGAATTCTTGTTTAAATAAATAAATGAGTTTTCATGATTACTTCCCTCATGATTTATATGCATGTATGAATAATTGTTTAAATTGCTCCATGAGATGCCTAGTTGATCATGCCGTGATGTGATCTTGATGTTGCATGATTATGCTTTTGAGAGAAATTGTATGGTGAGCCTATAAATGTTGTAATGAGCATGATATGCTATGGAGAAGGAAGTTCATCCAAAGAAATGAGAAATGGTAAAGTTTGTGCATATTGAGCGGTAGATGTTATTCCTACTTCCTTGAATTACATGAAAGTCTTGTTGTAATGCTTTTTATGTAGAGTTGATGTTTCCTTCTTGATGTGTGCTATAGTAATGATATTACATGCTTGTTGTGGGCTGTTAGTCCTAGAGTCTTTACTCTATAATGTTTGAAGTGTCATTCGAGGACAAATGATCCCAAGTGGGGGATATTGTAACACCCCCCAAAATGAAATAGGATAATTAGAGCTTCACATGCATGTTAGTAGTTGATAAACTTGTATAAATGTTTGAAAATGAGTTTACGGATCAGTTTGGTTGAGTTTGAAGTCAAGCGTCAAAGAGACGTTCAAGACGTTCGAAAACTAGTCGTTTGCGTGCTAGTGTGTTCTAGTGTGTCTTCCATGTTTTTATGTGTCGTATGAAGTTTAAAATAAGTGATGGTGACCCTACTATCCTAATAGGCATGTTTAGGATGCCAACGTCAGGGTACGACTCCCCAAGGACCACCCTAAGGGTCCTTGGAGAGGACCCAAACGTTGGCTAAAAGGCTGCCTAGGCAGTGTATTTGGCAGTCTTGTTTGACGCCCAGGGTGACGCCTCGTCAGGCCATTGATGCCCGGTCAAAGGGGGGCGTAGCTCCACACTTAGTTGTGGGAGCTTAGCCCCCAAATGTTGAGCCTCTGTCCCAAACGACGACCTACCAGGACGGTCCGTCAATGATGGTTGTCGTTTGGTGGCCTGTTTCACAGCCATGTTTCGGCCAAGGGAGGGTGAATCGGTAAACTCACCCCACGTTCTAATTAGACCCTAGACGACTATTTTACCTATTTTTGGGTATTTTAAGTTAGTTAAAACTCTTTAACCTAGAATTAGACCTCATTATTCAAATTGAACCTTCCCTCTCAAATAAATTCTCTCTAGAACTCCAAGGAAGACATTAATGAAGCTTCAAGCTAGGGGATGGGTTCCTACTTATTTATCCTTCGAATTCCTAAGGCAAATAATCACAAAGGTATGGGGATTATATCGCTGATTCTCCTATCAATCAAAGAGCCAAATCAAAGTGATTTCAATGTTTTTCAAAAACACTAAAAACCCAAATTTCAATTCTAAGCTTGGGTTCTTGCATGAAAGTATTTCAAATGATGATTTATGTTAATATTGATGGTTTTAATATCAAAAACTCCATTAACCCTTGCATATGTTGAAATCCGAATTTTTTGGTCTAAAGTGGGTCTGCTGATTATGAGCTATTAATGTTATATTAATATGTAGATTGTTATGGGCTATTGATTTATGTATTGTTCTATATTGAATTATGAAGAATTGATGGTCAATTGTGTTATATTGGATGTTGGCCTTGAATGGGCAATTGTGACCTAAGGTTTATGATGATGATGAAGTTGTGAATAGATTATTGATTCTAGTATTATATATATATATATATATATATACACATATATAATATGTTGTAGATGTTAGAATTGTGTGGTCTGATCCCTTTAAAAGTGGTGAGGTGTTTACTTTATAAGCATGTTGTGATCATGGCCTTGTAGGCAAAGTTGGATGATTTTTGTTTTGAGTAATATTTATTATGTGAAGGTAATGTGATATGGTGAATTTGTGTATGGTCTAAGAGCATGAAAGGTGACCTTGTGTAGAGACTTTATGTGTTATGCTTGGTTGTTGTCTTCTTTGAATGACTTTTAATGAAGGTGAGGTTAGGATAGACTATGTTTACCTCTTCTCATACCTAGTGAAGAATGAATGAAAGAATGTGAGAATGAATGAAAAGAATGAGAGTTACTGCTAATGAATGAAAGTTGGGTCTATTGTAAAGATAGTCTCATAAAGTACTCCTTTAAATGAATAGGGTTCCTAGATGAAAGGTTTTCTCATCTTTGAATCCAAGAGCTTCCTTAATGAATGAATGTGGGTTAGGATGAGTACTTCTTCGTAAGTTAAGATGAGAGTACTTAGTAGCAATTTGTATCCCTAAATGAATGAATGTTGGGCTAGGATGGGTACTCCTTCGTGAGTTGAGATGATAGTACTTAGTAGCAATCCTTATCCCTAAATGAATGAATGAAATGAATGTCCAAACTCCGTGGGGGAGTAATGTCTAGCACCGAGAGGATATGAAGATGGGTGGATAGTCCTTTGTTATTTAAGATGTCAGTATTTCGTAGCAACCCTTAAGATGGGTGCCCCTTCGTTAGTTGGGATGTGGGTACTTGGAAGCAATCCTTCTATCCTGTAACAATGTGCCCACGTCGGACTAGCTAGTGGTCTCTACCACGTAAAGGCTAAAAGAATGATCCTACCTTAGGCAAGTGGGGATCCCTCATCCGGTAAGGGTTACTACCGGGATTCCACGCAAGCTCCATGGTCTATGTCGGTTAAGGCTCTTCCCCCACATTATTGAATGAATGAACTAGGGTCTCTTAAGGGTGTACTAGTTAGGATAGGTGGTGGAATGGGACATCATCTAGACATTGCACAGATAGACATTTATGGGAGATCTTGGTGTGTCTTAGTAATGATAATGAATGAATGAGTCTTATTGGGATAATTAATGAAAGTGTTGGTCTTTGAGCATGCTAATGTGAAAGTGAGTCATAATGAATTGAATGTAACTGCTCAACTTGAATTGAATGTATGTGATGATCTTATGTCATTAATGAATGAAGTTGTCTAAATGCATTAAGTTGAATGAACGATTTATGTTGAGATGTGAATGGAGCTTGTCTTGTGTAGCCTTAAGGATCACTTGGGTGTGGTATGGAGAACTAGTATGGGCTGCCTCACCATGTCTAACTTAGGTGAGTCTTGGGATTACATTTGATGAGTGTTCTAGTTTTATGAAGTGACTTGGCTTATGTGCTTATTTGTCTTATGTCATTAATTGGTGAAGGTTGAGGTATACATGGTAAGTGCACTTTATGTGACCTTAAGGTGGTGCCTTAGTGTGGGTGATGGGATGGGACGTTGCCCATACATTGCACAAAAGTATTGCTTAAGGATTACTTAAGGTGGAGGTCAAAGGCAAGAAGGTAAAGGTAAATGGGTTACGTATGTTTATGATGTATTGTGAAGCATATGACTTTGTATTGTTGGTGTGACTTGTAAGGTGCCTAATATGTTTATGTTCATGAGATTTTATCAAAATGGCATGAAAGCATAACTTCCAAACAAATGTCCTTTTTAGCATGTTTTGCATATCCTCATACTTAGTACGTGTGTTGTACGATCCCGTTTCTTCTATTTTACTACAAGGGTTGGTTGTGGTAACTAGGAGGAGATTGTGCTTTGGAGTTGCTTGGATTGCTTCACTCTTCAAGTCTTGGGTATATCCTCAAGATTTGAGGACTATGCTTAGAAGTTTCTTAGTCATTGTAATAGACACTTAAGTGTCATTTCATTTGTAAAGGGCAGTGTCGCTTAGTACGTTTTAAGTTCTTCTCTAAGATTGGCTGAAGAGACTTAGTAGTTCCGCTTGCGTATTGATGTTTTCTAATGCTGATGACTCTTGAAGTCTTATGGTTTTATTGAATAAAAGTTTTAAATTATTAGTGATTTTTATGATCTATGTGATGAATGAATGCTAAGGATTGTATAAGACCTCCGAGAGGTCGAATACGCATGTAACGACTAAGGGGTTCTCTCAGGTCGTTACAGATGAGAAGCAGCTTGGTGTCTAGGAGGAGACTATATTTGAGGGCTTGACTGAGGTAGAGGAGTTTATAGTACATGTTGTTGTTCAGATGTCTTTGAGAGACACGATTGTGGCTGAGTCTAATGCAACTACACCTGATGCTTCATTGGGCACGGATTCCCCGACAGACGGAGCGATTACGTAGACAAGACATTTTTACCTCCCACTGTATTGTTTTTATTGATTATGTTTGTTTTAGTTGCATTTGAGGACAACTACTTTTCTTTTATGGGTAGGGCGAGGTATTTCTATACCTACATCTTATGATTTTATTTTGGTTGTGAATATTGGGTTTTATGATCTATATATGTGTTTTGATTTTAATTTTTGTGGATGTTTTAGCTTGTGACCCCTTGTTTTGAATGGAAATGTTTTTGAACCAAATTTTAAAATTTTGATTTGCCACCCAATTTATGTGTGATTGTGGTTGTTCATGTGTGAATTTGAGTATCGGTTATGATCAATACCAATGACTTGAATAGTACTCTTAATTGAACGAAATGAATGTGCGGCTATAATAAGGCCAATGAAGTTGCATAGACAATGTGCAAACTTTTAGCATATCGTTGTTACTAGTCGGTTATCCAATGAGTCTCCTGTGATGAACATTGCACACTAGCTAGAAAGTGTGGAGTCTTGTTTGATATTTGCATCAATGCTTTGTTTGATGAGATTACTTTTAACATAGTGTGTAATGACACATAGAATTTTCCCCGTTGGTCAAGTTGATTGAGTGATGCAAGCACTTGAAATGATCTTAAGCAACAATTTTTAAGAGTGAAAACAATTTGAAAATATACCTCTTTTGTGGCCAACCTTGTGAGATGAGTGAACCTTGCTTGGCACATTTTGAGTCTTACCCTTTTTCTTGGAAGAAACTTGAACAAATGTGACCTCTCTTTATTCCATTCACCCATAACTTTCATGAAGTGTGGTTTGTTTGAATAGCCAACTTAGGCCAAAAGCCTAAGTTGGGGGTGTGGTGAAAAGAGAAGGAAAGTCAAGAAGTGTGAGAAATCCCCCTTTGAATAATGGTTTTGAAAAAGATGGAACCCCTCCATGTAAAAAAAAGGAAAAGATAAAAGAAGCAAAGAAAAAGAATGAAAAAGTTGGGAAATAAAGTGGTGGAAATTGCAAAAGAAATGGGGTATCCGATAGATCATATGAAGTTGAATAATGGGGTGGATTGTGAGCATATTTGAAATGTTACAGAAAAAGAGGAAAGTGATGTTCAAACAATATTTCATGAAGGTAGCAGCCACTAAGCCTAAATTATCATACCTTGACACTCAGCCCCATTACAAGTCGTGAAAAGACCTTTTGATCTTGAGTGAGCTAAAACAAATGTTAATTGGAAAATAAGGTCAAACCTATGGGTGAAGTTATGCATGTGTTCATCTTTGTGAGTGTGGGAGTTGTAAGTGATTCCGGAACTTTAAAATTATTGAGAAATTATATGTGAATATATATGGAATCATCTTTGTTGTGAGGGCATTAGAGTACCTTTGTTGAGCTTGAACTTGCATTTGAAGCAAGTATTGTGAACTTGAGCATCTTTGGTAATGGTGAGTCACAGTTTGAATCTTTGAGTGCACAATTGATCATTGCATGAGTAAGGTGAGACTTGTTGTGTGCATTCATGTTGAGTCTTATGCAGCACTATCTGAGACATCCTCAATGAACTATTGAGCTTGAGCTTTAATTGAGGACAAGCAGAAGTTTAAGTTGGCGGTGTTGATGAGTCTGAGATTTGGACTCATTTGGGGATTTGTTTATATAGATTTACTTTCCTCAAATACTTAATTTGGGCCATAAACTCATGCTAAAGTCTTGTTTTTCAGGTATATGGATTGAGGAATAAAGAAAGGACACTAACAGGCAAAAAGGAACAAAACAAACTGAAGAAATGAAAAAAGGCAAGCCTAGTGATTGCCAAGAGCACTTGGCTAATCGCCGAGTGGCTAATTTGACCGCCTAAACATTCAGTGTGCCAGCCCTGAGGGAAGAAACCAACTCAGCGACAAAAAGGGGTAGTCGGCAAATCACCGAGCATTTTCGTGATGCAAAGAGAGATCGCCCAAAGTTACAAGACTGAGGATGCTGAGTGCTAAGACGAAAAGGCGATAGAAGAAAGCATTGGGCGGTTCACCGAGTGGTTCGGCGAACCCAACTTACTTCGCTTAATGGCCTTTCGTGGCTTATTTTTGGCTACTATAAATTAGATTTTAAATAGTTAAATTAGGAGTGATCGAAGAATGCTAAGTTTTGTTTAGAATACTTTTCTCTAGAGTTTTTCATAGTTTCTCACAAGATTTGAAGGATTTGAGAGATTCAATTTGGAGATTTTGGAAGTGGGTTTCGGATTTTCTGCACATTAAAGCATTGTAAAGACTAAATTACTCTTACCTAGTTGATGGCTAATCAATTTGGTAACCGTTTTTACTCTTTTATGATGTTTGTCTAAAACCCCATTTCTTGGGGTGTGATCATGTGATTATGGGTTGAATTTGTTTATGGGTATTGCTAATTACTAGTTTAAATGCTATATTGAAGTGGGTTTAATCATTCACTGAGGTTTAATTTATGAATTGAAGTTGCAAATGTAGTTCTAATTTTGCATTCTTAGCTTGCTCGAGAGAGAGGTGTTTGAACTAAATCTTTTGACTAATGGTTTGTATGTATTGGGATGATTTGGTTCGACTTGAGAGAGTGAATCCTAAACCCAATCATACCCATCTTGCTCGAGAGAGAATATGTATTAAGGTTATGGGTTGCTCTTAATTGCTATGCTTGTTGATGTTTGAGAAAAATCGCTTGAAGCGGAATAGTTGTTTGAGAGAAAGCTATTTCAATTGTAGTCTAGCTTACCCACTGATATTTCTCTATTTACTAGTAGTTTCACTTACCCATATAATGAAATTTGCCTATAAGCGATCACATCCCAAGAATTCTTTGCCTTATTGTTATTTCAGCATTATTTGATTGCGTTGTAGTTGATACTTGCAAACCAAAACCCCCTATTTGACATCCGTGTAACCCCTGTTGACTTACTTATATGTATTTTCTGATAATAGTTATTCCTATAGCTAGTTAGATCACATTTGTACCTCACAACTCAATTTTCAACACGTACCGCTCCCTGTGGGTTCGACCCCAGCTCTTCGTTGGGTTTTATACTGCTTAACGATCATTTACACCTAGAATAGGATTAGGTGTGCCTGAAACATTAATCAAGAATAACCTTTTACCGTCCATGTCTACATATAGATTCAATAGTTGAGAAAGCCTTTCAACCTTAGAATCACTATATTGTGAGAAAACCTTTCACAACATATCATATTCATGCATAAGTGTGTATTATGAGAATAACCATTCAATTAACACAACAACTAGATCATGAGCATATTCCCTTCACTCTCAAAGTGTTCTTAAAGCATGTACATAACCTTCATAAAACATGCATAATATCATATCTTACCCTTTCAAGGTCAAATCTCATATCAAATCAACATATCTAGGATGACTACATTAAACATGGATATAATCATAATTCAAGTAGTTCAATTACTACAAGCATAGTCTCATACTTCCCCTCTTTGAGGTTCAAGAATTACTTTCAATCCTCACACATAGGATTCAAGCACTAGACATGGATTTCATCCTAACTCATGTGATTCTATCACTTCATGCCTTCAAGCATTCATGAGGTAGATTAGGTGGGTACAGACCTTCAAAACAACTCTATCTAATAGTCTACCATTTTCATATAAGCTTCCCTCTTACAGCCTTAACATACCTAATTCATCATATCAACTTTACTCTCAAAGCCCTAGTAATCAACATTCATGACTACAAGACTTACTCTCAAATTTTTACCTTTTCCAATCATAATTCATACCTAGATTACAAGGCATTTTAGTCACAAGCTTCATTCTTAACCAATTCTAATCATCTCATCATAAAGGCTCAATCTCAATCATTACTAGTCATGATTCATCATATAAGCCCTAATCTAATTAATTCATGGCTACCAGCTTTACTTTTAAACAAATCATGCTCTAATCTCAAGCAATTCATAGAGTAATTCATCAATCTTAGAAGGTCACCTCTAAGCCCTAATTTCCCCTTTCATGGCATAAAACCAAACTATATCAATTTCACCCTAGAATAGTTGGTTAATCAAGAATACATGTATAATTATACTAAAATCATGCAATTACATCATAAACAATCATAAACAAATATTATCCACTCAATTGGATCAACATAAAACAATACCCACAATATAGGAAGGAACCCCAACTAGAATTGGGGATTCATTTTCACAATTGGGGAAACATGGGGGCTTCATGGATGAAAGGGATCCATGAATGAAAAAGCCATCATACCTTTGATTATAAAGCCTAGAAAGCTTGAAACAATGGAGTCTTGACTTGAACTATCTTGACCCTCTTCTTCTTCTTCTTCTTCTACTTCTTCTTCTTCTTCTTCTTCTTTGAGTTTTCTAGAGAGAGAATTTTTGGAGAGGATGAACTTTGGGAATTATTTTGGTTTGGGAATAAATGACTTAATTGGGTCAATTTTGGGGTTAAAATGAGTTATATAGGGGTCCTAGGCTTGGGCAAAATGACATATCTTTGAGTTAAAACAATTGGGAAAAGATCCAAGAAGTTCCCTGACTGCAAACTGCCAAAATGGCATGAAGGACGCCTTCACGGATCGTCATCATCACCACGGCCCGTCAAACGGGTCGTGAAGAATTTTCAGCCTGACAGGGCTTCACTATTTCGGGCATAACTGTTTACTCCGAGATGCGAATTGGTCAAACTCAGTGGAGCTGGAAAGAGGACTCAGAGACCTTTGATTTTATAGTTCATGGCCCACCTAATTCGTTTTGAGCTAACAGATATGATCATTTGAAGTTGACCCTAAACTCTAGGTCTAGTAAAAAGCCCTTCATGTGAGGCTCCACGAGCTGTGGTGCCCACCACGACCTGTGGTGTCTCTCATGTTCATGATCCAGTAGTTAGGAAACCCTCCCCTTAACCCCTAAAAACTAAGTCAACCTCACGACCCCTTCGACGGCCCGTCAAGGCCTTCAAGAACCGTGAAGTGGCTCGTGTGGAGTAGGTCAAGTTGGGCAGTCTCGAGGAGGCTACTGCCTCACCACCACGGGTGGCACCACGGGGCGTGGTGGCCACCACGAACCGTGAAGGCTCACGTGGTCATGGTCAGTGCCTTTGGAAGATGGGGCACCCTTGGCCCCTTTCCCTTTGCTATTGCCCCTTGCCCTTGACTTGTTGCCTTCTCACTTAGCCCTAATTAACCTACTAAGCTGCGGGGTGTTACAATATTTCCCCCTTGGGGATATTCATCCTTGAATGATGATTTAAACACCTTACGGAAGTAAAGACTCAAGACTAGCTGCCCATCATGCATGCAATTCATCTCAATGCGCATAAACAAAGGAGGAGCTTCATCTCCAAGCTAAACATACTCAATGCAACACAAGGAAGTAGAAACTACATTTAACAACCTATTATGCATGAAATCACATAACTCATCATATTCATAGAAGGAACTACCTTCTCCAAATAAAATCTTGCTCAACATACACTCATGGAGCTCATATGCAATTTACTCTCAAAAAGCATTCGTTTAAGGAGGAATCTCTCAACTCCGAACTAAGGCATGCTCATATATTCATCTCATGAAGTTTATAGGCAATTCATACTCAATGCACTACAACATGAGTAAAATCAATCATATAAAACTCATTTTCTTTTTACAAACAATTTTTCATGAACATGCATCACATAAGGAAATCATTGAAATATCTAAAACACACATAACTTCACATAAAGCACAAACCATGAGGAACTCATCATTAAAATGCTAAAGAAGGATTAGGATATTGGGACATCTCATTTGCCCTCGGCCTCCCAAGTAGCACCCTCACCTAAAACCCACACTAAAGGTAACTCCTTAATACTTTCATGGAAGCAACTTCCTTGTTCTTCTATTTCTTAACTTGCCGGTCTAAGATCCGTACCGATATTTCTAAATTAGAGGAATTCTCATTAACTCCCCAAATCTTCTTAAGGTATTTATGAATGTCGGATCCTCAACATCCTTCTATATCTAAGAGACATGGAAAAAGGGATATACCGGTACCACTCATAAGAAACTCTAGTTCACATGCAACATTACCAACTCCACTCAAGATCTCATATGAGCCTACAAAATCGGGAATAAACTTCCAAACTCACTGCACCTCTCAAGATGAGAATTCCAAGCCAACCAAATCATAACCATCAAGAACACTCAACGACCTTGCTATATAAGCACATAATCTCCCCCTTGGAAGTAAGCCTATACGGACTCCTCTAAGCATCATTTCCTCCAATTCTAAGGTCGGAAGAAGTCGTCACTAAGTTTACACATCCATCACTCAAGACGATTCTAAACCATGGCGAATTACACTTCTACCCTTTTTAGAGGAGTCTACTCACTCAACACATCTAGGCATTACTTAAACACCCTATTCATCAAACCTTTCAACCTACCCAAAACTCAAAATGGCCAAGTAGGGTTCTACCATCAACATCATGAAACAACAATGAAGCACATTCATACTAAGGACAACATCAAAGTCTAGCATATCAAGTCACAAAAGACAAGTAATACCAGAATTTAATAAAGCATAAAACACATACCGAAACCATTAGGAGGAACTTGATTACCCTCTCTTCTCATAGCCTTTGCCTTTGGATAATCCTTCATTTTGTGACCACTTTCACCACAATTAAAGGAACCTCTTTGCCGGCCAAACATCTACCCTCATGTCTCATTCAATTCTACTAAGGTTGGACTAAGTCAATTCTAACCCATTTTTAACCCATCACCTTTGGTGGGGTGTTCCAACCAATCATATATAGGTATTATCTAAATACCCTACTCATAATGACCATACCTAAGATCAATCTTAAAAGATAACTTACTCTTTAAAGTTTGTCACACCTAAATATATCTCCGTCACCTTAGCTAGGTGGTACATGCAACCATCAAAGTCAACTTTAAGACAAAACATAATCCAAACTTATGGCATAGATTTTTTCCCCTTCCTCTCTCGGATAGGCTCATCCGGGAACTAACAATTTGACTATACAGGTTCTACAATCACATAGGAGCATAACAATAATACTACCAATCTATCAGAAGGATGACATCTAAATCTAGCATATCAAGTCCTATCTAGTCACATAGCCATAATTGGCATCACAAATAATATTTTCTCCCTCACTCCTTGTACCATGAGCCTTTCGAGTAGTCATATCCTGAAGACCACCGAATAAGAAGAAAGACCTTATAGAGTCAAACCCTATGGCACTACTTAGAGAATGAATAAGTGAGATTTCTTATTCATCCAATAACTTCCTATTCATAAATGTGGCGCGCTTCACACTTATGAACAAGACTCTACTAGACGTGGTTTTGAGACAATCCTAGAATCATTCTAAACCTTGTGATTTGATTACCAAGTTTGTCACGACCTAGAGGTACCCCGTAGATGTAACATGGCATACTCAACCCTGACGGGGTCTCATACAAGCCCCTTAGCATATAACAACATAAGATAATAGAAATGATGCGGAAATTTTAAAACTTTTTCCATACAATCGAAGTCTTTTATAAAAAACAAGCGGAAGTCTATATCACTTTGTCTCAAACCATCTAAAATCATCTTGAATGAGTCTTATTCGAAGTAGGACTGAACTGTTAGGAAACTCCACGGACATCCGTCAAGGATTTCACATTCTTTGAAGCCCTTTGTGGTCTGTACTTGAACTCTCAAAATTGAGTTCTTCAAGGCTTGCACACTGAAATCTTGTCACGGACGTCACCACGGTTCATGACACTAGCCACGGTCCGTATAGGTGCCCATGGTCTTCACTTGTCCAAATCAATCTTCAGCTTCTCAAGGTCTCATCACTGGTTCAACTGTACGGACACTATCATGGACTATTGTGAGGACCACTGCCCGTGAAGTCGTCTGTGGTCTTTACTTTGGTCCACCAAAATTTAATTCTTTCATGCCTTCTCACTGGTTCTAATTCATGAGCCCTATCACAATCATTCATGATCTTCACGACCCGTCAAGGTGTCTGTGATCTTCACTTGGTTCAGTTCTCTTTCACTTTGCATTTTCTAATTTTTTTTCTTCTTTCATGTCCACCTGTTTTACCTGTATAAACACTACCAAACACATCATATCTATATAAATACACTCGATTTTATTATTGATCCTTAGTTTTCAAGCATCAAATATGCCAAGATTTTGTGGCACATCAACACCCTCAACTTAGAACCATTACTTGTCCTCAAGTGATGATAAAACAATACATTTAGTGTTCAACATTTAAGACCTTTTTGAAACTATGCAGCATCCATCTTAACTACATTTTTTATCCAAAACCATCAATCTAACATGCAAGGATCAATATATGATATCCCATTACTCAAAGTTGACCATGTTTATGCCTTTGTATTATCAGCTAACACAATTTACTATCTAATGCAATCAATGTGTCCTCACACCAAAGAAGTCCCTCACTCATGATAACTGGGACTAATTTCTACGCTCACAGTCTCAAAGAACTTCTAACACTAACAACAAAACACCATAGGCTTGCCTTTGCTTTCTACGCTCTATTTTTTGAACAACTGGAATAGGATCACTGTAGGACTTTATCATCTTGTAACATAGGCTCAAGATAGGGAATGGCTTTTTGGGTTTGTGAGTGACTAGTACCTTAGTTCTCCAAAGTTTCGTTCGCACACAACTTTTTCTGAATGATTCCTTCTTTTTCTTCATTTTAGTACATCCCAACAGCCATTATTTTCTTTTTCTGTTCTATTTTTTTCTTTTCATTTCAATTCTTTTTTTTTTACATTTTTTGCTTTCAACTAACTAATTGAACCTTCTGTTTCATTTTTCCTTTCTTCTCGGGTTGTAATCACCCTCAACTTGCCTTTGGCTTGATTTGTTACATCGTATCTTCGGAGACCCAAGGATATGATATTTAATAGGTAAGAAAAAAATTGGTTTTCAGGCTCAAATCGGGTTCAAGTAATAAGTTTTTTATATAGTTGTTTTATTTTTTCCCTTTCAATGGCTTAGCAAAAATGGCCTACTGATCCTTTCCTATCCAGTTATTCTCAGATTTAAGCAAGACTACTCGGGCAAGTTTTGGTTTCTGCTCCTAGCATTAGACATCAATCAAAACTCACACACACATGACACATGACTACATTCTCTAGCTTCTTGGTTCACTAATTTATTTTCAGATTAGCAATGATCACCTAATGAGTACCTAAGATGTCATCTATAGAGCCTAACAGTTAAATTTCAGATTAAGCCTATTATTTCAAACAGAAGAAACTATTGCAGAGCTCAACACAATAACTTCACATTTTTCTAAAAAACACAAACACAATAATCACAACTATTAGACAAACACAGAGTCAACCTCCATTCATTCTAACAGCTAAAATAGGAGGTTGCTCACCACCCCCTCCCCAAACATAAAGGACTTTACCCTCAAAGTAAATAAAGTAAAACAATACAGGGCTTTGAAGAGAGGCCATACCTACGGTGCACTAGGCACCGGTAGTCGGATCAGCGTCGGCACCCTTATCAATGGGTGCACTCTCAGAAACCAGCTCTGGATGAGGCTGGCTACCACTAACCGGGACATGTATGCTTCTACCAGAAGTGCCAGCTAACACCGCATCTCATTGTTGTTGTGCAAGTGCTTGTTCTTCTTTTGCCCTCATCCGTGATGCATTGCAGAATTTCTTGTGTTGTCTTCTTTCCTTTTTGGACAGGTCAGCCCATAGCTCCTCATCAGACTCTCCAGCTTTGTGTTTTCTCTTGTCAGATTTACCTTTCGGGAGTTCCCCCCAGAAGTCATCAAGGGATTGATTGGTGGGTGGCTCACTGAACAAGTTCATCAGGGACTCTGGCATGACCAGCGTGGGCACCTGTACCAGCCTCTCAGCCAGTTTAGCAACTTGCATGACCAGCATCTTGACTAATTGTGTCTTGAACTCATCAGTACTTACTGAACGTGCAACCTGCAACCAGCAACCTGCAACTATTCCTTGACGTGGACTTCCAAGCCATCCATTTTATTCTTTAAAACAGTCAGCTACTTCCGCATCTCATCTTTTACTCACTTTTTCGCAGATAACACATCACGCTCTATGAGTTGGGGCATCCGGCGTATAATTTGGTTGACTAAAGTCCTGGTGTGCCTCTAATTTGCAACCAAATTATCAAGGAAAAGAGTAGGAATAGTGACAAACGTACCTGGAGCTTGTTAGGCTGAAGTTGGTGGCGTCTAACCCTCTATCCGCATATGGGATGTAAATTAGTACGTGAGGAACAACTACCAACGAACCCACAGCTCCGAATTTTGAACCAAAGAGATAGTTAGCAACATCTTTGATTTTAGATGCCTGGGTGAGCTTGAATGCCTCACTCCATCTGTCCACTAGCAAGTTTGGGGGGATGTTTTCTTGTCGACACAGTTTCCTATCAGACAGGAATTGGAAGTATGGCTCTCTCATTTAGTGCCCTGTCCCACATTTCGGTAGCTATGATCCTACCTACATTGATAAGGTACCCAACCATGAGGCAAGCTACCAAGGACGCCAGTGAGGGAGAAAGGGTATTATCATTACCTGTAGGCCGCAACTGTGCACAGATAACAGCTCACCAGACCTTGGCTGGAAATGACAGTGAAGCTTTAGTGATGTGTACCGACGTTCCTGTCACCCAAGTTGCATTCTCCACCTCTGAAGCAATTTTTCGTGAAATCTAGCGCATGACTCACTCATGAGAACTCTGAACTTTCATATCAACTTCACTGGTCACAACATGATATTTGCCCTCAAACAGGCCTACTGAAGCTAGTGTTGTGTAATCTGAGCCATGTAGCATCCTCTTGATAGCAATGTCCACGAGTGTGCCCCTAACCATCACTGAGTTAAGTGGTCTCAGGTACTAGCAATGTCCTTCTACCCCTGTTTAGTCGTCACAGTTTATACAGCAAAGTTCACCAACGTGGTTGCATAGGCAGCATAAAAATCCTAGATCAGGTGGCTAGAAAATTCCCCAGGTGCATTGTTCATCCAGTCAAACTGATGAAACTGAAAAATTCTATAAATGTCCGGGAATGATTTGATATCAGCCACGACAACTCTGGTCTCAGGCATGATTGGTCTCTTCTTAAAGCCGCCAGACTTGGTCCCCATTCCATTGTTGAAGAAATCATCGGACTTGTTCATAGTCCACATAGAACAGAAACAATCAATCAGTTTTTATCTCGCCGCGGGATTGAATTCATGGAGGTGAACATATTGGACCATGGTGTCATTAGTGGTAATCTCTTCATCCTCATCTACAGCACATGTCTCTTCATGTGCTCCAGTTTCAGCTTTTGTGTCTACTGTAGGTGGAGGTGTGGTTGTATTTTCCTGAGAGCTGCTTACAGACTCTCTACTACCTCCCAAACCATGATCAGACTGGCTACCTTTCTCCTTACCACTTCTGGAGCTACTACCTTCCTCTTCAGACTAAGAAGGAGTGTTTTGGTGGATGGACCTCGCTATATGGGATCTAGTAGCTCGAGGTGGGTGATCTTCAGGTGTGATATTTATCTGTACCTCCAAACTACTAGACTCCATAGCATTAGCACCTTATGATTGAGAAGAAGATGGTGAGGATTTTGGGGCTGCGTTCTTTCTTCGATGAGCCATAGTATCTGATAAAATGAATCATAAGAACCAAATTAGTAAACAAATCAAGAAAATGACACAATATTGGGTACTCAGAATTCCCCTGTGTAATTACAATGTGACGCTTTGCCTTAAGAATGTAGTCACCCAATCTATCATTGGGAAGGGCCACATAATTGAAATGCAAAACAGAATTAAAAGAACAGAAACAAGAATAATATATTGGTTTTTTGTACGAGAGGCTAAACGGGTCGTGGTGGGTACCACGATCCGTGAACACACTCGTGAATATGAGTTAACACTTGACTTTGTGGTTGATTATACTAGTATGGGTCACAGATGGCTTCACGGTCCGTGGAGTGAACCACGGTCCATGATAACCACTGTGACCTTCATTAGTGTACGCCTATTTTGCATAGTGTGGTCCACGAGGGGTTTCACGACCCATGGTTGTCTTCGCGTCTCGTGAAGCCCATCATGGACTTACACTTGGCAGTTTTCCAGCGACCCTTTTTTCTCCCACAATCATCCTATACTCAATTTCCAACATGTTCATCATACAATCACAATGTGACAAGGTGATGTATCACCTATTCCCCTTAACTTACGAACACTTTAGCAAACACTGCAGAGACCAACACGAAATCCCTAGTACTATCATACTCACATGCCAACGATTACAACCCCTCAACTTCACAATTTTATCGACAAATTTTACATGGGACTCAACACAGACTCAAACACACACTAATATCACCGTTCAACACAAATTACTCAAGCATTCATCATACCCACACACATGAACCATAAAATTTACCCAACACAAAGCAACCCACAACAATTCAATATCAACAAACATAGTTCAACACATAATCATGGTAACTTCGACTAAATCAAAGTAAATCTAACTTTTTTTATAAGATCAAACTTATAACAAGTGGTAGAAGAACTTACTGTGAAATAGAGTAATATTTCACCCAAAAGAGAGAACTAGACTGTTGTTTCAACTTCTTGATCCTTAGGACTATGGTTTTGAATTCTTTGATGAAATTGCAATCGATGGATGTTGAAAACCTTTTATATGATTGATAACCGTTATGGAAGAGATAAAGTGAAGGAAAAATTTTTGACTATTGGTGCTTGAAGAGAAATATATAACGTTGCATCTTAATCCTTTAAGACACGTGGGTCGGGTTTTAGTGATTTTAGATTAGTGATGACGCACCGTGAAATGGCCCGTGAAGGGCACCACGGCCTGTATAGGCTTCCATGAACATGACTTGGTTGTGGAAACTTACCAAGGTTACGAGTGGCTAGACGGTCCATACAAAGTCTAACGGACCGTGAACCAATTTATGGCAAATTCCAGTAGCCTCCTTAGGCTGTTGTTGAGGATGACGGGCCGTGAAGATGCCTGTGAAAGATGCCACGGCCTGTGAGACTGCCCGTGAAGAGTTGTCAACACTAAGTTCTGCACTTCTTTGTTCAAATCCTTCCTGCACAGATCAACACTTACTGACTCTATAAAAACCAAGAGAAATAATAAAATGTAAACTAACTATTTCAATTATAGTCTTGGGTTGCCTCCCAAGAAGCACACAATTTGACGTCGCGGCACGACACATGTTACTTGACTACTCAGACTTTATCAAGCTTGCATTCCTCCACTATTTTCACTTCTTCTGGAACACCCAAGTATGCCTTGATTTGTTGACCATTGGCCTTGAACCTCTTACACTTTTCATTTTCAAGCTCAATAGCACCCGACTGAAATACCTGAGTTACCTTAAAAGGTCCAGACCATTTAGATCTCAACCTCCAAGGAAACAGACGAAGTCTGAAGTTGAAAAGTAACACCAAGTCACCAAGAGTAAAGGTTCTTTTCTCAATATGCTTATCATGATATAGCTTCATACTCTCTTTGTACAGTGCAGACCTATTATATGCTCTCAAGCGGAACTCATTTATCTCATTGATTTGATGCAGTCTCAGGTTTGCAGTCTTACTCCAACTAAGGTTCAACTTCTTCAAAGCCTAAAGTGCCTTATTCTCAAGCTCTACTGGCAAATGATATGCTTTTCCAAACACCAATTGATATGGAGACATACCAATAGGTGTCTTGAAAGCTGTCTGATATGCCCATAGAGCATCGTCTAATTTTCTTGCCCAATCTGTCTTGTTGTCATTAACTATTTTTGCTAGAATAGATTTTATTTCCCTATTTGATACCTCCACTTGGCCACTAGTATGCGGGTGATAAGGTGTTTCCAACTTGTGTTGTTTGACCTCATATTTAGCCAGAAGAGAACTGAATACCTTATTGCAAAAATGGGAACCGCCATCACTGATAATAGCTCTGGGTGTGCCAAACCTTGAAAAGATATTCTTCTTCAGAAACCCAGCAACACTTTTGCCATCATTCTCAGCCAAAACAACTGCCTCAACCCATTTGGACACATAGTCCACTACCACGAGTATATATTTTTTCCCACATGAGCTCACAAATGGTCCCATGAAATTGAATCCCCACACATCAAATAGCTCCACCTCCAGATTGGGTGTCATTTGTAGCTCGTGACGCCTAGAGATGGCTCCTTGCCTCTGGCATACATCACAATTCCTCACTATATCCATTGCATCTTGATGAATTGAAGGCCAGTAGTACCCACTCTGAAGTACCTTGTGTGTTGTCTGAATGCCTCCACGATGGCCCCCCACTGGAGAGGAGTGACAGGCTTCTAAAATATGTAGCATCTCAGCCTCAAGGATTCAAAGCCTGATGATATTATCAGCACACACCCTGTACAAATATGGCTCATCCCAAAAATACTTACCTACATCATGTAGGAACCTTTTCCTTTACTGAAATGTCAGCCCTTCAGGAATCAAGTCACTAACAAGAAAATTAGCAAAATCATCAAACCAAGGAATAAGATCAAGAGTTGCGGCTAATACCTGCTTATGTGGGAATGAAGTATTGATTTCTAGCTCAAGTTCCTCTTTCTTTTCAACATCTAGCCAAGATAGGTGATTAGCCACCTGGTTTTCACAACCTCTCCTATCTTTGACCTCAAAGTCAAACTCCTGAAGCAGCAAAACCCATTTGTTCAACCTTGGCTTTGCATCTCTCTTTGCCATGAGATATCTCAGAGCTGCATGATCTGTGTGGACTATCACCTTAGTACCCAGCAAGTAGTCCCTGAATTTCTAAATGGCATATACCACAGTCAGTAGTTAGTTCAGTGACTGTGTAGTTTCGATGTGTTCAATTTAGTGACTTACTAGCATAGTAGATCGGATGGAACATCTTGTTGCGCTTCTTTCACAACACAAATCCTAAGGTAGTACCACTAGCATCGAATATTACCTCAAATGGTTCAGCCCAATCTGGGCCAATGATCACTGGGGCAGAAATATGCTTCTCCTCCAGGCATTCAAAGGCTTTTAAGCATGCCTTATCAAAGAAAATTTCACCTCCTTCTCCAAAAGCTTGCATAAGGGATGTGCAATTTTCGAGAAGTCCTTGATGAAACGCCTATAAAATCTGGAATGTCCTCAAAAACATTAAATACCTTTTACACAGATAGATGGAGAAAACTTTTCAATAACCTCAATCTTTGCTTTGTCTACCTCTATTTCTTTCTACGGCACCTAGTAATCGAGAACTATATCTTTCTTGAGCATGAAATGGCACTTCTCCCTGTTCAGCACTAAATTGGCTTCCTCACATCTCTGTAAAGCCCCGCTAAGATTGAACAAACAATCATCAAAAGTGTCACCTACCACTAAAAAGTCCTCCGTGAATACCTCTAGAGTGTCCTCCACTATGTCCGAGAAAATGGACATCATGCACCGTTGGAAAGTTGATGGTGCATTACATAGCCCAAATGGCAAGCTTTTGAATGAAAAGGTGCCATAAGAATATTTAAACGTGGTCTTCTCCTGATATTCCGGATCAATTGATATTTTGGTGTATCCCGAGTATCCATCAAAGAAACAATACCACCCTTTGCCAGCCATCATATCCAGCATTTGATCCATGAATGGCATGAGAAAGTGGTCCCTCAAGGTTCATTTATTCAGCTTCTTGTAGTCCATGCATACTCGCCATTTAGCGATTGGTCGCTGTGGAATCTAATCGTTCTTCACATTTGGCACTACCATCATAACACCTCTTTTGGGTACACATTGCACTGGGCTGACCCAATGACTGTCATAAATAGGGTACACAACCCCAACATCTAAGCACTTGATGATCTCCTTTTTGACCACCTCTTGCGTTGGTGGATTTAACCTCCTCTGGTGCTCAATGCTTTGGTTGTAGTCCTCCTCAAGTTGGATCTTATGACTACATATACCTGGAGGTATCCCAATGATGGTAGAAATGGTCCACCCAATTTCTCTTTTATACCTTATCAACATTTTAATCACATCTTGTACTTGTTCATCATTCAAATATGCAGCCAAGATCATAAGCAAAGTGTTGTTAGTACACAAAAATTCATACCTGATGTGACTGGGTAACTGTTTCAGTTCTAGCACAAGCGGCACCTCAATGGATGGCTTTGCTGGAGGACTTGGCCTATTTTTCAAATCCATGTTCGGTTTCTTTGGAGTATAAGAGTGTGCTCCCATGCCCTGTAAAGCATTCACGGTCTCCACATTATCAGTCTGAAAATCTGCTTCAAAGTTCATCAACACGGCCGTTAATGTTTTGACAGCCAGCCTCTCCTAAATAATGACTCTCGTATCTTATTCATCAAAGGCTTCTATTGCAGACACCACATTCATGTCTTGTGGCTGCTTTGTTGACCTACAAATTTTAAACTTTACCTCTTCCTTGTTGAGTCTGAATTTCAGTTATCCACTCTAAACATTAACCAATGCTTGTCCCGTTGCCAAAAATGGTCTTCCCAAAATTTTAGGAACCTCAAAATCCACTTCACAATCCAAGATCACGAAGTCTGCTAGAAAGATGAAAGTGTCCATCTTTACAAGCACATCACATAAGATGCCCACAAGTCGCTTTACTAATCTATATGCCATCATCAACCTCATTGTTGTGGGTTTCGGGACTCCTAACCCCAGTTGCTTGTAGATGACCAATGGCATCAGGTTTATACTAGCCCCTAAGTCACACAAGGCCTTTGCAAACTCAATTGATCTGATGGTTCATGGTATGGTAAATGCACCCAGAGCCTCCTTCTTCTGCACCAGAGATCTGGTAGAAATAGCACTGCAGTGATGAACATTGTCAGTAAAATCAAAACTTACCTCTCTTTTCTTCGAGGCCAAGTCCTTCATAAACTTAGCATATCCTGGCATTTGCTCTAGGGCTCCCACCAATGGAATGTTCACTGATAGCTGTCTCAGCATTGTTATGAACTTAGAAAATTCCCCATCCTCAACTTTCTTTTTAAGCCTTTGAAGGAATGGAGAAGGTGGTCTTGGTATCTTTTGTAGAGGTATAGTTCCTCAACCCATTTTTCCTTTTTTCTTGTTGGTTTTGCTATTGGTTGAGCGTCTTCCACGTCATCTACCTATTCAACTTTAGCCTTCTCTCTTACAGTTCGATCCAACAACTGTTCATGCTCAGTACCTGTAGAAATTGGTTCATTAAGAATCTTACAACTCCTGGTGGAAATAACCATGCAATGTGTATCCTTCTTGGGATTCTAAATAGTGTCACTTGGTAGTGACCCATTCTTCCTCTGGTCAGTGATGCTGAAAGTTGCCCCAATTGTTGCTCTATTTTCTTGATAGAGGTGGTGTGAGAGTCTACCAGTTGACTCATACTGGAGAAGTCACCTTTCATCTCCTTTACCCCTGCATCAGTTGATTCAACCTTTTGGAGCACCTTAGCCAACATATCTTCCATCTTGGACCCACTGGAACGACCAGTTGCATGATCTCTATTACCTGGGGGCACATATACACCACTTTGATCATTTCTATAACAATCTCTGTTTTGCCAATTTCCCTGCTCTCTATTTATTAGCCTGTCATACTGTTCTTTCGTAGAATAGTTTCAACCTACATTTCCAGTATTTTAACCTTTGTTTCCAAAGATAATTTTGAAAACCTCCTTGGTTGCCCAAGTATTTCGTTTCGTCATCTAGATCGATGTTGTAATGACCCTAATAATGAACTACTGAACAAAAGCCTAATTGAAATGACCCAAAAAGTTCTTAAAAATGTGCTTCGGAAGTTACCGGAAACTTGTTTAGCTATGTTCTTTGATTCCATTACATGCCTTCAAGGTGTTTGACAAAATGTCCAACTATGGAGAATTGATGAATCGATGCTTTAAAGCTTGAGTTATGAGATGTATGGAAATCCAGAGATGTGTTGATAACAAACTAAGCTTGTGTATATGTTCATTCCATACGTGAGATTGCATTAGAGCCTAATGGGAATTTCCTATATAAAGTTTTGCATGACCATGCCCGGTCCGGGGGAAAAGAACCAGACAACCATGTGAGAGGTTAATATCTCACCACCTAGGATGCTTGGGGTGTGACCAACATCAACCATGTGAGGGGTTTATACCTTGCCACCAGGGTGTCCGGGTGTGAACGGCATCCCCCATCCTAAGTTGGGGTTATAGATTGGTTGGATTATGCATACACATATGATATCTACTATTAGTATAGATTTACTTAAACATGTTTTGACTTCACTTTGATCATGCATCCTCATATTGTTATTCATAATGCCTATGAAACTATTTCTTGTATTTCGATTGTGTCCTTGTCTATTGTTGTGTTGCACCCCGCATACTTAGTACATTCCAAGTACTAACGCATATTTTGCCTACATGATGTCACCATGTAGGGACCGGAGCTACTCTTGATCCTTCTCTTCATTCACGTGGCTAGTACAGTGCTTATCCGAGTTGTTGGTGAGTCCTCAATGATTCGAGGGCTATTTTATGTTTCCTACTTCTAGGTTTTGAGACTTTAGCTTGCAATTGTATTTGACTATGAGGGGAGCCGGTAGTATGTCATGGCCCCGTCCTATCTATGTATGTAGAGGTGTGCGTTGGACAAGTATTTTGTAAATGAGCTTGACTCTTGTTCTATGATGTCATTTTGAAATGGTTTGCCCTTAGTCCCTATTTCCCGTTAAATAAATGTTGAATGTACTTCCGCGACCGATGATGTGTGATGACAAGTTTGAGAGGCTTGTTTGGGGTTCCTTCGGGTTACTCATTCGCCATGTCACGTCTAGGCCCTAGGCTTGGGTCGTGACACTAATGTGTGTGCGTTTGAATTTTGTATGAGGTTTGATGTTGTTGTATCTTGTCCCGAGTCAAGGTTGAAGGGTTTAGGGGTTAAACATCAAGGTACGACTCCCCTTTAACCACCCTAGGGGTCCTTGAGGAGGACCCTACCTCTAACCCCCAAGACCCCTAGAAAACCTCAAGGCTGCCACAACTTGGTGGACCACAGAAGTGGACCACGCATCGTAGGTCCATCCACACCCCATGGATGGCCTCCATGGGTCATCGCCCCCAAAACCTTGCCACAACAACCATTGACAGAAGACTAGTACGGTCAATCAACCCATCCACAGTCCGTGGATGGGGGTCTCGTGAGTGAGAGCAGGTTTGCTGTCTAGTGACACGGCCAATTGAGGGGTGAATTGGTAAATTCACCCCAAGTCTTTTCAAGTGTATGGACGGTTATTTTGGGTATATTTAGATATTTTAAGAGTATTAAAACTTAATTAGACCTCATTATTTCAAGTCTTCAAAATCAAAACCCTTCTCTCCTAAAAAGTTCTCTCTAGAAACTCCAATAGAGATCAAGGTCAAGATCAAGCTAAAGTCAAGGATTTCAAGGTGTTTCTTATTCAATTTCATCGAATTCTTCAATTATAAGGTATGGTGATACTTTATCTAGGGTTAGCTTTCACCCTAGAGTCACTTTCAAAGAAGTTTTCAAAGTCTTCAAGTTTCTCAAAACCCTAAGTTTTACTCAATCTCATGGGTTCCTTCATCAAACGTTTTCAAATGATAAATCATGATTATATTGAAGTTTAATTGGTGATTTAAGATGATTCTACTCTATGAACCCATGATTTCTCTCAACTTCCTAAATTTGGCTTTGTTAAGTGGGTTTGATGATTATGAAAGAATGATTGATGATTTATGCCTAGAGTGATTTAGATTATTGAATTGTATCATCATCTAAGCTTAATTGTAATGAATGGTTGGACATTTGAGGAATTGTGATCATAGCCTTGAAAGGGCAAGTTTGACCTAATTACTTGCTATAGTAGAATTATATTAGAATTGTTGATCCACTTGAAAGGTGGAGGTGTTTAATTACTTTGAATGTTTTGATCATGTCCTTGAAGACATAGTGTGAGTAATTGGAGTATTATCATCTTGTTGTATATATGAATGTGATATGAAGCATATGTTGACCTAAGTGAATGAATGATGATCATGTCTAGAAGCTAATTGTGTTAGGATTAAATGTTATCTCTCTATTAACATTTGTGAATGATGGTGATTACGGGAAAGGCTATTCTCACATACACACACATACTTGAATGAAGGTCAATGATAATGTTAATGATGAAGTACTTATTGAAAGGCTATTCTCAATTTTACTCTAATTAATGATAATGATGTGTTGATTAAAAGGATATTTTTGATCTTACACTAACGAATGCTAATGGGATTCTTAGTTGTAAATCTTTTCTCATCTTTGAATCTATGAGCTATCTAGTGAATGTTGGGATAGGATGGATGCTCATCTGGGAGTTGAGGCGGAGTATCTAGTAGCAATCCCTTCGGGATGGATCCTCATCCGGGAGTTGAGGCGGAATATCTAGTAGCAATATCTTGAGATGGATGCTTATCCATGAGTTGAGGCGGAGTGTCTAGTAACTACTCTATGGGATATTGAATGAGATTGATATTCATCCATGATTTGAGGCGGGGTATCTAGTAGCAATCTCTTAGGGTGGATGCTCATCCATGAGTTGAGGTGGAGTATCTTGTAGCAACCTCTTTGTCCCATAACGATGTACCCACATAGCATAGCTAATGGATCATGTTCAGCTAAATATCAGTCTTTCTTAGGCAAGTTGACCACCTTCTACGGTGTGGAGTTTCATGACACTGGATTCCATGATCTAGCTCTCATGGCCTATCTCGGTTAAACACTTATTCCCATCATGTGAGATGTGCATTGCAGTTTCTTCAGGAGTTGAAGTGTGGGTAGAAGTATGGGATGTTATCCATATATTTCACGAGTAGGCTTCAACTGGGCAATATTGAGTTCTCTAAGTCTTAATGACTATGTGTGAATGTGTCTAAAATGAATCAAATGAAGAATGTTGACTCTTAAATTCTTAATGTGATGATGCATGCTATACTTGGGTTTTATTATGAGTTATTTTCCCTTGTCATGTCTTATGGAATGTCATGTCTCTTATGTGTGGATATTGTGCAAAGGTGAATAGAAAGGAATGGTAAGTTAACTTTTAGTGACCTTAATGTGGTGCCTTAGTATGGATGGTGGTATGGGACGCTATACATACATTGCACAAGGTATAGCATGAGGGGTACTTGAGGTGAAGGCTAAACGTGAAGGTGAAGATGTTACATGTTGATAATACTTAAATGTGACGTTATGACTTGTATGATGATTATATTGGTATTTGATGTCTCTTATGCTATTGTTCATGATATTTCTAGAAAGTGACTTGATGAATGGTTTCCAACCAAAATGTCCCTTTTAAATAATGTTTTTGCATGGTCATCATACTTAGTACATTTTTGTGTGCTAACCCATACTCTCTTATTTTTACTAAAAGTGTAGGTTCCGTCAAGTGATTGCATTCTCTATTGAAGCTTGGGATTAGAGTTCTCTCAACACATCTTTTGGTATGTCCTCATAGACCGAGCACAAGGACTTTATGTTTCTAGTCTTTCTTATGTTTTAAGACCTTTGTTAAGACTTCGATTATAAAGGGCCATGACCCTTTTCTTGTTAAAGTTTGTCTAAGATAGCCATGTGAGACGTTAGACTTCCGATTGCGTTTAAATGATTTCGAAATGATAGATTGTTTCATTTTTGAATAAAAAAGTTTTAATTTCGTACTATTTTTATTATCTATGTGATGAATGAATGATATGAGGCTTGTATAAGACCCCTTGGGGGTCGAGTATGTCGTGTTATGACTAGGGGGTGCTCTCGGGTCATGACAAACATGGTATCAGATCATAAGGTTTTGGGAATGGTTTTTTAGGATTGATGTCTCACAAGCCATGTGTAGTAGAGTCTTGTTCATCGGTGTGAGTTGCGACACATTTATGAGCGAGACGCTATAGGACGTTAGAAGTTACGCCTCTTTCATATTCTTTAAGTCGTGCCTTATACTTTTAGATCTATAAGTGTTCTATTCATAAGCCTTCTCTTGTGTTTATAGGATATGAATATAAGGGCTAACCCAAGGAGGGCGGAGAAGAAGAATGTGGATGGGGGAGTTCCTCCCCAAGTTCCTCAAGGTGAGCAAGTTCCTCTAGGCAACCAAGGATATCAAGTTTCGGTGGATCCCCCCTCTATGACCAATGAGGAAGTTAGGTTGGCTCTATTGATGATGGCTCAAGCTGTAACTACTCAAGCTCAAACAATGACGGCCCAAGAAAATAGGGATGTGGTACCTAGAGTGAATGCCAATGAGGGTTCTATGGCTTTAAGATTGAGGGATTTCTCTAGAATAAGTACCCCCGAATTTCTAGGTTCCAAAGTAGAAGAAGGTCACCAAAGGTTTGTTGATAAATTTAGCAAGACACTTAGTGCGATGGGGGTATCTTCGGAGGAGAAGGCGGAGCTAGCCACCTACCAACTAAAAGATGTGGCTCAAATTTTGTATGAGCAATGGAAAGGTGAGAGGCCAATAGAAGCGGGTCCCATAAAGTTTGATGTGTTCAAGGAGGCATTCCTTGATAGGTTTTATCCCTTAGAGTTGAGGGAAAAAAATTGGTAAAACTCATGAACCTTCGTCAAGGGGGTATGAGTGTGAAGGAGTACTCTCTCAAGTTCACCCAACTCTCCAAATATGCTCCAACCTTATTGGCAAATTCTAGGGCTAAAATGAATAAGTTTATGATGGGAGTGTCTGGTTTGGTGGAGGAAGAATGCCGTACAGCAATGCTCCATCATGACATGGATATTTCTAGGCTCATGATATATTCTCAACAAATTGAGGAGACGAAACTTAAGAAAATGAATAGGGAGGTAAAAAGGGTTAGTCCCGAAGATCAAGGTCAATCATGGTCCAAAAAGAGGTTCTACAACCAAGAGTCCCCAAAGGTCAACAATGATAGGGTGTCTAACCCTAAACCTCAAGGAGGGAAATAATGTGGGTTTTCTTTAGAGACACCTAGATGTGCAAAGTGTGGAAAGAAACATTTGGGAAAGTGCCTTGCCGGCATGGATGGGTGCTTTAGGTGTGGAAAGAAGTGGCGTAAGATAAGAGATTGCCCAACACTCTCGGCAAAAGAAAGGGAGGATAAGCAAGTTTCTCTTGAGGGCCCGGATCCTAATTCTCCAGGGAAGAATCGTTTTTATGTGCTTCAAGCTAACAAGGACAAAGGGGCTAATTCGGATGAAGGTACCGATAAGTTATAGTTCCCTTTTGTTGTGATGAGGTTGTTATGTTGTTTTTCATGTTAGCCTGAGTTGGGTTTACCCTTAAGTGGGGGAAAGCATGTTGAATAATAGGTTGTGTTGAGTGTTGATATCCCCATCTCTTTCCTTCTATTCCTATTCAAGCTTGAGACCAATAGTCCTTTGTAGCTTGTTTCATGTTTTGGAGTAATGTGTGAATTTGTGTTTCCATTGTCTCCTTAGGTTATGCATGTTCTAGTTGAATTATATTTTAAATGAGAAAATGATTTTTCATGAATTATGTCCCTCAAGTTAATGTGCATTTAGTTTGAGTTGTCTATATGCTTCATGAGGCTAAATGTTGAACATGCCTAATTGTGCTTTTGAGAGTAATGGCATAATGTGCTTAATCATGTTGTGATGAGCATGATGTGACTTGGAGAAGGAAGTTCCTCCAACAAAATGAGAAATGTGAAGTTTTGGTGCATAATGAGTTTGTAGATGTAGTTCTTACCTTCTTGTTGTGTTTTGAGTTGATTGATAAGGAGTGGATGTTTCCCCCAATGTTTGTGCATTTATATTGATGTTGCATGCATGATTGTGGGCTGCCAGTCTTGAGTCGTTACCCCTTTATATTTTTAAAGTTTCATTTGAGGACGAATGTTCCTAAGTAGGGGATAATGTAACGACCCTAATAATGAACTAGTGAAACTAGAGCCTAACGTGTGTGCATTTGAGTTTAAGTGGGTTTGATGATTATGAATGATTGATGATTTATGCCTAGAGTGACTTAGATTATTGAATTGTATCATCATCTATGCCTAATGTATTGAATGGTTAGTGATTTGAGGAATTCTTATCATAGCATTGAAAGGGCAAGTTGGACCTAAATACTTATTATAGTAGAATTGTTGATCCACTTGAAAGGTGGAGGTATTTAATTACTTTGTATGTTGTGATCATGGCCTTGAAGGCATAGTGTGAGGAATTGGAGTATTATCATGTTGTTGTATATATGAATGTGATGTGAAGCATTTGTGTGACCTAAGTGAATGAATGATGATCATGTCTAGGAGCTAATTGTGTTAGGATTGAATGTTATCTCTCTATTAACACTTATAAATGATGGTGATTATGTGAAAGGCTATTCTCACATACACACACACTTGAATGAAGGTCACTGATAATGTTAATGATGAAGTACTTATTGAAAGGCTATTCTCAATTGTACTCTAATGAATGATAATGATGTGTTGATTGAAAGTATATTCTCGATTTTACACTAACGGATGATAATGGCTTTCTTAGTTGAAAGGCTTTTCTCATCTTTGAATCTATGAGCTATATAGTGAATGTTGGGATGGGATGGATGTTCATCCGGGAGTTGAGGCGAGTATCTAGTAGCAATCCCTTGGGGATGGATCCTCATCTGGGAGTTGAAGCGGAGTATCCAGTAGCACTCTCCTGAGATGGATGCTCATCAATGATTTGAGGCGGAGTGTCCAGTAACAATCTCTTATCCCTTAAATGTAATTAATGGTAACTACTCTATGGGAATGAGATGGATACTCATCCATGAGTTGAGGTGGGGTATCTAGTAGCAATCTCTTCGGGTGGATGCTCATCCATGAGTTGAGGAGGAGTATCTTGTAACAACCTCCTTGTCCCATAACTATGTGCCCACATAGGATAACTAGTGGATCAACTTAAGCTAAATATTAGTCTTACTTAGGCAAGTTGACCATCTTCTATGGTGTAGGTTTTCATGACACCGGATTCCATGATCTAGCTCTCATGGTCTATATCTGGTAAACGATTATTCTCATCATGTGAGATGTGCATTGTAGTTTTTTGAGAAGTTCTATGAAGTGTGGGTAGTAGTATGGGATGCTATCCATACATTGCACGAGTAGGCTTCAAGAGTGCTATAGTGAGTTCTCTAAGTCCTGATGACTATGTTAACTAATGTGTCCTAAATAAATCAAATGAAGAATGTTGACTCTTAAATGCTTAATGTGATGATGCATGCTATACTTGGGTTATATTATGAGTTATTTTCCCTTGTCATGTCTTATGAAATGTTATATCTCTTATGTGTGGATATTGTGCAAAGGTGAATAGAAAGGAATGGTAAGTTAACTTTTGGTGAACTTTATGTGGTGTCTTAGTATGGATGGTGGTATGAGACGCTATACATACATTGCACAAGGTATAGCATGAGGGGTACTTGAGGTGAAGGCTAAACGTGAAGCTGAAGATGTTACATGTTGATATTGCTTAAATGTTATGTTATGACTTGTATGATGATTATATTGGTATTTGATGTCTAAAAAGTGACTTGATGCATGGTTGCCAACCAAAATGTCCCTTTTAAAGAATGTTTTTGCATGGTTGTCATACTTAGTACATTTTTGTGTGCTAACCCATACTTTTTTATTTTTACTAAAAGTGTAGTTTCTAGCAAGGGATTGCGTTCTCTTGTGAAGCTTGGGATTAGAGTTCTCTCAAGACATCTTTTGGTATATCCTCATAGACCGAGAACAAGGACTTTATGTTTCTAGTCTTTTTTATGTTTTAAGACCTTTGTTAAGACTTCGATTGTAAAGGGTTGTGACTCTTTCTTGTTAAAGTTTGTCTAAGATGGCCACATGAGACGTTAGACTTCTACATGTGTTCAAATGCTTTTGAAACGATTGATTGTATGGATTTTGAATAAAAAGTTTTAATTTCGTACTATTTTTAATATCTATGCCATGAATGAATGTTATGAGGCTTGTATAAGACCCCTTCGGGGTCGAGTACATCGTGTTACGACTAAGGGTTGCCCACGGGTCGTGACAAACATGGTATCAGAGCATAAGATTTTGGGAATGGTTTTTTAGGATTGATGTCTCATAAGCCATGTCTAGTAGAGTCTTGTTTATCGGTGTGAGTCGAGACACATGAGCGAGAGGCTATAGGACGTTAGAAGTTACAGTTCTTTCATATTCTTGAAGTCGTGCCATAGAGTATTAGCTCTATAAGTGTTTTCTTCTTAAGCCTTCTCTTGTGTTTATAGGATATGAATACAAGGGCTAACCCAATGAGGGCAAAGAAGGAGAATGTGGATGGAGGAGTTCCTCCCCAAGGTCCTCAAGGTGACCAAGTTCCTCTAGGCACCAAGGAAATCAAGTTTCGGTGGATCCCCTGGCTATGACCAATGAGGAAGTTAGGTTGTCTCAATTGATGATGGCTCAAGCCATAACTACTCAAGATCAAGCCATGACGGCCCAATCACATAGGGATGTGGGGCCTAGAGTGAATGCTAATAAGGGTTCTATGGCTTTAAGATTGAGGGATTTCTCTAGAATGAGTCCCCCGAATTTCTAGGTTCCAAAGTAGAAGAAGGTCCCCAAAGATTTGTTGATGAGGTTAGCATGACACTGAGTGCAATGGGGGTGTCTTCGGAAGAGAAGGCGGGGCTCACTGCCTACCAACTAAAAGATGTGGCTCAAATTTGGTATGAACAATGGAAAGGTGAGAGGCCAATAGGAACGGGTCCCATAAATTGGGATGTGTTCAAGGAGGCATTCTTTGATAGGTTTTTCCCCTTAGAGTTGAGGGACAAAAATTGGTAGAATTCATGAACCTTCGTCAAGGGGGTATGAGTGTGAAGGAGTACTCTCTCAAGTTCACCCAACTCTCAAAATATTCTCCAACCTTAGTGGAAAATTCTAGGGATAGAATGAATAAGTTTGTGATGGGAGTGTCTGGTTTGGTGGAAGAAGAATGTCGTACGACAAAGCTCCATCATGACATGGATATTTCAAGGCTCATGATATATTCTAAAAAAATTTAGGAAACAAAACTTAAGAAAGTGAATAGAGAGGTAAAAAGGGCTAGGCCCGAAGATCAAGGTCAATCAATGTCCAAAACGAGGTTCTACAACCAAGAGTCCCCAAGGTCAACAATAATAGGGTGTCTAACCCTAAACCTCGGGGAGGGAATGAAAGTGGGTTTTCTTTTGAGAGGCCTAGATGTGCAAACTGTGCAAAGAAAGATTTGTAAAAGTGCCTTGCCGGCACGGATGGGTGCTTTTGGTGTGGTAAGAACGGGCATAAGATGAGAGATTTCCCAATACTCTCATAAAAAGGAAGGGAGGATAAACAAGCTTCTCTTGAGGGCCTGGATCCTAATGGTCCACGGAAGAATCATTTTTATGTGCTTCAAGCTAAAAAAGACAAAGGGGCTAATCCGAAAGAAGGTACCGGTAAGTTATAGTTCCCTTTAGTTGTGATGAGGTTCTTATGTTGTTTTTCATGTTAGCCTGAGTTCAGTTTACCCTTAATTGGGGGATAACATGTTGAATAGTCAGTTGTGCCGAGTGTTGATATCCTTTTATCTTTCTTTCAGTTCCTATTCAAGCTTGAGACCAAGAGTCCTTTGTAGCTTGTTTCATGTTTTAGTGTCATGTGTGAATTTGTGTTTCCATGGTCTCCTTAGGTAATGCATGATCAAGCTGAATAATTTTTTAAATGAGAAAATGAGTTTTCATGATTTATATCCCTCATGTTAATGTGCATTTAGTTTGAATTGTCTATATGCATCATCACGTCCAATGTTGAACATGCCTAATTGTGCTTTTGAGAGTAATTGCAGAATGTGCTTAATGATGTTGTGATAAGTATGATGTGACTTAGAGAAGGAAGTTCCTCCAACGAAATGAGAAATGTGAAGTTTTGGTGCATAATGAGTTTGTAGATGTAGTTCCTACCTTCTTGTTGTGTTTTAAGTTGATTGATGTAGAGTGGATGTTTCCCCCGATGTTTATGCATTTATATTGATGTTGCATGCATGATTGTGGGCTGCTAGTCTTGAGTCGTTTCCCCTTTATGAGTTTACAGTGTTATTCGAGGACGAATGTTCCTAAGTGGGGGATAATGTAATGACCATAAAAAGGAACTAGTGATACTAGAGCCTAACGTGAGTGAGTTTGAGTTTGGTGTGAGGTTTGATGTTGTTGTATGTTGTCCCTAGTCAAGGTTGAAGAGTTTAGGGGTTAAATGTCAAGGTACGACTCCCCTTGGACAACCCTAGGGGCCTTGAGGAGAACCCTAAGTCTAACCCCCAAGACCCATTGAAAACCTCAAGGCTGCCCCAACTTGGTGGACCGAGGAAGGGGACCACGCTCTGTAGGTCCATCCACGCTCCATCGATGGCCTCCGTGGGTAATGTCAGATAACGATCAAGAATGGAAAAGAATAAAGAAAAAAATGATATGTGGATTAATACTCAAGTTATTGAAATTATGGGCAACAAGGGACCAAAACCCTCACCTCCCAATTGACTTCAACAACCTAAATTCAACCCAAGGAAGAATAATCAAATGAAACCAAGAATCACAAAGGGGTAACACTTTGATTAATCAAACACAAGAAGTTAACAAGCAATCCCAAGAGTTCACCCTAATTACTCACTAATTACTCACTAAGAAGATACTATAATTTGAGAGTCAATATTCAAGTGTTCCCAAAATAAACAAGACTACTATTTATACTAAAAAAAATAAACAAGACACTTTTTGACTATTTTACCCTTAATGAATAAGGGCCTTGTTAGGTTGCCTTCTTTTGTGAATTCTTGAATTCATGGAATGGTCATATGCACACATGGCCTCTCCTTCTTCCTTCTCATTTTGATGTACCTTACACACATTGTATGTTCTTCTTTGGTGACCTTCAAGCTCCTCTAATGCTTCCCTTTTCATGAACATTGCTTGTAGGCCTTGGAGATCCTTTGCTTGACTCAGTATGAATGGTCTTGGGGGGTATATGTTGAAATGACCCAAAAAGTTCTTTAAAATGTGCTTCGGAAGTTACCGGAAACTTGTTTAGCTATATTTTAAAAAAAAAATCCATTTCGTTTTTTGAAAATCCGACTTCATATTCTTGTTTAGGCGGTCAAACTGAGTGGGAAATGGGTCTGACCCAAATTTTAGAGCAACCGTATCAGAGTCCGAAATTTCCAAGTGAAGCCTTTTTCGAGGGTCTACTTCGGAGGGTCATATCTCCTAGCACACAAATTATTGGGTGGCCAATAAAATATCTATGGGATGCCCTTTGAGTTAGCTATCTAATGCACTTCGTTTCACCTTATTCGGAGTTCGGACGAAGAAGTTATGCCCATTTTCGTAAAATCTGTCTGGCAGGAAAGGCAATTTCCAATGAGCGTTTTTACTGTTCACCCCCCTCATTTTTTTTTCTAAGTGTTGGACCATTTTTCCAAAGAGCATATGTTATTTCCTATATACCATTAGTTCAATTCCCATCTCTAAAACATTTCCCAAAACACCTCTCCCATACTTAGACACATTTTCTCTCAAGTTCTCTCAAGAACCCTAATCCAAAACCTTCCTCAAGATTGAAGAGACTCTTGCTCCAAGTTCCAAGCTTCCATTGAAGAAACTCTCAAGACCTTCATAAAAACTCAAGGTATGTGGTGTTGAACTATGGGTCCTTCCACCCATAGTGCCTAGACTCTATTCTACTCACTAATTCATGGTTTAAGTTAAGATTCATAAATTAGTCTTGTTCTTTGTAATAATTTCCTGCACATTGAATTTTAAACATGAAAAGTGATTGTTTTGAGCATGTTGTGACTCTAGAACTTGAACCTAAATTTGGAATGGATGTGGAGATTTTCATGTGGTATTGTGGGTGTTAAAAAGGTGGTGTTGTAGGTTGTTCACTGGTTTGGCTGCATAATTACTACCCTATTTTCCATGCTCTTTGATTCCATTACATGCCTTCAAGGTGTTTGACAAAATGTCCAACTATGGAGAATTGATGAATCGATGCTTTAAAGCTTGAGTTATGAGATGTATGGAAATCCAGAGATGTGTTGATGACAAACTAAGCTTGTGTATATGTTCATTCCATACGTGAGATTGCATTAGAGCCTAATGGGAATTTACTATATGAAGTGTTGCATGACCATGCCCGGTCCGGGGGAAAAGAACCGGACAACCATGTTAGAGGTTTATATCTCACCACCTAGGATGCTTGGGGTGTGACCAACATCAACCATGTGAGAGGTTTATATCTCACCACCTAGGATGCTTGCAGTGTGACCAACATCAACCATGTGAGAGGTTTATATCTCACCACCTAGGATGCTTGGGGTGTGACCAACATCAACCATGTGAGGGGTTTATACCTTGCCACCAGGGTGTCCGGGTGTGAACGGCATCCCCCATCCTAAGTTGGGGTTATAGATTGGTTGGATCATGCATACACATATGATATCTACTATTATTATAGATTTACTTAAACATGTTTTGACTTCACTTTGATCATGCATCCTCATATTGTTATTCATAATGCCTATGAAACTATTTCTTGTATTTCGATTGTGTCCTTGTCTATTGTTGTGTTGCACCCCGCATACTTAGTACATTCCAAGTATTTTGCCTACATGATGTCACCATGTAGGGACGAAGTTACTCTTGATCCTTCTCTCCATTCACGTGGCTAGTACGGTGCTTATCCGAGTTGTTGGTGAGTCCTCAATGATTCGAGGGCTATGTTATGTTTCTTACTCCTATGTTTTGAGACTTTAGCTTGCAATTGTTTTTTGGCTATGAGAGGAGCCGGTAGTATGTCATGGCCCCGTCGTATCTATGTATGTAGATGTAACGACTCGGAAAATGATAGAGTGAAACTAGAGCCTCACATGTGAGTTTGAAGTCAAGAACTTGGAGCTAGGGCTTGGTTTGAAGGTGGTGTCTTCATCAATTTTCTTGGGGAATCTTAGCAAAGGTATGGTGACCCTTGATCCTTAATTATCTTTCCTTCAAGGAGTCCAAAAAAAAAGGAGTTTCAAAAGTCTTCAAAGAACAAAACTTCTATTTTCTATTCTAGTTATGGGTTCATGGGTAAAATGTTTTCAAAGTCATTATATTGGTGAATTGAAGTTGTATTTATGATTTTAAGATGATTTTATATGAAACTTCTTCAAGAACCCATGTTTTCATTAAAAGACTTGAATTTGCTTATGAAGTGGGTTTAATGCCTATGATTTAATGTTGATGAATTGTTGGTATATGGATGAATTGAGGATTGTGGCCTTATGGGCAAATTATGGGTGATTCACCTTGTGGTGATAGAATTGTTGGGAATTGAGTAATGGTTATTATGGCTTTGGAGGATGGTAAGTTGGCTTAATCTCATATTAGGGATAAAATTGTTCTTGCTTGGTTTGATCCACTTATGGTGGAGGTGTTTAATTATGGAATGTATTGTGACCATGGCCTTAAAGGCAAGACATGAGGAGCTAATGTTGACTTAGAATTGTTTACTTGTTTGTTACATTGTGACCATGGCCTTGAAGGCATAGTATAAGAAATTGAAGTGTTATCATGACATTGTATGAATGAGAGTTCAATGAAGATAATGTGATCATGTTATGAATGTAAATGTGTTACTATTGAAAGATTATTTCTCAATTTGACACTCATGAATGTTGATGATAGAATATGAAGGATTCTTCAATGTAAAGTATACCTTGAATTGGTAGGGCTTATGCATCCTTTTCTTGTATAAATGATTATATTGTTGATTGTTGAATCCTTGGATCGGTAGACTAATGGCACCCTTCCACACATGCTTATAATGAACCTTGGATCGGTAGGCTTATGGCACCCTTCCATTAATGATAAGTAATGAACCTTGGATTCGGTAGGCCTATGGCACCTTTCCATAAAGGTTAATGATGAGACTTGAATCGGTAGGCCCATGGCACCCTTTCAAGAGGAGTTAATGAGCTTTCCTAAATGTACCTTGAATCGGTAGGCTTATGGCACCCTTTCATGTGTTAAATAATGTACCTTGAATCGGTAGGCTTATGGCACCCTTTCATGTGTGATGATGTCAAAGTAATGAACTATTCTATGGGAATGTAGGCTAAGCACCGAGCGGATTTGGTTAGATGGAAACTCCCCCGACAGTTAGGCATGAGTTTCAATGATCGTCTACCTTATCCCATAAACTATGTGCCCGCATAGGAAGCTAGTGGATCCATTAAGCTATATATACCGGTCTTCCTTAGGCAAGTAGACCACCTCTTTTCGGTGTGGGGACTCATGACACCGGATTCCATGACAAGCTCTCATGGTCTATGTCGGTTAAACGCTTACTTCCCATCATGTGAGATTTCATTATGGTTTCTTGACAGGTTCTACAAAGTGTAGGTAGTAGTATGGGATGTTACCTATACATTGCACGAGTAGGCTTGGAGAGGGTCATAGTGAGTTTCTCTAAATCCTAATGACTGTGACATGAATGTACCCTAAATGAGGTTATTAAAGAATGTTGGCTCTTAAATGCTTAATATGTTATGCATGTTATACTTGGGTTATATTACGAGTTATTTTCCCTTGTCATGTCTTAATTAATGATATACCTCTTATGTATGAATATTGTGCAAAGGTGAAAGAAAGGAATGATAAGTTACTTTAAGTGACCTAAATGTGGTGCCTTAGTATGGATCACGTATGGGACGTCATCCATACATTGCACGAGGTATAGCATAATGGTTTCTTGAGGTGAAGGTCCAAGGTAAAGGTTTTCATGTTGATATTGTTTAAAGGTGATATTATGACTTACTTGATGTTATGCTTGCCTTGTATGTCTTTTATGCTATTGTTCATGATATTTCAAAAAGGTGGCATAATGCATGGTTTCTAACTAAAATGTCCCCTTTAAAGCATGTTTTGCATGGTCATCATACTTAGTACATTTTTGTGTACTAACCCATATTCTTCATGTTTTTACTACAAGTGTAGGTTCCGGCAAGTGATCCCTCTTAGCTAGTTTGAAGTGTTGGATTGCTTTCCTCCAAGACTTGGTATGTCCTCATGGATTCGAGGACAAGACTTTTAAGTCCTTTTGTTCATGTAATAGACACTTTTAGTTTTGTTTTGATTGTAAAGGGCCGTGTCCCTACTTATGTTTTGCGACTGTGTCTAAGATGGCCATGTGAGACTTAGACTTCCGCTGTGTGTTTTTAAAGTTGTTTTAAGAAGTTTAAATGTGTGGATGTAAATAAGTTTTTTTTTATTCCGCACTATTTTTATTATTGAATGCAATGAATGACTATGTGGCTCGTATAAGACCCCTTCGGGGTCGAGTACGCCTTGTTACGACTTGGGGGTGCTCCCGGGTCGTGACAGTAGAGGTGTGCGTTGGACAAGTATTTTGTAAATGAGCTTGACTCTTGTTCTATGATGTCATTTGAAATGGTTTGCCCTTAGTCCCTATTTCCCGTTAATTAATGTTGAATGTACTTCCGCGACCGATGAAGTGTGATGACAAGTTTGAGAGGCTTGTTTTGGGTATCTTCGGGTTCCTCATTCGCCATGTCACGTCTAGGCCCTAGGCTTGGGTCGTGACAAGCTTGGTATCAGAGCACTAGGTTGTTAAATCCTCGGAGTCCAACACACCGCGTTGAGTAGAGTCCTAATCATGGTTGTGAAGCGCGCCACGACTATGAATGGGAGGCTACAAAACATTTTAGGAAAGGTTTCCCTTTTCATGTTCTATGTCGTGCTTAGAGTGCGATAAGGTGATTCCTCCCTAACACTTGTTCTTTGGATTGCTAGATCATCATGCCAAACATGAGGGGAAGACGGGCCCGATCACCGGAAGAGCCACCCACCAATGGTGAGCTTCGTGATGCACTCACCATGCTTGCACAAGTGGTAGCTAACCAAGTGCAACAAGGAGCCCAAGCTCCTCGAACTACCACCCCGGGGGAAAGGGTGAGAGATTTCATGAGGATGAACCCTCCGGTCTTCCATGGTTCAAAGGTGGATGAGGACCCGCAAGAGTTCATCGATGAGGTATGCAAAATCTTGACCATTATGGATGTTGGTTCTTGTGAGAAGGCGGAATTGGCGGCCTACCAACTCAAGGGGGTTGCTCAAATTTGGTTTAATCAATGGAAGGGTGAGAAAGGTAATGGCTATGTGGTGTTGTGGGAGGAGTTTAAACTTGTTTTCCTTAATAGGTTCTTCCCTCTTGAGCTTAGGGAGGCAAAGTTGGTGGAGTTCATGAACTTGAAGCAAGGAGCTATGAGTGTGAGGGAGTATGCCCTCAAATTTGTCCAACTCTCCAAGTATGCACCTCACTTGGTGGCCGACTCTAGGTCGAGGATGAACAAATTTGTGATGGGTGTATCCGACTTGGTTAGTGAGGAGTGTCGGTCCGCTATGCTCATTGGAGATATGGATTTGTCTCGGTTGATGACTTATGCCGAGCAAATGGAGGAGGAGAAATTGAGGGAAAAAAAGGGGCACGAGGCCAAGAGGGCCCGATTGGAGAATAGGTTCCCTAAGGGTGCTAGATTTCATCAAGGCCGAGGAAACCCTCATGTCAACCGGGGATTTTCTATCAATGTTCCTAGACCTCAAGGGGGAGGTGAAGTGGGTTCTATGGATGTATGCCCTAAGTGTGGGAGGAAGCATGGTGGTGCTTGCATGAAGGGTTCGGGTGCTTGCTTTGAATGTGGAGAAGTGGGTCATAAGATGTTTGAGTGTCCCAAGATCCGCAACAAGGTCTGAAGTGCTAACACTACTCCTTTGGGTAGAGGTGCTTCTCAAAGTGGTGCCCCAAGGGACAATCGATTTTATGCTTTGCATGGTAGACAAGGTGTTAATGAGACCCCGAATGTGGTGACCGGTATGTTGCAAATCTTTGATCTTGATGTTTATACTTTGATTGATCCGGGTGCCACCCTTTCCTTTGTTACCCCCTTAGTTGCTAGAAAATTTCATGTCGAGTCGAAATTGTTGCATGAGTCATATGAAGTATCTACTCCCATTGGTGTCTCTATTGTTGCTAGAAAAGTGTATAGAAATTGTCCGGTTTGCATATTGAATAAGTTGTTGCCTTGCAATCTTGTTGAGTTGAACATGGTGGATTTTGATGTTATTCTTGGGATGGATTGGTTGCATGCATATTATGCTTCTATTGATTGTAGGACTCGTAAAGCCAAGTTCCGATTTCCTAATGAACCCGTCCTTGAGTGGGAGAGCCGGGATGTTGTGGTGAAGGGGAAATTCATTTCTTGCATTAAAGCCCATAGGTTGATTTCCAAAGGGTGCTTGTACCATATTGTGAGAGTCAATGATGTGGAGTCTAAAGTCCCTCCTATTGAGTCTATTCCGGTTGTTAATGAGTTTCTAGATGTCTTCCCAGAAGACCTTCCCGGTGTCCCTCTCGAAAGGGAGATAGATCTTGGTATAGACCTCCTTCCCGATACTCAACCTATTTCTATCCCCCCTTACCGTATGGCCCCGACGGAGTTGAAGGAGTTGAAAGAGTTGAAAGAGCAATTAAAAGATTTGTTAGAGAAGGGGTTTATTAGACCTAGTCATTCTCCCTGGGGTGCTCCGGTTTTGTTTGTGAAGAAGAAAGATGGGTCTCTTAGAATGTGTATTGATTATCGACAACTTAATAGGGTCACCGTCAAGAATAGGTATCCTCTTCCAAGGATTGACGATTTATTTGACCAATTGCATGGGGCTAGTCACTTCTCTAAGATTGATCTTCGGTCAGGGTATCATCAAGTGAAGGTGAGGGAGTGTGATATTTTCAAGACGGCCTTTCGTACTAGGTAAGGGCACTATGAGTTTGTGGTGATGTCTTTCGGGTTGACTAATGCTCCGGCTCTCTTTATGGATTTGATGAATAGGGTTTTCAAACCCTACCTTGATTCTTTTGTGGTGGTGTTTATAGATGACATCTTGATCTATTGTCGGGGTGAGGAAGAGCACAAGGGTCACTTGAGGGTTGTACTCCAAAGATTGAGGGAAGAGAAGTTGTATGCTAAATATGAAAAGTGTGAGTTTTGGTTGAAGGAAGTTGCTTTCCTAGGCCATGTGGTGTCGGGGGATGGTATTAAGGTGGATCCTAAGAAGACCGATGTTATTAGGAATTGGCCTAGACCTTTGACCCCGTCGGATATAAGGAGTTTCTTAGGTTTAGAGGGTTATTATAGGAGATTTGTGGAAGGGTTTTCTTCTCTTGCTTCTCCTATGACTAAGTTGACTCAAAAGAAGGCTAAATTTGTGTGGTCGAATGAGTGTGAGGAAAGCTTCCAAACTTTGAAAGAAAGGCTTGTGTCCGCTCCTATTTTGTCACTTCCGGATGGGTTAGAAGGTTTTGTTGTTTATTGTGATGCTTCCCGTATTGGTTTGGGTTGTGTGTTGATGCAAAGTGGTAAGGTTATAGCCTATGCTTCTAGGCAACTTAAGGTTCATGAAAAAAATTACCCAACCCATGATCTTGAATTGGCCGCCGTGGTTTTTGCTTTAAAGATTTGGCGTCATTATTTGTATGGGGTGCATGTTGATATCTTCACCGACCATAAGAATCTCCAATATGTGTTCACGCAAAAAGATCTTAACTTGAGACAAAGGAGGTGGTTAGAATTCCTTAAGGATTATGATATGAGTGTTCACTATCATCCGGGGAAAGCTAATGTGGTGGCGGATGCATTGAGTAGAGTGTCCATGGGTAGCTTAGCTCATGTGGAGGAAGGTAGTAAAGAGTTGGCTAAGGAGGTCCATCGGTTGGCCAAATTGGGAGTTAGGTTAGAAGGGGTGGATAGTGGAGGAGTAGTTGTTGTTGATGGTTCAAGGTCTTCCTTGGTTGATGAGGTGATAGTCAAGCAAGATCTTGATCCTTCTTTGGTAGAATTAAAGGCTTCGGTGAGTAGTGGTAAGGTGGAGGTTTCTCCCAAGGGGGAAATGGTGCCCTTAGGTACCAAGGTAGATTATGTGTTCCTTGTGTGGATGGTGTGAGGGAAAGAATCCTTGATGAGGCTCATAATTCTTTTTATTCTATTCATCCGGGGTCAACAAAGATGTATAGAGACTTGAGGGATGTGTATTGGTGGGGCGGTATGAAGAAGGACATTGCAAAATTTGTTTCAGGTTGCCATAGTTGTCAACAAGTCAAGGCCGAACATCAAAGGCCGGGTGGCCTAACTCAAGACATTGAGATACCTACTTGGAAGTGGGAAGAAATCAACATGGATTTTGTAGTGGGCTTAAACCAAGGCTAGAAGAGGCTTTGATTCGGTTTGGGTGGTGGTTGATCGGATGACAAAGTCGGCTCATTTCCTACCGGTTAAAACTACTTACGGGGCTGAAGAGTATGCCAAGTTGTACATTCATGAATTGGTAAGGTTGCATGGGATTCCTTTGTCTATCATCTCGGATCGTGGTGCCCAATTCACTTCTCACTTTTGGAAGTCATTCCAAAGGGGTCTTGGTACAAAGGTAAAGCTTAGCACAGCCTTCCACCCTAAAATGGATGGCCAAGCCGAAAGAACAATTCAAACCTTGGAGGATATGCTTAGAGCTTGTGTATTGGAGTTGAAAGGTAGTTGGGATGATCATCTTCCTTTGATTGAATTTGCATACAACAATAGTTATCATTCTAGTATCGGTATGGCTCCTTTTGAGGCACTTTATGGTAGACGGTGTAGGTCACCGATTGGGTGGTTTGAAGTTGGAGAGGTGGCCTTGTTGGGTCCGGATCTGGTCATGGATGCTCTTGAGAAGGTAAGGATGATTAGGGAGAGGTTGAAAATAGCCCAAAGTCGTCAAAAGTTTATGCCGATGTGAGGAGACGGGATCTTGAATTCAAAGTGGGTGATTGGGTTTATTTGAAAGTTTCTCCAATGAAAGGTGTGGTTCGTTTTGGTAAGAAGGGGAAATTAAGTCCTAGGTATGTCGGTCCTTATGAGATAATAAGAAGGGTTGGTAAAGTAGCCTATGAGTTGAGGTTGCCCAAGGAGATGGAATTAGTTCATCCGGTATTCCATGTATCGATGTTGAGGAAATGTGTTGGTGATCCTAACGCTATTGTACCTCTTGAGGTTGTGGGTGTTGTAGAAGATAATTTGACGTATGAAGAAGTCCCGGTTCAGATTTTAGATAGACAAGTTAAAAGGTTGAGGAACAAAGAAGTGGCGTCCGTTAAGGTGCTTTGGAGAAATCAACAAGTGGAGAGTGCTACTTGGGAGGCCGAAGCGGACATGCAAAGACGTTATCCTTATCTATTCAACTCCACTCAAGCCTAAGGTATTAAATCAAGTCCTTTGTACTCCATTGAGTCTTACATTTCAGCCCCTGAATCATTAATGTGCATATATGTTTAAATTGATGAGTTATGGATACTTTACACTAAGTTTTGAAATCTTGAAATGATGTTTAAATAAAATTTTTGCATTCATGTTGGGGCTGATATGTTCTTACTAAGTCTTGCCTTGTACGTCTCTTCCACATTCGGGGACGAATTTTTCCAAGGGGGAGATATTGAAATGACCCAAAAAGTTCTTTAAAATGTGCTTCGGAAGTTACCGGAAACTTGTTTAGCTATATATTAAAACAAAAAAAAATATGTTTCATTTTTCGAAAATCCGACTTCATGTTCTTTTTTAGGGGGTCAAATTGAGTGGGAAATGGGTCTAACCCAAATTTTAGAGCAACCGTATCAGAGTCCGAAATTTCCAAGTGAAGCCTTTTTCGAGGGTCTACTTTGGAGGGTCATATCTCCTAGCACACAAATTATTGGGTGGCCAATAAAATATCCATGGGAAGCCCTTTCAGTTAGCTACCTAACGCACTTCATTTCACCTCATTCGGAGTTCGGACGAAGAAGTTATGCCCATTTTCGTAAAATCTGTCAGGCAGGAAAGGCAATTTCCAGTGAGCGTTTTTACTGTTTACCCGCCTCATTTTTTTTTCTAAATGTTGGACCATTTTTCCAAAGAGCATATGTTATTTCCTATATACCATTAGTTCAATTCCCATCTCTAAAACATTTCCCAAAACACCTCTCCCATACTTAGACACATTTTCTCTCAAGTTCTCTCAAGAACCCTAATCCAAAACCTTCCTCAAGATTGAAGAGACTCTTATTCCAAGTTCCAAGCTTCCATTGAAGACACTCTCAAGACCTTCATAAAAACTCAAGGTATGTGGTGTTGAACTCATGGGTTCTTCCACCCATAGTGCCTAGACTCTATTTTACTCACTAATTCATTGTTTAAGTTAAGATTCATAAATTAGTCTTGTTCTTTGTAATAATTTCCTGCACATTGAATTTTAAACATGAAAAGTGATTGTTTTGAGCATGTTGTGACTCTAGAACTTGAACCTAAATTTGGAATGGATGTGGAGATTTTCATGTGGTATTGTGGGTGTTAAAAAGGTGTTGTTGTAGGTTGTTCACTGGTTTGGCTGTATAATTACTACCCTATTTTCCATGCTTTTTGATTCCATTACATGCCTTCAAGGTGTTTGACAAAATGTCCAACTATGGAGAATTGATGAATCGATGCTTTAAAGCTTGAGTTATGAGATGTATGGAAATCCAGAGATGTGTTGATGACAACCTAAGCTTGTGTATATGTTCATTCCATACGTGAGATTGCATTAGAGCCTAATGGGAATTTCCTATATAAAGTGTTGCATGACCATGCCCGGTCCGGGGGAAAAGAACCGGACAACCATGTGAGAGGTTTATATCTCACCACCTAGAATGCTTGGGGTGTGACCAACATCAACCATGTGAGAGGTTTATATCTCACCACCTAGGTTGCTTGGGGTGTGACCAACATCAACCATGTGAGAGGTTTATATCTCACCATCTCGGATGCTTGGGGTGTGACCAACATCAACCATGTGAGGGGTTTATACCTTGCCACCAGGGTGTCCGGGTGTGAACGGCATCCCCCATCCTAAGTTGGGGTTATAGATTGGTTGGATCATGCATACACATATGATATCTACTATTATTATAGATTTACTTAAACATGTTTTGACTTAACTTTGATCATGCATCCTCATATTGTTATTCATAATGCCTATGAAACTATTTCTTGTATTTCGATTGTGTCCTTGTCTTTTGTTGTGTTGCACCCCGCATACTTAGTACATTCCAAGTATTTTTCCTACATGATGTCACCATGTAGGGACCGAAGCTACTCTTGATCCTTCTCTCCATTCACGTGGCTAGTACGGTGCTTATCTGAGTTGTTTGTGAGTCCTCAATGATTCGAGGGCTATGTTATGTTTCCTACTCCTATGTTTTGAGACTTTAGCTTGCAATTGTATTTTGGTTATGAGGGGAGCCGGTAGTATGTCATGGCCCCGTCCTATCTATGTATGTAGAGGTGTGCGTTGGACAAGTATTTTGTAAATGAGTTTGACTCTTGTTCTATGATGTCATTTGAAATGGTTTGCCCTTAGTCCCTATTTCCCGTTAATTAATGTTGAATGTACTTCCACGACCGATGAAGTGTGATGACAAGTTTGAGAGGCTTGTTTGGGGTTCCTTCGGGTTCCTCATTCGCCATGTTACGTCTAGGCCCTAGGCTTGGGTCGTGACATATGTCACTCATGTTAGTGTCATCCATGTTGCCCATGTTATCATCTTCCCCTTCTTGAAAATGATTCGTCCTCGAATCCAAAGGATCACCTACAACACAATGACATAAATCACTAACATTGAAAACATTATGAACATTATACTCAGTTGGTAGGTCAATCATGTAAGAATTGTCATTGATTCTCTTGAGTACTTTGAAGGGTCCATCCCCTCTTGGGCTTAGCTTCCCTTTCCGTACTTGTGGAAACCTCTCCTTTCAGAAATGCACCCACACCCAATCATCTGGATTGATGATCACTTCCTTTCTCCCTCGATTCTTTCGAATGGCCACCTTTGAATTATTCTTTTCAATGGCCTCTTTGACCTTGGCATGAATGTTCATCATCGCCTTTGCCCTTTTCTTGGCATCTAGGCTCACAACAACATCGCTAGACAAAGGAATCATGGTTAATGGAAACAAAGGTTTAAAACCATAACATGCCTCAAATGGAGACATTCCAATAGAGGAGTGGAAAGACCGATTATATGCAAATTCACTCAAGGTAAACGGTCTTCCCAAGTAGTTGGGGATCCTCTAATCATGCATCGAAGCATGCTTCCAAGAGTCCGGTTGACTACTTCGGTTTGTCCATCCGTTTGAGGATGGCAAGAAGTAGAGAACATAAGTTTGGTACCAAGTGTACCCCATAGACTCTTCCAAAAATGACTAAGAAACTTGGAATCCCTATCACTAACAATGGTTTGAGGGACTCCATGCAATTTAAGCACATTGATAACAAACAAAGATGCTACATGGGATGCATCATCACATTTATGGCATGGAATAAAATGAGCCATTTTAGAAAATCTATCCACTACCACAAATATACTATCATGTCCTCTTTTACTCCTAGGAAGTCCCAACAAAAAGTCCATAGAAATATCCATCCACGGACCATTTGGAGTAGGAAGAGGAGTATACTTACCTTGGGGCCTAGTCGTGGATTTGGCTTGCTTGCATTCTAGACATTGTCCACAAATCCTCTCCACATCATGCTTCATCTTGGGCCAAAAGAACTGCTCCTTAAGAATATCAAGTGTTTTTGGTACCCCAAAGTGTCCCATCAAACCACCACTATGAGCCTCCTTGACAAATAACTCTCTCCATGATCTCATGGGCACACATGCTCGGCCATCTTTGAACAAGAAACCATCAACCAATTGGTACCTATCAACTCGCTTCCCTTGACTAAGATTATCAAAGGTATCTTTGAAGTCGGAATCCATAGAATAGAATCCCTTTAAGCTTTCAAACCCCATCATTCTAGAAACCAAGGTATTGACCAATACAAACCTTCGTGATAGAGCATCCGCTACCACATTCTCCTTGCCTTGCTTGTAGTTGATCACATATGTAAAGGTTTCAATGAATTCAACCCACTTAGCATGTCGCTGGTTCAACTTGGATTACCCCTTGAGATGCTTCAAGGACTCATGATCGGTCCTTATCACGAACTCTTTGTACCACAAGTAGTGTTGCCAATGAGCCAACACTCGCACAAGTGCATACAATTCCTTGTCATAAGTTGAGTACTTGAGTGTAGCTCCCTTTAACTTTTCACTAAAGAAAGCTAATGGTTTTCCTTCTTGCATCAACACACCACCTATACCAACACTTGAAGCATCACATTCAATTTCAAAGGCCTTGTCAAAGTTGGGTAGTTGGAGCAAGGGTGCAGAACTCAACATCAATTTCAAGGCTTGAAAAGACTTCTCCTGATCCTCACCCTATACGAAAGGTACATCTTTCTTGATCAGTTCGGTCAAAGGAGCAGCAATTGAACTAAAGCCCTTCACAAATCGCCGATAAAAACTTGCTAACCCATGAAAACTTCTTACCTCAGTTGCACTGGTTGGGGTAGGCCAAGTCTTGATGGACTCCACTTTCTCGTCATCAACCTCAATCCCATTTGCACTAACCACAAAACCCAAAAACACAACTTTATCAACACAAAATGAGCATTTCTTGAAATTAGCAAAGAGGCGCTCTCGTAGTAGGACATCAAACACTTGTTTCAAATGGGATACATGTTCCTCCATTGTCTTACTATACACAAGTATGTCATCAAAATACACCACAACAAACTTGTTGATGAAAGGTTTGGGAACATGGTTCATCAATCTCATGAAAGTGCTTGGGGTATTCGTCAATCCAAATGGCATCACAAGCCATTCATACAGCCCAAACTTTGTCTTGAAGGCCGTCTTCCACTCATCACCCGGTTTCATACACATTCTGCAAGTGCCATCCTTTTTGGGAACAAGAATTACTGGTATGGCACAAGGACTTAAGCTTTCTTTGATCAACCCCTTCTCAAGAAGCTCTTCCACTTGCCTTGATAGCTCTTTGGTTTCTGCCGGGTTACTCCTATAAGCTGGACGATTGGGGATTTGTGAACCCGATATAAAATCTATTTGGTGCTCGATTCCCCTCAAGGGTGGTAATCCAGCGGGAATCTCATCTGGAAATAGCTCATCATAGCCCTGCAAAAGAGAAGAAATAATACTTGGCAAAGTGCTAGTATCTTGGTTAGCATGTAATAAAAGGTTGGTGTTGACAAGGCACATTCGAAAGCATTCCTCATCCACACCTTTTAAACACTTGCTTGGCTTTGCTATCATGCACATGTTCTTATTATTTTTAACCAAGGCACTCCCCTCCTTTGGAACGATGGTGGAACTTTCACCTTCACCTTTTGTCGCCTCGTCTTTTATTCTCTCCTGAAGCTCCTTCATAGCCCGATAGTCCTCACTCACTTGATATGGAGTGAGAGATGCAAGCACATACTTTTTACCTTCAATCACAAAAGTGTATTTGTTGGATCTCCCTTGGTGCACAACATTTCTATCAAATTGCCAAGGTCTCCCCAACAGTAGGTGACATGCCAACATGGGAACCACATCACAAACTAATTCTTCAATGTACTTTCCCACACTAAACAAAATACTTGCTTGTTTGAGGACCTTCATCTCTCCACTCTCATTGAGTCATTGTAGCTTATAAGGATTGGGATGCTTGCTGGTTTGTATTGTCATACGCTCCACCAAGGAACTACTCACCACATTGGTGCAACTTTCACTATCAATGATTAAAGAACACACTTTATCTTGGATTTTTCACCTAGCATGAAATAGATTCTCCCTTTGGTCAAGTTCCTCTTTTGCACGGGCTCCCATAAATCTTCTTACAACACATGAAAGATTGACATTCATGTTCAAGTCTTCATCATCATCAAGCAAAGACTTTCCCTTCTCCATGAAGCAAGCAAAATTCACTCTCTCATCCAACCTTTCTTTTTCATCCCCTGAAGCACCTTCCTCTCCTTCACCCCTGTCTCCCTCTCCCTCATTTTTTTCTTCACCCTCATCTTCATCTTCAGTGTTATATCCATCACGAAGAGCAACAATTGTTCTCCTATTTAAACACTTAGTAGCATCATGTCCCCTCCCTTGACATCTAAAGCATTGAATTGTAGAAGGTCGAGGAAAGTTAGGTTTAACATAGTTACCTCCTTTAGGTTGCTCCCTAGAGGATGTCGTCTTCCAATTATCTCTACCTTTGCTCCATGTAGAAGTTAAAGAACTTTTGGCCTTGTATGATTTTTCTTCTTTCAAATCTGCTTCTACCTTTGAGGCATCATGGAAAGCCGCTTCAAGAGTCTCATAGTGCTTAAGCTTTAAGGTCTTCAAGATATCACACCTCAAGTTTGCCACGAATCGTATTACCGTACACTCCATATTCTCTTCAATTTTAGACTTCATCCGCAAGTTCTCAAACTCATCATAACATTCTTCCACACTTTTGGTACCTTGCCTCAACATGTACACATTCTTGAGCACCTCTTGGTAGTAGTTTGGACTCAAGTATCTCAACTCCATAAGTGCAATCAACTCTTGCCAAGTAGGTAGCTCGTAGTCATGATGACTCTCCCTTTCCCTCCTCTTGGACTCCCACCAAGTTGATGCGTACCCCTTAAATTGCATGAGAGCATACTTCGCCTTCAAAGTTTCTGAGATATTATTTGTGAGAAAAATTCGCTCACTTTGAATTTTCCATTCCAAGAACTCATCGGGGTCACTACTTCCTTTGAACCTTGGAAGTGTGACCTTGATAGTGTTCAAGCCCCTATCTTGATGATCATTCCTCTCCCTAAACCTATTTCCTCTATTTACCATCCTATCGCCTCTATATCCCATCATATCTCATCCTATCTCCTCTATTTCCATATTCTTGATCTCCAATGCCTTGGTCCCACCCCAATTCCCGAGGTCGTACTCCTCCTCTTTGTAGTCCATTTCCATCCCTACCCCCATGCTCCCAAATTTCATCATTATTGAACTCCTCATGAATTTCATCATAGAGAGGATTTTGGTATTGGTAGTCTTGGTAGGGCATTTGTGGTGCATTTTGTGGATGTGATGTGTAGGGTTCATGAAAAGATGCATTTGAAGCATTTCGAAATGGTGTTTGGTATTGGACTTGGTTTGCCACAAAAGGAAGATTTTCTTGTGGCGGGTGATAGGGTTGTGGACTTGGATGTGGCGTAGGCTGTCTTAGGTGGTTTGGAGGGTTGGGAGTTTGGAAAGTAGGGCGTTGGTAGTTTCGGGTTTGGCTTTGTGGAGGAGAACATAGATTATGAGCTTGTCCCGAAACAAGGGTAGTGGAATGCACCGATGCCCTCCTTATCTCATCATATTCGGGTTGAATTGCTTTCCTTCTATACTCATTTTCCACCCGTACCAACATTTCCTCCATACCTCCCATTCTTCCATTCATTTCCGCTACTTGCTTAGAGATGTTGGTGAGAACCTCCATGATGTTCTCCAAACCCTCCCCAATTGGACTTGTATTAGACATGATACTTACAAAACTCAACAAACGAGGTTAGTAGAAAAGCCTCACGTCACTCGTATTTAACTCTCAACTCACCTTCTATGGCGTCGTCTCAAAATTGATAGTGAACTACCTTCGTTCAATCAACTCAAGATCACCTATCCTTTGTGATGGAGTGGATTCTTCTGACTCTTGAAAGAAGGACGGCCCAAAAAAAACTAATGGACTTGAATCAAGAAGGTTATCAACGAATTAAGATGAGAAAAGTAGAATATAGAAGCACCAAAAGATTCGGACTCAAAATAAACCAAGTAACAAAAGCAGAAGAATTACTTCTTGTTACTTAATTTGAAGGATCAAATAAATGATTTGATGATTAAAACTAGTTAACAAGTAATCAAAGATGTTAATTAATTGTAAAATAGTTGAAAATTGGAAGAAAAATGAGTTTAGTAGAAAAAGAAGTGAATTTGGACACTTAGGAAAAAAATTATGCCTCAAAGAAGTCCATCACTTGTAAGACTTTGATTGGATGATTTGATGATTAAAACTAGTTGACAAGTAATTAAAGATGTTAATTAATTGTTAAATAGATGAGGAATTGAAGGGAAAAATGGTAGAAAAAGAATCACGAATTTGGACACTTAGAAAAATTTCTAGGTCCAAAAAACTTCCATACTTAGAATATTTTTGGGGTCTTTAGAAAAACCTGCAGGTTTTGGTCTCTGAAACTGACGCACACGCGCGTTAGGTTCGACTGGGCGTTGCTGGCAGGTTGCCTGCTGTGCTGGCTGCTGATGTGTCAGTCCATGTGGAATTTTTTTATTATTTTTTTATTTTTTTGTTTTTTTTTTCAGATTTTGATTTTTTTATTATTTTTTTTCAAAATTCCACTAATGGACCCCAAAAAAACACCTTTGACTTGAAAAGTTGGATCATATGTACTTTCTTCTTTCTTCTTCTTCAAGAACAACTTGAAGACACCAAGAACACACACTAGACCCCAATACACTCAAATCAACTCAAAATTGGGTCAAAATTTAGGATTTTCTTCCCTTCAACTAAGAGAACAAAGCCCACTAATTATTAACCTCCAATTTCTCCTCAATCAAAAGACCCACTTTCAAAATTTGAAAAGTTTGAAAAGCTTGAAACCCTTCCATGGTAACTTCACTTCTACAACTCCAAATTGAACAAAATTTGAAACCTAGACTCAAAAAACACTAGGAAACAAGGATCTAGTATCAAAAACAACAAATCAAAACCAAAAAAAAATAAAAAAAAATTGATAATTTTTTTGGATTCTTTTTAAACCAAGACTAGATTTGTAAGAACAAATCTAAACCTAGGCTCTTGATACCAAATGATAACGATCAAGAAAGGAAAAGAATAAAGAAAAAAATGATATGTGGATTAATACTCAAGTTATTGAAATTATGGGCAACAAGGGACTAAAACCCTCACCTCCCAATTGACTTCAACAACCTAAATTCAACCCAAGGAAGAATAATCAAATGAAACCAAGAATCACAAAGGGGTAACACTTTGATTAATCAAACACAAGAAGTTAACAAGCAATCCCAAGAGTTCACCCTAATTACTCACTAATTACTCAGTAAGAAGATACTATAATTTGAGAGTCAATATTCAATAAAGTCTAAGTCTTTCCAAAATAAAAGAGACTACTATTTATACTAAAAAAATAAACAAGACACTTTTTGACAATTTTACCCTTAATGAGATAAGGGCCTTGTTTGGTTGCTTTCTTTTGTGAATTCTTGAATTCATGAAATGGTCATTTGCACACATGGCCTCTTTCCTTCTTCCTTCTCATTTTGATGTACCTTACACACATTGTATGTCCTTATTTGGTGACCTTCAAGCCCCTCTAATGCTTCCATTTTCATGAACATTGCTTGTAGGCCTTGGAGATCCTTTGCTTGTCTCCGTGTGAATGGTCTTGAGGGGTATATGTCACTCATGTTAGTGTCATCCAAGCTGCCCATGTTATCAATATCCCCCAAAACCTTGCCACAGCCATCATTGATGGAAGACCACTACGGTCCATCAACCCATCCACGGTCTGTGGATAGGGGTCTCGTGAATGAGACCTAGTTTGCAATCAAGTGACACAGCCAATTGAGGGTGAATCGGTAAATTCACACCAAGTCTTTTAAAGTGTATGGATGGTTATTTTGGGTTTATTTAGATATTTTAAGAGTATTAAAACTTAATTAGACCTCATTATTTCAAGTCTTCAAAATCAAAACCCTTCTCTCCTAAAAAGTTCTTTCTAGAAACTCCATTGGAGATCAAGGTCAAGATCAAGCTAGGGTTGAGGATTTCAAGGTATTTCTTCTTCAATTTTGTGGGATTCTTCAATTATACGGTATGGTGATCCTTTATCTAGGGATAGCTTTCACCCTAGAGTCCATTTCAAAGAAGTTTTCAAAGTTTTCAAGTTTCTCAAAACCCTAAGTTTTACTCAATCTCATGGGTTCCTTCATCAAACATTTTCAAATGACAAAGAATGATTATATTGAAGCTTAATTGTTGATTTAAGATGATTCTACTATTTGAACTCATGATTTCTCTCAACTTCCAAAATTTGGCATTCTTAATTGGGTTTGATGATTATGAATGAATGATTGATGATTTATGCCTAAAGTGAATTAGATTATTAAATTGTAGCATAATCTATGCCTAATTGTGATGAATGGTTGGTCAATTGAGTAATTGTGATCATAACCTTGAAAGGGCAAGTTTGACCTAATTACTTGTTATAGTAGAATTGTATTAACACTTGTGAATGATGGTGATTATGTGAAAGGCTATTCTCACATACACACACACACTTGAATGAAGGTCAATGATAATATTAATGATGAAGTACTTATTGAATGGCTACTCTCAATTGTACTCTAATGAATGATAATGATGTGTTGATTGAAAGGATATTCTCAATTTTACACTAACGAATGATAATGGGATTCTTAGTTGAAAGGCTTTTCTCATCTTTGAATCTATCATCTATTCAATGAATGTTGGGATGGGATGGATGCTCATCCGGGAGTTGAGGAGGAGTATCTAGTAGCAATCCCTTGGGGATGGATGCTCATCAGGGAGTTGAAGTGGAGTATCTAGTGGCAATCTCTTGAGATGGATGCTCATCCATGAGTTGAGGAGGAATGTCTAGTTACAATCTCTTATCCCTTAAATGTAATGAATGTTAACTACTCTATGGGAATTTAGGCTAATTACCGATAGGATATTGAATGTGATGGATACTCATCCATGAGTTGAGGCGGGGTATCTAGTAGCAATCTCTTTGGGTGGATACTCATTCATGAGTTGAGGCGAAGTATCTTATAGCAACGTCCTTGTCCCATAACTATGTGCCCACATAGGATATCTAGTGGATCCACTTAAGCTAAATATCGGTCTTCATTAGAAAAGTTGACCACCTTCTACGGTGTGGGGTTTCGTGACACCGAATTCCATAATCTAGATCTCATGTTCTATGTCGGTTAAACGGTAATTCCGAACATGTGAGATGTGCATTGTAGTTACTTCAGGATTTCTATGATGTGTGGGTAGTAGTACGGGATGTTATCCATACATTGCACGAGTAGGCTTCAACTGGGCTATAGTGAGTTCTCTAAGTCTTAATGACTATGTGTGAATGTGTCCTAAATGAATCAAATGAAGAATGTAGACTCTTAAATTCTTAATGTGATCATGCATGCTATACTTGGGTTTTATTATGAGTTATTTTCCCTTGTCATGTCTTATGAAATGTCATGTCTCTTATGTGTGGATATTGTGCAAAGGTGAATAGAAAGGAATGGTAAGTTAACTTTTGGTGACCTTAATATGGTGCCTTAGTGTGGATGGTGGTATGGGACGCTATACATACATTGCACAAGGTATAGCATGAGGGGTACTTTGAGGTGAAGGCTAAACGTGAAGGTGAAGATGTTACATGTTGATAATACTTAAATGGGATGTTATGACTTGTATGATGATTATATTGGTATTTAATGTCTCTTATGCTATAGTTCATGATATTTCTAAATAGTGACTTGATAAATGGTTTCCAACCAAAATGACCCTTTTAAATCATGTTTTTGCATGGTCATCATACTTAGTACATTTTTGTGTGCTAACCCATACTCTCTTATTTTTACTAAAAGTGTAGGTTCCGTCAAGTGATTGCATTATCTACTGAAGCTTGGGATTAGAGTTCACTTAAGACATCTTTTGGTATGTCCTCATAGACCGAGGACAAGGACTTTATGTTTCTAGTCATTCTTAGGTTTTTAAGACCTTTGTTAAGACTTCGATTGTAAAGGGCCGTGACCCTTTCTTGTTAAAGTTTGTCTAAGATGGCCATGTGAGACGTTAGACTTCCGCTTCCGTCTAAATGCTTATGAAATGATAGATTGTTTGGTTTTTTAATAAAAAGTTTTAATTTCGTACTATTTTTATTATCTATGCGATGATTGAATGCTCTGAGGCTTGTATAAGACCACTTCGGGGTCGAGTACGTCGTGTTATGACTAGGGGGTACTCTCGTGTCGTGACAAACATGGTATCAGAGCATAAGGTTTTGGGAATGGTTTTTTAGGTTTGATGTCTCACAACCCATGTCTAGTAGACTCTTGTTCATCGGTGTGAGTCGCGATACATTTATGAGCGAGAGACTATAGGACGGTAGAAGTTACGCTTCTTTCATATTCTTTATGTCATGCCTTAGAGTTTTAGATCTATAAGTATTCTCTTCATAAGCCTTCTCTTGTGTTTATAGGATATGAATATAAGGGCTAACCCAAAGAGGGAGGAGAAGGAGAATGTGGATCGGGGAGTTTCTCCTCAAGGTCCTCAAGGTGACCAAGTTCCTCTAGGCAACCAAGAAAATCAAGTTTCGGTGGATCCCCCGGCTATGACCAATGAGGAAGTTAGGTCGGCTCTATTGATAATGGCTCAAGCCATAACTACTCAAGCTCAAACAATAAGGGCCCAAGCTAATAGGGATGTGGTGCCTAGAATAAAGCTAATGAGGGTTTTATGGCTTCAAGATTGAGGGATATCTCTAGAATGAGTATCCCCGAGTTTCTAGGTTCCAAAGTAGAAGAAGGTCCCCAAAGGTTTGTTGATGAGGTTAGCAAGACACTTAGTGCAATGGGGGTATCTTCGAAGGAGATGGTGGAGCTAGCCGCCTACCAACTAAAAGATGTGTCTCAAATTTTGTATAGTAAATGAAAAGGTGAGAGGCCAATAGAAGCAGGTCCCACAAATTGGGATGTGTTCAACGAGGCATTCGTTCATAGGTTTTTCCTTTTAGAGTTGAGGGAACAAAAATTTGTAAAATTCATGAAGCTTCGTCAAGGTGATATGAGTGTGAAGGAGTACTCTCTCAAGTTCACCCAACTCTCCAAATATGCTCCAACCTTAGTGGAAAATTCTAGGGCTAGAATGAATAAGTTTGTGATAGGAATGTCTAGTTTGGTGGAAGAAGAATGTCGTACGGCAATACTCCATCATGACATGGATATTTCAAGCCACATGATATATTCCCAACAAATTGAGGAGACAAAACTTAAGAAAGTGAATAGGGAGGTAAAAAGGGCTAGGCCCTAAGATCAAGGTCAATCATAGTCCAAAAAGAAGTTCTACAACCAAGAGTCCCAAAAACTCAACAATGATAGGTTGTCTAACCCTAAACCTCAAGGAGGGAACGAAAGTGGGTTTTCTTTTGAAAGGCGTAGATGTGCAAAGTATGGAAAGAAACAATTGGGAAAGTGACTTGCCAGCACAGATTGGTGCTTTGGGTGTGGAAAGAAGGGGCATAACATAAGAGATTGCCCAACACTCTCGGCAAAAGGAAGGGAGGATAAGCAAGGTTCTCTTGAGGGCCCGGATCCTAATACTTCAGGGAAGAATCATTTTTATGTGCTTCAAGCTAACAAGGACAAAGGGGCTAAGTTGGATGAAGGTACCGGTAAGTTATAGTTCCCTTTTATTGAGATGAGGTTCTTATGTTGTTTTTCATGTTTGCCTGAGTTGGGTTTACCCTTAAGTGGGGGAAAACATGTTGAATAGTAGGTTGTGCTGAGTGTTGATATTCCTATCTCTTTCCTTCTATTCATATTCAAGCTTGAGACCAAGAGTCATTTGTAGCTTGTTTCATGTTGTGGAGTAATCTGTGAATTTGTGTTTCCATGGTCTCCTTAGATGCTTGTTCTAGTTGAATTATTTTTTAAATGAGAAAAAGATTTTTCATGATTTATGTCCCTCTTGTTAATGTGCATTTAGTTTGAGTTGTCTATATGCTTCAGAAGGCTAACTGTTGAACATGCCTAATTGTGCTTTTGAGAGTAATTACATAATGTGCTTAATCATGTTGTGATGAGCATGATGTGACTTGGAGAAAGAAGTTCCTCCTACAAAATGAGAAATGTGAAGTTTTGGTTCATAATCAGTTTGTAGATGTAGTTCCTACCTTCTTGTTATGTTTTGAGTTGATTGATGTGAAGTGGATGTTTCCCCTGATGTTTATGCATTTATATTGATGTTAGATGCATGATTGTGGGATGCTAGTCTTGAGTCGTTACCTATTTATGTGTTTAAAGTTTCATTCGAGGATGAATGTTCCTAAGTAGGGGATAATATGACAACTCTAAAAATTAACTAGTGAAACTAGAGCCTAACGTATGTGCGTTTGAGTTTGATGTGAGGTTTAATGTTGTTGTATGTTGTCTTGAGTCAAGGTTGAAGGGTTTAGGGGTTAAACGTCAAAGTACTACACCCCCTGGACCATACTAGGAGTCCTTGAGGAGGAACCTAAGCCTAACCCCCAAGACCCCCTGAAAACCTCAAGGCCGCCCCAACTTGGTGGATGACGAAAGGGGACCAATCCCCGTAGGTCCAACCACCCCCCGTGGATGGCATCCGTGGGTCATGGCCCCCAAAACCTTGCCACAGCCGTCATTGACGGAAGACCAGTACGGTTCGTCAACCCATCCACGGTACGTGGATGGGGGTCTCGTGAATGAGACCTGGTTTCTTATCAATTTACACGGCCAATTGAGGGGTGAATTGGTAGATTCATCCCAAGTCTTTTTAGTGTATTGACGGTTATTTTAGGTCTATTTTGACATGTTAAGAGTATTAAAACTTAATTAGACCTCATTATTTCAAGTCTTCAAAATCAAAACCCTTCTCTCCAAAAATGTTCTCTCTAGAAATTCCATTGGAGATCAAGGTCAAGATCAAGCTAGGGTTGAGGATTTCAAGGTGTTTCCTCTTCAATTTCGTGGGATTCTTCAATTATAAGATATGGTGATCCTTTATCTAGGGTTAGCTTTCACCCTAAAGTCAATTTCTAAGATGTTTTCAAGGTCTTCAAGATTCTAAAAACCCTTAGTTTTACTCAATATCATGGGTTCCTTCATCAAACTTTTTCAAATGATAAATCATGATTATATTGAAGTTTAATTGGTTATTAAGATGATTCTACTATTTGAACCCATGATTTCTCTAAACTTCCTAAATTTGGCTTTGTTAAGTGGGTTTGATGATTATGAATGAATGATTGATGATTTATGCCTAGAGTGATTTAGATTATTGAATTGTATCATCTATGCCTAATTGTGATGAATAGTTAGTGATTTGAGGAATTCTGATCATAGCCTTGAAAGGACAAGTTTGACCTAATTAAATGTTATAGTAAAATTGTATTAGAATTGTTGATCCACTTGAAAGGTGAAGGTGTTTAATTACTTCGAATGTTATCATCATGGCCTTGAAGTCATAGTTTGAGGAATTGGAGTATTATTATTTTGTTGTATATATGAACGTGATCTTAAGCATTTGTGTGACCTAAGTGAATGAATGATGATCGTGTCGAAGAGCTAATTGTGTTAGGAAGGAATGTTATCTCTGTATTAACACTTATGAATGATGGTGATTATGTGAAAGGCTATTCTCACATGCACACACTTGAATGAAGTTCACTGATAATGTTAATGATGAAGTACTTATTGAAAGGCTATTCTCAATTTACTCTAATGAATGATAATGATGTGTTGATTGAAAGAATATTCTCAATTTTACAATAACGAATGATAATGGGATTCTTAGTTGAAAGGGTTTTCTCATCTTTAAATCTATGAGCTATCTAATGAATGTTGGGATGGGATGGATGTTCATCTGGGAGTTGAAACGAGTATCTTGTAGCAATCCCTTGGGGATGGATGCTCATCCGGGAGTTGAGGCGGAGTATCTAGTAGCAATCTCTTGAGATGGATGCTCATTCATGAGTTGAGGCAGAGAGTCTAGTAACAATCTCTTATCTCTTAAATGTAATTAATGGTAACTACCCTAAGGGAATGTAGGCTAAATACCGAGAGGATATTGAATGAGATGGATACTCATCCATGGGTTGAGGCGGGGTGTCTAGGGTGGATGCTCATCCATGAGTTGAGTCGTAGTATCTTGTAGCAAAATCCTTGTCCCATGACTATGTGCCCACATAGGATTGCTAGTGGATTCACTTAAGCTTAATACTGTACTTACTTAGGCAAGTTGACCACCTTCTATGGTGTGGGGTTTCATGACACCAGATTCCATGATCTAGCACTCATGGTCTATGTCGAGTAAATGCTTATTCCTATCATGTGAGATGTGCATTGTAGTTTCTTGAGTAGTTATATGAAAAGTGGGTAGTAGTATGGGATGCTATCCATACATTGCACGAGTAGGCTTCAAGAGGGCTATAGTGAGTTCTCTAAGTCTTAATGACTATGTGTTAATGTGTCCTAAATGAATCAAATGAAGAATGTTGACTCTTAAATGCTTAATGTGATGATGCATGCTATACATGGGTTTTATTATGAGTTATTTTCCCTTATCAAGTCTTATGAAATGTTATGTCTCTTATGTATGGATATTGTGCAGAGGTGAATAGAAAGGAATGGCAAGTTCACTTCTGGTGACCTTAATGTGGTGCCTTAGTGTGGATGGTGGTATGGGACGCTATACATACATTGCACAAGGTATAGAATGAGGGTTACTTGAGGTGAAGGCTAAACGTGAAGGTGAAGATGTTACATGTTGATATTGCTTAAATGTGAAGTTATGACTTGTATGATGATTATATTGGTATTTGATGTCTCTTATGCTATTGTTCATTATATTTCTAAAAAGTGACTTGATGCATGGTTTCCAACCAAAATGTCCCTTTTAAAGCATGTTTTTGCATGGTCATCATACTTAGTACATTTTTGTGTGCTAACCCATACTTTCTTATTTTTAATAAAAGTGTAGGTTCTGGCATGGGATTGAATTCTCTAGTGAAGCTTGGGATTAGAGTTCTCTCAAGACATCTTTTGGTATGTACTCATACACCGAGGACAAGACTTTATGTTTCTAGTCTTTCTTATGTTTTAAGACCTTTGTTAATACTTCGATTGTAAAGGGCCATTACCCTTTCTTGTTAAAGTTTGTCTAAGATGGCCATGTGATAGATTGTTTGGTTTTTGAAGAAAAAGTTTTAATTTCGTACTATTTTTATTATCTATGCGATGAATGAATGTTATGAGGCTTGTATAAGTCCCCTTCGGGGTCGAGTACGTCGTGTTATGACTAGGAGGTGCTCTCGGGTCGTGACAAACATTGTATCAGATCATAAGGTTTTGGGAATGGTTTTTTAAGATTGATGTCTCACAAGCAATGTCTAGTAGAGTCATGTTCATCGTTGTGAGTCGCAACACATTTATGAGCGAGAGGGTATAGGACGTTAGAAGTTATGCTTCTTTCATATTCTTGAAGTCGTGCCTTAGAGTTTTGGATCTATAAGTGTTCTCTTCTTAAGCCTTCTCTCATGTTTATAGGATATGAATACAAGGGCTAACCCACAGAGGGTGGAGGAGGAGAATTTGGATGGGGGACTTCCTCCCCAAGGTCCTCAAGGAAACCAAGTTCCTCTAAGCAACCAAGGAAATCAAGTTTTGATGGATCCCCCGGCTATGATCGACGAGGAAGTTAGGTCGGCTCTAGTGATGATGGCTAAACCGTAACTATTCAAGCTCAAGCCATGACGGCAAAAGCAAATAGGTGTATGGGGCCTAGAGTGAATGCTAATGAGGGTTCTTTGGCTTCAAAATTGAGGGATTTTTCTAGAATGAGTCCCCCTCGAATTTCTACATTCCAAAGTAGAAAAAGGTCCCCAAAGGTTTGTTGATGAGGTTAGCAAGACACTTAGTGAAATGGAGTTGTCTTCGGAGGAGAAGGCAGAGCTAGCCGCCTACCAACTAAAAGACATGGCTCAAATTTGGTATGAACAGTGGAAAGGTGAGAGGCCAATAGGAGCGGGTCCCATAAATTGGGATGTGTTCAAAGAGGCATTCCTTGATAGGTTTTTCCCCTTAGAATTGAGGGAACAAAAATTTGTAGAATTCATGAACCCTCATCAAGGGGGTATGAGTGTGAAGGAGTACTCTCTCAAGTTCACCCAACTCTCCAAATATGCTCCAACCTTAGTGGCAAATTCTAGGGCTAGAATGAATAAGTTTGTGATGGGAGTGTCTGGTTTGGTGGAAGAAGAATGTTGTATGGAAATGCTCCATCATGACATGGATATTTCAAAGCTCATGATTATGCTCAACAAATTGAGGAGACGAAACTTAAGAAAGTGAATATGGAGGTAAAAAGGGCTAGGCCCGAAGATCAAGGTCAATCAAGGTCCAAAAAGAGGTTCTATAACCAAGAGTCCCCAAAGGTCAACAATGATAGGTTGTCTAACCCTAAACCACAATGAGGTAATGAAAGTGGATTTTCTTTTTAGAGGCCTAGATGTGCAAAGTGTGGAAAGCAGCATTTGGTAAAGTGTCTTGCCGGCACGAATAGGTGCTTTGGATGTGGAAAGAAGAGGCATAAGATCAGAGATTGCCCAACACTCTTGGCAAAAGGAAGGGAGGATAAGCAAGTTTCTCTTGAGTGCCCGGATCCTAATGTTCCAAGGAAGAATCATTTTTATGTGCTTCAAGCTAACAAGGACAAAGGGGCTAATCCTGATAAAGGTACCGGTAAGTTATAGTTCCCTTTTTGCTGTGATGAGGTTCTTATGTTGTCTTTCATGTTAACCTTAGTTGGGTTTACCCTTAAGTGGGGGATAGAATGTTTAATAGTAGGTTGTGGTGAGTGTTGATATCCATATCTCTTTCCTTCTATTCCTATTCAAGCTTGAAACCAAGAGTCCTTTGTAGCTTATTTCATGTTTTGGAGTCATGTGTGAATTTGTGTTTCCATGGTCTCCTTAGGTGTTGCATGTTCTAGTTGAATTCTTTTTTAAATGAGAAAATGAGTTTTCATGTTTTATGTCCCTCATGTTAATGTGCATTTAGTTTGAGTTGTCTATATGATTCATGAGGTTAAATGTTGAACATGCCTAATTGTGCTTTTGAGAGTAATTGTTGAATGTGCTTAATCATGCTGTGATGTAATGTGACTTGGAGAAGGAAGTTTCTCCAACGAAATGAGAAATGTGAAGTTTTGGTGTATATTTAGTTTGCAAATGTAGTTCCTAACTTCTTTTGGTGTTTTGAGTTGATTGATGTGGAGTGGATGTTTTCCCCCGATGTTTATGCATTTATATGGATGTTGCATGCATGATTGTGGGCTGCTAGTCTTGAGTCATTACCCCTTTATGTGTTTAAAGTGTCATTTGAGGATGAATGCTCCTAAGTGGGGGATAATGTAACAACCCTAAACACGAACTAATGAAACTAGAACCTAACGTGTGTGCGTTTGAGTTTGGTGTAAGGTTTGATGTTGTTGTATGTTGTCCTAAGTCAAGGTTGAAGGGTTTAGGGATTAAACATTAAGGTACGACTCCCCTTGGACCACCCTAGGGGTCCTTGTGGAGGACCCTAAGTCTAACCCCCAAGACGCCTTGAAAACCTCAAGGCTGCCCTTACTAGGTGGACCACGGAAGGGTACCACGCCCCGTAGGTCCATCCACTCCCCGTGGATGGCCTCCGTGGGTCATGTCCCCCAAAACCTTCCCATAGCCACCATTGACGGAAGACCAGTACGGTCCTTCAACCTATCCACAGTCCGTGGATGGGGGTCTCGTGAATGAGACCTGGTTTGCTGTCAAGTGACACGACCAATTGAGTGGTGAATTGGTAAATTCACCCAAAGTCTTTTAAAGTGTTTGGATGGTTATTTTGGGTTTCATAAGATATTTTAAGAGTATTAAAACTTAATTAGACCTAATTATTTCAAGTCTTCAAAATCAAAACCCTTCTCTCCTAAAAAGTTCTCTCTAGAAACTCCATTGGAGATCAACGTCAAGATCAAGCTAGGGTTGAGGATTTCAAGGTGTTTTTTCTTAAATTTCGTGGGATTCTTCAATTATAAGGTATGGTGATCCTTTATCTAGGGTTAGCTTTCACCGTAGAGTCACTTTCAAAGAAGTTTTCAAAGTTTTCAAGTTTCTCAAAACTCTAAGTTTTACTCAATCTCATGGTTTCCTTCTTCAACTGTTTTCAAATGATAAATCATGATTATATTGAATTTTAATTGGTGATTTAAGATGATTCTACTATTTGAACCCATGATTTCTCTCAACTTCTGAAACTTGGCTTTGTTAAGTGGGTTTGATGATTATGAAAGAATGATTGATGATTTAGATTATTGAATAGTATCATTACATATGCCTAATTATGATGAATGGTTGGTGATTTGAGTAATTGTGATCATGGCCTTGAAAGGGAAAGTTTGACCTAATTACTTGTTATAGTAGAATTGTATTAGAATTGTTGATCCACTTAAAAGGTGGAAGTGTTTAATTACTTTGAATGTTGTGATCATGGACTTGAAGGCATAGTGTGAGGAATTAGAGTATTATCATGTTGTTGTAAATATGAATGTGATGTGAAGCATGTGTGTGACCTAAGTGAATGAATAATGATCATGCCTAGATGCTAATTGTATTAGGATTGAATGTTATCTCTCTATTAACACTTGTGTATGATAATGATTATGTGAAAGGCTAGTCTCACATACACACACACTTGAATGAAGGTCAATGATAATTTTAATTATGGAGTACTTATTGATAGGCTATTCTCAATTGTACTCTAATGAATGATAATGATGTGTTGATTGAAAGGATATTCTCGATTTTACACTAACGAATGATAATGGGATTCTTAGTTGAAAGATTTTTCTCATCTTTGAATCTATCAGCTATCCAATGAATGTTGGGTTGGGATGGATGCTCATCCGGGAGTTGAGGAGGAGTATCTAGTAGCAATCCATTGGGGAGGGATGCTCATCCATGAGTTGAGGAGGAGATTCTAGTAGCAATCTCTTGAGATGGATGCTCATCCATGAGTTGAGGCGGAGTGTCTAGTAACAATTTTTTATCCCTTAAATGTAATGATTGTTAACTACTCTATGGGAATGTAGGGTAAGTACCGATAGGATATTGAATGAGATGGATACTCATCCATGAGTTGAAGTGGGGTATCTAGAAGCAATCTCTTGGGGTGGATGCTTATCCATGAGTTGAAGTGAAGTATCTTGTAGCAACCTCCTTGTCCCATATCTATGTACCCACATAGGATATCTAGTGGATCCACTTCAGCTAAATACCGTTCTTCCTTAGGAAAGTTGACCACCTTCTACGGTGTGGGGTTTCCTGACACTGGATTCCATTATTTAGCTCTCATGGTCTATATATGTTAAAGGCTTATTCCCATCATGTGAGATGTGAATTGTAGTTTCTTGAGGAGTTCTATGAAGTGTGGGTAGTAGTATGGGATGCTATCCATACATTGCACGTGTAGGCTTCAAGAGGGCTATGGTGAGTTCTCTAAGTCTTAATGACTATGTGTTAATGTGTCCTAAATGAATCAAATGAAGAATGTTGACTCTTAAATGCTTAATGTGATGATGCATACTATACTTAGGTTTTATTATTAGTTATTTTCCCTTTTCATGTCTTATGAAATGTTATGTCTCTTATGTGTGGATATTGTCCAAAGGTGAATAGAAAGGAATGGTAAGTTCACTTTTGGTGACCTTAATGTGGTGCATTAGTGTAGATGGTGGTATGGGACGCTATCCACACATTGCACAAGGTATAGCATGAAGGGAACTTGAGGGGAAGGTTAAACGTGATGGTGAAGATGTTACATGTTGATAGTGCTTAAATGTGATGTTATGACTTGTATGATGATTATATTGGTATTTAATGTCTCTTATGCTATTGTTCATGATATTTCTAAAAAGTGACTTGATGCATGGTTTCCAACCAAAATGTCCCTTTTAAAGCATGTTTTTGCATGGTCATCATACTTAGTACATTTTTGTGTGCTAACCCATACTCTCTTATTTTTACTAAAAGTGTAGGTTCCGGCAAGTGATTGCATTCTCTAATGAAGCTTGGGATTTGAGTTCTCTCAAGACACCTTTTGGTATGTCCTCATAGACCGAGGACAAGGACTTTATGTTTCTAGACTTTCTTATGTTTTAAGACCTTTGTTAAGACTTCGATTGTAAAGGACCGTGACCCTATCTTGTTAAAGTTTATCTAAGAAGGCCATGTGTGACGTTTGGCTTCCGTTTGCATTTAAATGCTTTTGAAATGATTGATTGTATTGTTTTTGAATAAAACATTTAAATTTCGTACTATTTTTATTACCTATGCGATGAATGAATGTTATGAGGCTTGTATAAGACCCATTCGGGGTCGAGTACGCCGTGTTACGACTAGGGGGTGCTCTCGAGTCGTGATAGATGTCCTAACAGTCATACTTGTTCAGAGTCCCTACAACAATCACCTTCTCAGACCCTGCCATGATATGTTTTGTGAGCAGGTCCATCTGAGTTCACATATGAGCCATGTCCTTTCTTCCTCTCTTATCCTTTGTTCAGTTAATACTCCAAAAGTGATTCCTAAATCTTCCACTTCAGTATCCCTGGTGTTCCATGCTCTATTGTTCTTGGCTACTTCATCCATTAGCTACATGATTTCCGCAAAAGACTTCTTCATGAATGATCCACCACAAACTGCATTAACAACAAGCTCTGTAACATAATAAAATGATCTATAGAAGGCTTGTTTCAAATGTCTCTAAGTGAGACCATGGTTTGGACACTTTTTCATCTTTTTGGGTGAATCACCACTAAGTATCATGCATTGCTTCCCCTGGTAGTTGTTTGTGTTCACTTATTTCATCTTTCATCTGCCACACTTTCGATTCAGGATATAATCGTTCCAAGAAAGCTTCCTTTAGGTCATTCCAGGTCCTAATTGAGTCATCTGGTATCTCATTCAGCCAATTCGTAGCCTCCCCAGTGAGGGAGAATGGAAACAGCCTTAACCTCATAGTTGTCTGACTAACCCCAGGAATTTCTTGTGATTTGCATATAGCCACGAAGTTCATTAAATGTTGATTCGCATCATCACCAGTTGCACCTCTAAACATACCCTTCAAATTCAACAACTGAATCATGGTGCTAGTAATAATTAATTTTACACCTAGAGGTAGTACAGGTAATACTATCGCTCCAATAGCTCTTGCTCCATCCAAGTCTAAGTCATCCTCTTCATACATCATGTGAGCTGGGGTTGTAGTCAACCCCTTGGAGCTAGTGGTTGGCGATGGGGAGGAATTAGTTCATCCACTCTTATGTTTTCTTCCACCACCCTAGGCTGGTTGTTCCCAGCATTCTGCTGAATACCTCTTGCAGCGGTTTCAACTTCTAGTCCCAGTCTTTGTCTCTGAGCCTCAAGTTCTTGTGCATTCACCATCTTGAGGATAGTTTTCCAAAGTTTTGGGTCGTAAGGGATCAGTGGAGCTCCTTTACTTCTGGTATTTGGCATACACTATCAAATTCACCTGTAAGAGACACAGACAAAGAATAAAATTAGGAAATATAACTACAATTCGAATAAATGCTAGTAAAACACTTCTGAATTAAACACACTAGAATCTCATCACGGTCGTCACCACGGTTCGTGACGCTAGCCACGGTCTGTATAGGTGCACATGGTCTTCACTTGGCCAGATCAATCTTCAGCTTCTCAAGGTCTCTTCAGTGATTCAACTGTACGGACACTACCACGGACCGTTGTAAGGACCACGACCCATGAATTCGTCTGTGGTCTTTACTTTGGTCCACCAAAATGTAATTCTTCCATGCCTCCTCACTGGTTCTAATTCATGATCCCTATCACGATCAGTCATGATCTTCACGACCCGTCAAGGCATCTGTGATCTTCACTTGGTTCAGTTCACTTTCACTCTGGATTTTTATTATTTTCTTTCTTTTTTCACGTCCACCTGTTTTACTTGTACAAACACTACCAAACACATCATATCTACATAAATACACTTTATTCTAGTATTTATCCTTAGTTTTCAGGCATCAAATGTGCCAAGATTTCCCGGCACATCAGTGCTAAGCATAATTCCCATTGAGTTCATATTAAGTCTTGACTTAAGTTCATATTCTTGGAAGAATGTCTTGACACTCAATCATGCAAAACTCATACTATGGCTGATTAGATCATGTGTGAGAATAACCTTCCACCGTCCATGTCTACATATAGATTCAATAGGTGAGAAAGCCTTTCAACCTTACTATATTGTGAGAAAACCTTTCACAACATATCATATTCATGCACAAGTGTGTATTATGAGAATAACCTTTCAATTAACACAACAACTAGATCATGAGCATATTCACTTTACTCTTAAAGTATTCTTAAAGCATGTACATAACCTTCATAAAACATGCATAATATCATATCTTTCCCTTTGTAGGTCAAAGCTCATATCAAATCAACACATCTAGAATGACTACATTAGACATCATAATTCAAGTAGTTCAATTACTACAAGCATAGTCTCATACTTCCCCTCCTTGAGTTTCAAGACTTACTTTCAATCCTCACACCTAGGGTTCAAGCACTAGACATGGATATCATTCTAACTCATGTGATTCTATCACTTCATGCCTTCAAGCATTCATGAGGTATATTAGATGGGTAAAGTCCTTCCAAAACAACTCTATTTAATAGTCTACCATTTTTATATAAGATTCACTCTTAAAGCCTTAACATACCTAATTCATCATATTAGCTTTACTCTCAAAGCCCTAGTAATCAACATTCATGACTACAAGTCTTACTCTCAAATCTTTACCTTTTTCAATCATCATACATACCTAGATTACAAAGCATTCTAGTCATAAGTTTCATTCTTAAGCAATTCTAATAATAACTCATCATAAAGGCTCAATCTCAATCATTACTAGTCATGATTAATCATATAAGCCCTAATCTAATTAATTCATGTTTACAAGCTTTACTTTTAAACAATTCATGCTCTGATCTCAAGCAATTCATAAAATAATTCATCAATCTTAGAAGGTCACCTCTAAGCCCTCAATTTCCCCTTTCATGGCATAAAACCAAACTATATCAATTTCACCTTAGAATCTTAGGTTAATCAAGAATACATGTATAATTGTACTAAAATCATGCAATTACATCATAAACAACCATTATCCACTCAATTGGATCAACATACAACAATACCCACAATATAGGAAGGAACCCTAACTAGAATTGAGGATTCATCTTCACAATTAGGGAAACATGGGCGATTCATGGATAAAAAGGATCCATGAATGAATAAGCCATCATACCTTGATTATAAAGCCTAGAAAGAATTAAACAATGGAGTTTTGACTTGACCTAGCTTGACCCTCTTCTTCTTCTTCTTCTTCTTCTTCTTCTTCTTCTTCTTCTTCTTCTTCTTCTTCTTCTTCTTCTACTTCTTCTTCTTCTTTGAGTTGTCTAGAGAAAGAATTTTTGGAGAGGATGAACTTTCAGAATTATTTGGGTTTTGGAATAAATGACTTAATTGGCTGAGTTTTGGGATTAAAATGACTTATGTAGGGGTCCTAGGCTTGGGAGAAACGACATATCTTTGAGTTAAAACAATTGGGAAAAGACCCAAGAAGTTCCTTGACTCGAAACTACCGAAATGGCATGAAGGACGCCTTCACAGATCGTCATCATCACCACGGCCCGTCAAACGGGTCGTGAAGAATTTTCAGCCTGACAGTTCTTCACTATTTTGGGCATAATTTTTTACTCCGAGTGGGAATTGATGAGTCCACGATTTGGACTCATTTAGGGTTGATTTTAATAGATTTAGTGTCCTCAAATGCATATTTTGTCTCAATAACTGTTGTAAATCCTTGAGTTTCAGGTATTTTGAGTTAGAGACAAAGCATGGACACTATTGGGCGAAAAGGAACAAAGCCGCGGAAAAAATGAAGAAAAGACGGCCTGAGGATCGCCTAAACCATTGGGCGAGTTGCCGAATGGCCTTGGTCTCGCCTAATGCTCCAGTGTGCCAAGCCCTGAAGGACACATCAAATAGGTGATAGAAAGGAGCAGTCAGCGAGTCGCCGAACGGTTTCGCGAGGCAGTGCCATATCACCCAAAGTTAAAGAGCGTGAAATTGTTGAAGAACAAAGTAGAAAGGTGATGAACCATACTAAAGGGCAGATAGCCAAGTGGATCAGCTATCCCGACTAACTACGCCGAGTGATCCGTCGCATGCAATTTTTAAGTTTCACATTTGAGAACTTCATTTTTTAGAACTTAGTTTTTGGAGACTATTTTCCTTAGCTTTGAAGACTTGAAGATTTCCATTTCCTAAGCATTTGGAAGTGGGTATTGAAGATTCTTTATCATTGATGTGTGTAAAGACAATATTTATCGTACCCATTTGATGGAAACACTTTTTGGTATCGATTTCTATCTCTTTATTATGTCTAGCTAAAACCCCAATTCTTGGGGTGTGATTTTGTGAATATGGGTTGAATTTATTATTGGGTATTGCTAATTGATTGTTTATTCATTGTTTAGAGGTTATTTCATTCAGTAGTTGTGTTTGAAATAAATGGGGTTGTAGTTACAAATATAATTTTATCTTCGTGTTTTTGACTTGCTCGAGAGGGAGGTTGTAAAACCAAAAATATTGAATCGATAGTAGGTGGTTATTGGGTTGTCGTGGGTTTAGCTGGAGAGAATGAATCCTAAACCCCTCCAACACATTCATCTCGAAAGAGTGAATGGACTAAGGCGAAGGTTGTGCTTCATTACCGCTTATCAGTGTTCGAGAGAAACCAATTTGATTCGGGGTAAATTGTTTGAGAGAAAATTTACCCCCACTAAAGTCTAGCCTAGTTACCAATTTGCAGCGAGTTACTATCAATAGCATTTACCCGGTTGTGTATTTTAGCCCATATTCCTATCACATCCCAAGAACCCCGTCTCCATATTTGCATTCTCATTTTAGTTGTTATTTTAGTTGATAATTGCTTACAAAACTCTCTTTGATAGTTGACACTTGTGTCACCCTTTCTAATTTATCATGTTTCTACGCGTTAATGTCTATAGCTATGATTTAACTTGAACACATTTTTACTTTTCTATTGATTCTCAATTACAAACCACTCCCTGTGGGAACGATCCCAACCCTTGGTTGGGTTATATTACTATTGAACGACCGTGGACATTTAGTATTGGATGAAGCGCCCGGATACGTCAAGTCAAAATGGCACCGCTGTCGGGGAGTGGTGTTAATTGAGAATTTTTAGTTAAGTTGGATTTTGTTCTTGTTAGTTATAGCTCTACTTATTTAATTTTTAGCTGTGTGTTTTGCTTGTTTGTGTTGTGAACAGGAAGTATGAGCGTAAACGGCAGCAATGGTAGCCAAGTAGGCCATCAAGATAACATCGGAAATCTCAACGATGTCAACGAGCCTCATGCTAATGACCCCCATCTTATGGGCGGTATTAGTGCCATTCTCTTACCTCCGGCCGAAGGAAATGCGGTGTTCCACATCATGAGTACTATGTTGCAACTCTTGCAACTAAAAGGGCTTTTCAGTAGATTGGCTCACGAGGATCCCCATGAGAACATTAGAAACTTCGTGGATGTATGTGGACCATTCTCTTTCAAGAATATCTCCCAAGAATCGGTTCGGTTGTTCCCGTTCTCTTTGATGGGAGAGGAGTGCAAGTGGTTGGCTGAATTGCCACGTGAATCAATCACTTCGTGGGAGGAGTTTGTCACCGCATTTCAAGTGCAATTTTTCCCTCCCTTGAAAATGATGACTCTTCAAGACAGCATTCAGAGCTTCAAGTGTCTAAAAGGTGAGCCTATTCATGAAACTTGGCTGCGATTCAAAAAGTTGGTGCTTCAATGCCCAACCCATGGCTTGCCTGATAACGTATTGCTGTAGTATTTTTACCGGAGTTTGGATTCGGTAAATAAGGGTGTTGCTGACCAACTCTCTCTAGGAGGTTTGATGCAGCAACCTTATGTGATAGCGGCTCAGCTCTTGGATGGCATGACTACCATAAACAGGGCGTGGTATACCCTTGAAGACCAGGTCTCCCCTCTCATGTTCAAGTTAACTAAGGAACAAATGGAGAAGGACCAAGAAAGAGACCAAAACATGGCCAATATCATGACACTACTTGATATTTTGTCTAAAAATGTCATGGGAGCTGGTGCTCAAGGTCTCAATGTCGTGGGTGTCGGGTGTGCTAATCCGGATGAGTTCAAATTTGAAGCCTTGTATAATGAAGAGGTAAATTTCCTAGCCAACCAAGATGGTGGCTATCCTTCAAACTACCTGAGGCAGGGTGGTAACCAAGGTTGGGCTAGGGATGAAGGTTGGAAAGATCGAGATCGTGAATGGAGGGACCGTAATCCGAATTGGAAGGATGGGGATAAGGATAGGTATGTTCCCCCACGAGCGCCAAAAGCCGAAAGATTCAAAAGGTGGTCGGTCTGAGGATATGCTCTCTCGTATCCTCAACAAAGTTGAAGGGTTAGACAAGATTTTAAAAGAAATGAAAGAAGATGTGTCTACCCTTAGCCAGACCGTCACCTCCCATTCAGTGTTGATCAAGCAGTAGGAGACCAAAATGGATCATATATCATCTCATCTCAACTCGAGATTCTATGGCTAACCCCAAGAATGAGGTTTGGGAGGCAACCCAAGACCCCTTTATTGCTTTATTTTGCTTTGATAAAATAATGGGGTGTTGATTGTGTAGGTGGAAGTGTGGAAAGTGTTCGAAAAGTGCAGGTTAGCGGGTATCATGTCCATTCAACGAATCGCCGAAGAGGTCGGTGACCCCGACCCAAATCGCCGTCAGACTCAAGATAATTTTACATTGGAGTCTATAAAATTTGGCGAACCCAAGAAAATATTGGCGAGTCACCGACCATGTCGGCGATCCTGACGGAGACCGTCGTTTGGATCCTCACAATAACTGGAGGTCCTATAAAAATTCGGCGAGGTGAATGACTACTCAGCGCGTCACCGAGTAGCTCGGTGAGCATGAATAATGTCGCCGAATGGGCATGAACTGGACATGTTTTCAAGCAAAAGGTTTAAAAGTTTCAAATTCATTCACTTTCCCTCACTTTTTATTTTCCCAAACTCACATCCGCAATCTAGTTTCTATATTCCTTGCATTTTTAGAGTATTTTAGTTATTGATTGGTGCTCGAACTTTGGATTACATTGCTGCCTAACAATTCAATCTTAACTTAATCACCATTAAAGGTTGGTTTCCCGATCCCCGAGTTTATTTTTCACATTTGGACTCTTACGTGTTGTTGTGTGTTGGGCCTCTCTGATAGGATTAGTATGCGTGAATACCTATTTTAATTCGAATATATTTCCCGTAGTGTTTTGGTTGTTCAAATTCTGTAGCTTGGCACATTGAAATATATTAAAGCTTTGTGGGTAGTGCTTGTATGTTATGGTCTTGTTTGAATTTATGTTGCACATGCTTTAATTGTGTTTTCAGGGGTTGCGGGGTTGAATTCGAGAAGTTGGGTTGAAAGTAGGCACGTTGGGTCATTTGGCGAGTTGGGTCGAGCTCGCCAAACCACTCGGCGGTTCACCGAAGTTCCCGACCTCACTTTTAATTCCATGCTAAATGTGTTGCTTGGCTCTGTGACTTTTGACGAGAAGTCTAATATCGCCAATGGCACTCGGCGACACGCGAAACAAGTTCTTGCTCGCCCTTTGTCTGCACCCCTGTATCCTTTCGGCATTGTACTTCTCAGCGAGAAAACCCTTTATCGTCGAGTGATGTCGCCGATTTTCGAAAAGTGTGGAGTCTTGTTTGACTTTGTTGTCATGCCTTGTGTAATGAGCTTACCGTGAATCATGTGTGATGACACCTAGAATTTGCCCCGTTGGTCCGGTTGACTAAGTGATGAAATTTCTTGAGATGATCTTAGGCAACTTTAAAGAGTGTGAACCAATTTGACATTATACCTCTTTTGTGGCTTACCTTGTGAGTGTGTGAACCTCTTTTGAGCACTCTTTGAGCCTTGACCTTTTCTTGGAAGAGACTTGGTAATATTGTAACCTTTCCTTATCCATTACCCATAATCCTCATGATATGTGGTTTGTTTGAATAGCCAACTTAGGGCAAAAGCCTAAGTTGGGGGTGTGGTGAAAAGAGAAGGCAGATCAAGTAAATGCAAAGAAGTCCATTGTGCCCATGTTTTCAGAAAAATGGAACCCCTCCATATGAAAAAAAGAGAGAAAAAGAAGAAAAGATTGAAAAAGAAAAAAAAAGTCGTGAAATAAAGTTGTGGAAATACAAAAAAAATGGGGTTTCCAATGACTCATGGAAGATGAATAAGAGGTGACTTTTGAGATTGAATGAAATTGATAAAGAGAAGGAAAGAAGGTGTTGTTCACATCACATTTCATGAGGATTTTTAGCCTATAAGCTTAAATGACCATACCATTACACAAATCCCCATTACATGCCTTGAAAAAGACCTTTTTTTATCTTGAATGAGCTGAAGAAAAAGTCGATTGGAAAATAAGGGCAAGCCTATGGGTGAAATCATACATTGTATTTACCTTTGTGAGTGTGAGTGTTGATCTTGATTCCGGAACTTTAAATGATTAACCTTTTAGTGAATATGGAATCATTCGTTTTGTGAGGGCAATTGAATACCTTTGTTAAGCTTGAACTTACATTTGAAGCAAGTATAGTGAGCTTGAAATTCATTGATAATGGTGAGTCACTACTTGAAACTTTGAGTGCACAATTGATCCTTGCATGAGTAAATTGAATCTTTTTGTGTGCATTCATAATTGAGTCTTGTGTAGCACTGTTTGAGACACTTTTTTTAACTGCCGAACTTGAGTTTTACTTGAGGACAAGCAAAAGTTTAAGTTGGGGGTGTTGATGAGTCCAACGATTTGGACTCATTTAGGGCTTTATTTTAGTAAATTTATTGTCCTGAAATGCATATTTTGTCTCAATAACTGTTGTAAATCCTTGAGTTTCGGGTATTTTGAGTTAGAGACAAAGCATGGACACTATTGGGCAAAAAGGAACAAGGCAACTGAAAAGATGAAGAAAAGACGGCTTGAGAATCGCCTAAACCATTAGGCGAGTCGCCGAATGGCCTTGGTCTCGCCCAATGTTCCAGTGTACCAAGCCCTGAAGTACAAATCAAATAGGTGATAGAAAGGAGCAGTCGGCGAGTCGCCGAATGGTTCCGCGAGGCAGTGCCATATTGCCCAAAGTTACAGAGTGTGAAGTTGTTGGAAGACTAAGCAGAAAGGTGATGAACCAGACTAAAGGGCGGATCGCCGAGTGGATCAGCGATCCTGACTAACTGCGCCGAGTGATCCTTTGCAGCACACTTTTTGACAACTATAAATACTTGTTTGAATTTTTAGTTTAGCATGCAATTTTTAAGTTTTACATTTGAGAACTTCAGTTTTTAGAACTTGGTTTTTGGAGACAATTTTTCTTAGCTTTGAAGACTTGAAGATTTCCATTTCCTAAGCATTTGGAAGTGGGTATTAAAGATTCTTCATCTTTGACGTGTGTAAAGACAATATTTATCGTACCCATTTGATGGAAACACTTTTCGGTATCAATTTCTATCTCTTTAGTATGTCTAGCTAAAACCCCAATTCTTGGGGTGTGATTTTGTGAATATGGGTTAAATTTATTGTTGTGTATTGCTAATTGATTATTTATTCGCTCTTTAGAAGTGATTTCGTTCAGTAGTTGTGTTTGAATTAAATGGGGTTGTAGTAACAAATATGTTTTTTACTTGCTCGAGAGAGAGGTTGTAAAACCAAACTATTGAATCGATAGTCCGTGGTTATTGGGTTGTCGTGGGTTCAGCTCGAGAGAGTGAATCTTAAACCCTCTCCCACACATTTAGCTCGAGAGAAACCGATTTGATTCGGGGTAAATTGTTCGAGAGAAAATTTACCTCCACTAAAGTCTAGCCTAGTTACCAATTTGCAGCGAGTTACTATCAATAGCATTTACCCGGTTGTGTATTTTAGCCCATATTCCTATCACATCCCAAGAACCCCGTCTCCATATTTTCATTCTCGTTTTAGTTGTTATTTTAGTTGATAATTGCTTACAAAACTCTCTTTGATAATTGACACTTGTGTCATCCTTTCTAATTTCTCATGGTTTTACGCGTTAATGTCTATAGTTATGATTTAACTTGAACACATTTTTACTTTTCTATTGATTCTCAATTACAAACCGCTCCATGTGGGAACAATCCCAACCCTTGGATGGGTTATATTACTATTGAACAACCGTGGACGCTTAGTATTGGATGAAGGGCCCGGATACGTCAAGTCAGGAATTAGGCAAACTCGATGGCGTTGGAAAGAGGACTCAGAGTCCTTTGATTTATAGGTCATGGCCCATCTAATTCGTTTTGAGCTAAGAAATATGATAATTTGAAGTTGACCCTAAACTACAGGTCTAGTAAAATACCCTTCACGTTAGGCTCCATGATCCGTGGTGTCACTTGTGGTCATGATCGAGTAGTTAGGCAACCTTCCCCTTAACCCCTAAAAATTAAGTCAACCTCACAACCCCTCTCACGGCCCATCAAGGCCTTCACGAGTCATGAAGTGGATCGTGTGGAGGAGGTCAAGTTGGGCAGTCTCGAGCAGGCTACTGCCTCACCACCATGGGTGGCACCACGGGGAGTGGTGGCCACCACGAGTCGTGAAGGCTCACATGCTCATGGGTAGTGCCTTGGGAATATGGGGCACCCTTGGCCCTTCTCCCTTGTCTCTTACCCCTTGCCCTTGACTTGTTGCCTTCTCACTTAGCCCTAATTATCCTACTAAGTTATGGGGTTTTACACAGATATCTGTCAGCCTAAAGTTGATTTTCTCTTCTTTAATATACTCAATGTTGCTTCAACCTGTGGTTCGGAAAAATCTGCAGACAAAATCACATGTAAGGTCTTATCTTCACCCAAAAATGCATACCTTAGGTGAGCTGGCAACGTTTTTAGCTCATGTTTGGGTGCTTCTTAAATCAAAGTCTTGGGTGGAGGACCCAACACCCTATTCAATAGCTCCCAACTATCTCTTAATATGCCCACACTTGACACATCCATGAACTGCACCATTTCATTTGCTTTAGCATTCCAATAAATATCGTGCCCCATCAACACACGTTCCAGAGGGTCCTTTGATGCGATGTAATGAGCTTTTTCTGCAAGATATATTACTGTTATGGCAGACAACTCTGCATACACAGTCGGCAGTTTCAACGCTTTGTATATATCAAACACTTCCACTTTTTCATGCGCCCTCATGGTTAATTGGCATGCTGCTACATCTATCATAGCACGCCCTGTGGACAAGAAAGGTCTCCGAAGAATAAACGAGACCTCAGGATCTGGCTTAAAGTTCAGCACCACAAAACCTACCAGGAATATCAGTGATCCCACCTAGACCAAGACATCATCCACAACACCTTCTGGTCTAGCTACCGACCGATCTGCCAACAGCAATATAATGGTGGTAGGTTTAGGACTTCCCAACCCTAATTTCTTGTACAGTGATGTTGGCATCAGGTTTATACTCGCCCTAAATCACACAGTTCCCGCACATGAATGCTCTACCTATAGTGATATGAACAGTAAAGCTGCTAGGATCTTTCAGTTTGGTGGGCGACTTATTTTGTATTCTAGAACTGCATTCATCAGTAAGTGTCATTGTTTCATACTCTGTTGGCCTCCTTTTATTTGCCACAATCTCCTTCACATACTTGGCATACCTTGGTATACCCTGCAAAACATCTACTAGAGGCAAATTAATGTTAACTTGTTTACATAGAGAGAGAAACTTACCAAAACATTCATCCTCATTCTGTTTTTTAAACTTCTAAGGAAATGGTAGAGGTGGTTTTACTATTGGTTGTACTTTTTCCTCTTATGCATTCTTCTCACCCTCCTTGAGTTCACTCTCTTTAACTGAAGATTCACTACTTCTGTTCTGTAGAGCCAACTCCTCCAACTACAATCCACTATGCGTACCCACCACATTTACTTTGAGTATTTCTCGGCAAGCCTCCTTGAGGACGTAAGTTTTGGGCACTAGAAAATTGCCCAAATTATTTCTCCAAGTTCTGAGTTGCTAACTGATTATTTCTCACATCAACAGCTAGTTGAGCTTGATCAGCCATGATATTCTTCAGTATCTCCTCAGTGTTCATGCTACTTTGTTAGTTATTAGGCTAATCTTGTTGGCCCTGTTTTGATAACCCTACGCATTCCTCAAGGTTCTATATTGATTCTGACGTGGCGTCAGATTTTGATTTCCTTCCAGGAAAAATTTGGATGATTTCGCCAACTGGAATTGTAGGAGTTACCATAATTTTGATTACCTCCTCCTCGTTGTGCATTCCCTACAAAGTTAACAGAATCTGGGTTCGCTCAACAAACCTCTACAGTGTGATCTCCACCCCCACAAATCTCATACCATGTAGGTGGTTGTTGCACCACATTTACCTGAGCTTGTTGTTGTCCTAGCGACAGATTGATGAAGTGCGTGTTCATCATATTCCTTATTGCAGCAATTTGGGTAGTAAAAGTTGTAACTGCATCTACTTCCAACATCCCAGCAGCCTTTTGCACTGTTGGTTTGGTTCCTCCTCCATTCCACTTGGGGTTGCCTTGTGAAATTATGTTCAACAGAGTGAACAACTCAGCATATGTCTTCTCCCAAGCCTGTCCAGCTGCAGTTGAATCAAGTAAAATTTTGGTGTTGGTTTCCAACCCTTCAATGAAGGTGTGGACCAACACCACGTTAGCTTGATGATTATGTGGACTGCTTAACAACATAGATTTAAACCTGTCCCAAGCCTGGTACAAGTTTTCTCCTCTTTTTTGTCGGAATCTCAATATATCACTCCTTAACTTAGCTATTTTCCCAAATGGGAAAAACCTTATCAAGAACTTTCTTGCAAGATCATCCAATGATGTTATGGAGTTCACTGGCTCAGAGTTCAGCCATCTTTTTGCTTCCCCTATCAGATAAAAGGGGAATAGGGTGAGCCTCACGTAATCGGAATTCACTCCAGCTGGAGTGTAAGTGTCACTTATTTCGGGAAATTCTAGATATGCACTTGTGGATCCTCATGTGATAAACTAGTGAACTATTTGTTTGAGTGCAATAGTTGCACCATGTTCTGCTTTAATTCAAATCTACGACTAGCTTCAGGTTTCTAAATGCATGAAGTAACGATGGTGGTGCGTGGTATGGCCACGTCTCTCACTTTCATCTCTGCCATCACTGTAGGTGCGTCTTGTTCAACCCTTTCTACTGGAAGTACTGGTTCACTAGCAACAAGAGCAACAAGGTAAGTGAGTCGTCTTTGCCTTCTTCAGTAATGAACAAATCTTTCCGGTTCAGCGAGAGGCTCTACCAAGTCCTGGTCGTTTTCTAGTTTAATGTTTCAACACAACCTACAAAATGAATAGCTAAGAACAAGTTGTCAACACTTGCTCACTAACTTGACAAATTAGATAAATCAATTACTTTCTCATTCTAAAGTCCCCTGCAGCGGCACCAAAAAATTGTTGGCCCAAATGCACACGCAAGTATACGTGGTCGTGCAAGTATTAAAGTGACTATTTTTAATAGCGGGGTGTCGTACCCACAGGGACTCAAGATCAGAATTATTCAATATTTCCAATACTTTCAATTTGGAACAAGACTTATCAAGAATAGTAAAGTGGATTTTCGTGTAATTAATAATTTACCTATAAATGTAAATAATGCGATTCAATTTCAAAAAGGTTCAAACACTAGGAGATTCCAGGGCTGCAGCTGAATTAAGGATTCATGTATACTATCTTGTAAAATGGATATTAATCAACTATCGAATCAATGATTACAAGGATAATTATATGATTATGGTCTCCCGACCTCTAATCGCCTACGATAGTTAGCAGCCTAACTACATCATTGAGCGGGGATAGGCTGAACCAATTTCCGAGCATTACAATTTTGTCATGTCAAATGACCAAGAAAGGTCTCAAGGAATATCCCTATCCTAGAAAAAAATCAACTCTAAATCCAAGAGAAAATCATGCTCCTTTTGCCCCACGTTCTATCCTCTTATTTCTCTCCCGAGTTCAATTAAGACAAGATATTTATTTTTGTGGTGATCAAGCACGAAATACTAAAACAAGAACAAAAGATTGATTCATGTGATAATTATGTTTAATCCATTAAACTCACTAAAACACAATCATTCGGTATGATAACAGCAAGGTTAAGGGAGATCACAAATAGAGAATTGAAATATTAGAATGCGGAAGCACAAAGAAAAGAAACAAAAAAAACTAACTAAAGATATGGGAAATTCGAAGGAAAGATCCACGAATTTCCAAGGATTAGATGTTCTAAGGCCTTGAAAAGATCCAAGTAACAACGTATAAATTTATGGAAGAAATCTAACGCCTTTACTTGAGAAAATGAATCAAAAACGATAGATTCGGATCTTGACCGCTTTATGAGTAACTAAAGATAATAATTAGTATGTAGAAACTAATCACCTTCTAAATAATACCAAAATGAAACCAAAGATATCACAAGAAGAAGTTACTATATACCTTAAACTATGAAACTAGTAAAGGTTTAAAGATAAATTCTCAAAGAACAAGTCACAAAGGTTCAAAGAACTCTCTCAAATATTATTAATATCAATCTCAAATTGTCTTTAATGAATGAAAAGGACTCCTATATATAGGAGAAGGGGGAAGAACGTCCAAGACCCCTTAAAAGAAACTAAAAGGTCAGCCAAACCCTAGAAAGACAATTACAAGGAATTCTACTCTAGAAAGGAAATAAAGTAACCTAACTAGGAACAAATTTAGTACTTCTAGAAAAGCATTAAATGGTACTTAGGAAACCACAAATAGACTAAGGAAAATATTAATAACCTATATATAAATAAATAAATAAGGTAAATCCCAACTAGGAAAAGAATCTTGACAATCTTAGAAAGTTTGACTAGTCTTCTCTCAAAACTTGGGCAGAAAGCAACTCTTGTTGTGGCTGATTCTTGGACTCTTCTTGACCTTATTTGCACGAAATTGGACCTTAAAATTCCTCATCTTGGGCTTGAATTCGGGCCACCAAATAATTGTAGCATTTGGACAATTCCTCTCCCTTGGGCTTAAGCTCTTCTTCCCCAATAAGACACCTTTGGATCAGCGATTGAAGCCCGTTGAGCTTATCGTTGAACTCCTTGGTTTAAGATCTTGTTATGGGCCTCCTTGGAGTTTCTAAAGCTTCATCCTTGTCCTTCAATGGAGTAGATATTCCTTGGATGCTATCATTCCCCTCTTCTTGAAGAGAATTCATCTTCGAATTCAAATCTGCATCAAAATGGGAAAGATGAGAAACATTAAAAGTAGCACTAACTTGGAACTCACCAGGAAGATCAAGTTTATAAGCATTGTCTCCAATCCTTTCAAGGACTTTGTATGGCCCACTTCCTCTAGGATATAGTTTGGTCTTTCTTTTGGAAGGAAATCTTTTCTTTCTCATATGCACCCAAACTAAGTCACCAGGTTTAAAAACAACATATTTTCTACCCTTATTCCTTCGCAATGCAACTTCCTTATTCTTCTTTTCAATTGCAAGCCTTGTTTGTTCATGAATTTTCTTCATCATATCAGCCTTCTTCTTACCATCAAGATTAGCAAAATCATTAGTAGGCAAAGGCAATAAATCAAGGGGGTAAGGGGGTTGAATCCATATACAACTTCAAAAAGAGTCTTACTAGTAGAAGAATGGAAGGTCCTATTATAAGCAAATTCTACAATAGGTAAGTAATCTTCCCAAGAAGTCAACTTTCCTTTCAAAACAGCCCTCAACATGTTCCCTAAAGTTCTATTAACCACTTCCGTTTGCCCGTCCATTTGTGGGTGACAAGATGTAGAAAATAGCAATTTAGTTCCGAACTTTCCCCAAAGAATTCTCCAAAAGTGACTTAAGAACTTGGCATCCCTATCACTAACAATAGTTCTAGGTATTCCATGCAATTTAACCACTTCCTTTACAAACAAGTCAGCCACATGAGATGCATCATTAGTATTTTTACATGGGATAAAACGAGCCATTTTAGAAAATCTATCTACTACCACAAATATACTATCCTTACCATACTTAGTCCTTGGCAGCCCCAATATGAAATCCATAGAAATATCAATCCAAGGGGAATTAGAAATAGGTAAAGGAGTATAAAGACCATGAGACAATGTTCTAGACTTAGCATGTTTACATTCAAGACAATAAGAACACACTTTTTCAACATCCTTTCTCATGCTAGGCCAATAAAAATGTTCAGAAAGTATTTCCAGTGTTTTGGGTATACCAAAATGTCCCATTAGCCCTCCACAATGTGCTTCCCTAACAAATAGTTCACGCAACGAGCAGTTAGGAACACATAATTTATTTTCCTTGAATAGAAATTCATCTTGAAGATTAAATTTCTCAAAAGGACCTAACTTACATTCAGCAAAAATCTCACCAAAATCAGAATCATTAGCATACATGAACTTGATTTGGTCAAAACCCAACAACTTTGAAGTAAGAGTAGAGATCAAAACATACCTTCTTGAGAGTGCATCAGCAACCACATTCTCCTTTCCTTGTTTGTAAGCAATTACATAAGGAAAAGTTTCAATAAACTCTACCCATTTAGCATGCCTACGACTAAGTTTACCTTGGCTCTTCAAGTATTTTAATGACTCATGATCAGTCTTGACCACGAATTCTCGAGGCCACAAGTAGTGCTGCCATGTAGCTAACGCCCTTACCAAGGCATATAGCTCCTTATCATAAGTTGAGTAGTTCAATGTTGCTCCACTTAGCTTTTCACTAAAGTAGGCAATTGGCTTGGAGTCTTGCATCAAAACTGAAACGACCCCAAAAATGCCCGAAAATGTGCTTCGGAAACACCTATAATTGTAATTTCCATATATCTCAAAATCCGTGCATGATTTCGGAAATTCGACTTCATATTCTTATTCAAGGGGTCAAATTGAGTGGGAAATGAGTCTAACCCGAATTTTAGAACAACCGTATCAAAATTCGAAAATCGCAAAAAATGCGATTTTGAGGGTCAACTTTAAAGGGGCATATCTCTCAGCACACAAGGAACTGGAAGGAGCTCAAACTATCAAAATTAAAGCTCTGTGAGTTAGATTTCCAACGCAATTTGTTTCACCTCATTCCGAGTTAGGATGAAGGAGTTATGACCATTTTCGTAAAACCTGTCCGGCAGAAAATGCAAATTCCAGTAGCCGAAAACACTGTTCACCCGCCTCAATTTTTTTTCTAAGTGTTGGGACGTTTTTATAAAAAGGGGACATATCCATACTTAGTCATTTAACTTCAAAACATCCAAAAACTCTCTCTAAACCCTCTCCAAAAATTCCACCAAGATCATCAACCAAATTCAAGGATCCCAAGCTTTAAATCCGGATTCAAGATTCAATCTCAAGCAATTCTCCATTCCAATCTTCATCAAGAATTCTCCAAAGTTGAGGTATGTGGGTTGATTGTGGAAACCTTCCTTTCCACAAGTCCAACCATTTATCCTCTATTTTACTTCAAGTTTATGGGTCCTTATGATCATTTATGAACTCTTGAATTATGGAATTATTACTACACATCCTATTATGGTCTATTTTTGTATATTATCATGAAATGGAATGATTATATGATGTTTATGGTTTTCATGCCTCAATGATCAAATTATGAAGGTTGTTATATATGTATATATATATGTATGTTGTTGGTGGGCTGTTTTATATGGATTTTGAAATTGGTTGGACTTAGTACTCTTGAAACACATGATTTTATTTACATGAACAAGTAGCCCACCATATGTTTGATAAAATGCCATTTATAGAATTCTTATGAAATGGAAGGTCCAATGTACGTCCTATGAGTCGGATGATTATATAAGTATTGAAATGATGATGAAATGGATACATGTATATGATTTTCTCTATATAGTGTGTGAGTCGATCAAGCCTAGCTCGGGGGGTTGTAGGCCCGGGTAACCGTATCAAGGGGTTGGTACCTTGATTGCCTAGTACGGGGGGTAGTAGGCCCGTATAACCGTATCGAGGGGTTTGTACCTTGGTTGCCTAGTACGGGGGGAATAGGCCCGTATAACCGTATCGAGGGGTTTGTACCTTGGTTGCCTAGTACGGGGGGTAGTAGGCCCGTATAACCGTATCGAGGGGTTTGTACCTTGGTTGCCTAGTACGGGGGGTAGTAGGCCCGTATAACCATATTGAGGGGTTTGTACCTCTTTCGCCTCTCCAAGGGGGTGGTAGGCCTTGGAAATACTATATTGATGGTCACTCACTACACATATACTATGTCCTACTAAATATGATTTTTATATAAGCATCATTATACATATCATCTCATTAATATGCTATCTATCGGGTACGATTATGCATTTTGCCTATGATGTCCATCCCTTGTTGCATTGCATTGCATCCCATATACTTAGTACATTCAAACGTACTAACGCATACTCTATGCCTACATGATGTCACCATGTAGGGACCGGAGCACCGCTTGACCCTCGTCCTCCGCGTGGCTAATACTATTTTCTATCAAGGTTATTGGTGAGTCCTCCATTCCGGGGACGTTGCTTATGATCTTTTGCTATGTATAAGACTTTTCCTTTTAGTTATGTTTTGACTATGAGGGTGAGCCCAGTTGTTTGTCTTGGCCCCCGCTAAAGTACCTATGGTTAGAGGTGGTGTTGGACAAGTTGTGTATTATGTTTGAGCTTGATTCATCTATGGTCTTTACGTATCATTTCTTCTTCTTTTTTTCTTGCTCCCTTAGTCCCGATTTCCCCTTGATTATGCTTATCGCTTATGGTCATTTTAATTGCTTCCGCGACCAATGATGTGTAAGATACGCTATGAGGCTTGTTTGGGGTTCCTTCAGGTTCCCCATTCGCCGGTCACGTCTAGGCCCTAGGCTTGGGTCGTGACAAAAACTGCACCTATGCCCTTACTAGAGGCATCACACTCAACTTCAAAAGACTTAGAAAAATTAGGCAATTACAAAAGAGGAGCGGAACACAATTTATCCTTCAGCAAGTTAAATGCATCATCTTGTTCCTTTCCCATGTAAAAACCTTATCTTTTTTAATAACTTCAGTTAAAGGAGCAGCAATGGTGCTAAAGTCTCGCACAAACCTCCTATAAAATCTAGCAAGTCCATGAAAACTCCTAACTTAAGTTACACTATTAGGTTTAGGCCATTCTTTTACTGCCTTGATTTTCTCATCATCTACTTCAACTCCCTTAGAATTGACCACAAAACCTAAGAAAACCACACGATCCACACAGAAAGTACACTTTTTGAGATTAGCAAATAAGCGCTGATTTCTAAGAACTTCAAAAACTTGTTTTAAGTGCTCTAGGTGTTCAGCCATATTTTGAGAAAAGATCAAGATGTCATCAAAATACACCACAATAAATTTTCCATGGAAATCTTTAAAAACATGATTCATTAGTCTCATAAAAGTGCTTGGTGCATTAGTCAAGCCAAAGGGCATAACTAACCACTCATAAAGTCCATATTTGGTCTTAAAAGCAGTTTTCCATTCATCTCTAGGATTCATACGAATCTGATGGTAACCACTCTTTAGATCAATTTTAGAAAAGAATTTGGAACCATACAATTGGTCCAACATGTCATCAAGACGAGGGATAGGATGGCGATACTTTACCTTTATCTTGTTGATGGCTCGACAATGTACACACATCCTCCATGTTCCATCCTTTTTGGGGACCAATAGGATTGGAACAGAGCATGGGCTCATACTCTCTCGAACAAATCCCTTTTCAAGCATGAAAAGGACTCCTATATATAGGAGAAGGGGGAAGAATGTCCAAGACCCCTTATAAGAAGCTAAAAGGTCAGCCAAACCCTAGAAAGACAATTACAAGGAATTCTACTCTAGAAAGGAAATAAAGTAACCTAACTAGGAACAAATTTAGTACTTCTAGGAAAGCATTAAATGGTACTTAGGAAACCATAAATAGACTAAGGAAAATATTAATAACCTATATATAAATAAATAAATAAGGTAAATCCCAACTAGGAAAAGAATCTTGACAATCTTGAAAAGTTTGATTAGTCTTCTCTCAAAACTTGGGCAAAAAGTAACTCTTGTTGTGGCTGATTCTTGGACTCTTCTTGACCTTATTTGCACGAAATTGGACCTTAAAATTCCTCATCTTGGGCTTGAATTTGGGCCACCAAATAATTGTAGCATTTGGACAATTCCTCTCCCTTGGGCTTAAGCTCTTCTTACCCAATAAGACACATTTGGATCAGCCATTGAAGCCCGTTGAGCTTATCATTGAACTCCTTGGTTTGAGATCTTGTTATGGGCCTCCTTGGAGTTTCTAAAGCTTCATCCTTGTCCTTCAATGGAGTAGAGCTTTCTTGGATGCTATCACAGTAGCGACAACCCTAGAACTAGGGAAATTAACGATATTTGAATAACATAAAGAGATCGAATAGAGAAGAGTTTAGGAATGAACCCTAAGAACAGATGAAAAAGCTCCCAAACTCGTCATTCTACAAAACCCAGAAAAAGAATAATAATAAAATTCCGAGTCTATGTATATTTAATCTAAACCGACCAAATCTGGCAAAGAGGTCCGCGGCGTGGAGAGCTTTCACAAATCCAGTTGTTGGTGAGCATCTCTTCTCCACGACGCGTGCACGATACATAGTCTTTTGCCTCCAACTTCAATTCTCGAACAAATAATAAATTCCCTCTCCGCGATGTGGAGGGGATACATAGATGCCTTGCTCTTTATTTTCCTTCTCCTTTCTTATTGCTCTTTTGCTTGGATCCTCTCTTGCTTCCCAGTGCCTTTTTCAGCGCTTGTTTTTTCATTTAACCTCACCTACACAACTAATCATATTGGTTAGTCTAAATGAATTCAAATGACTCGACACTACTAACAAATAGTAAAGATGATTCATAAATTGGCCAAAACATGGGTGTTATTTGGTTCCTAAGCATAAAACTACACCCAAGATCACAAGCCACCTATTTATTTTTTTATATTCCGACCAGTTACGGTAGTCAAACCAAATTTTTGGTGAGTGATCCTTTTTTTTCTAGATTTTAACGAGTTTTATTTGTTTTTTTTGTTTTTTTATCTTTTCTCTAATTTCATAACATGTCTTTAGGGATTGATATTTTTGGCTCCAAGAATATAGGTAGCTCAAGTGTTATGATCACTTCAGACGCATTACTAGGACGCTCATACTATTTAGCTTGGGCTTCCTCGGTTGAGTTATGGTGCAAGGGTCAAGGCGTTCAAGATCACTTGACCAACAATGCTTGGGTGGTAGATGAAAAGACAAAGACTAGTGAGACAGATATTAAAATCAAAGCACAATTGGAGAAGGTTGATGCTCAATTATGTAATCTCTTATGGCGATCTATCGATTCCAAGTTGATGCCTTTGCTTCACCCGTCCCAAAATTGTTATTCAATTTTGAAAAAGCCTCGTGCTTTATATACTAATGATATATCCCCATTCTATGATGTGATATCTAGAATGACTAGCTTAAAGAAACAAGAATCTGATATGTCTACTTACTTGGGCCAGGAACAAACAGTCACAGAGGAATTTGACACATTGATGTCAATCACTACGAATGTGGATAAACAATAAGAGCACAAATAGATGTTGTTTCCAGTTCTTACACTGGTTGGCCTTCCTCATGACCATGATTCAGTGCGTGATCAGAATTCAACTAGTCTTGTAGTACCTACCATTGATGAATTATTCTCTCGTCTACTTCTTCTAGCCGCACCTTCCAATCAAAAAGTAGTTCTGTCATCCATCATTGGCTCCTCTATTTTGGTATCTCAAACTATTGACAAGCGAATATATCAACCATGGAGAATCACCAAGGAAGAGGTCATTTCGGAAGATTTCAATCCAAGTGCAGTTATTGTCATAAGCTTGGACACACTCGTGACATATGTCATATTTTGTATGGTCCACCACCCAGTTATGATCCTACTATTGTAAAGGAAAATAACGAGTCCCTTCGGAATCATGCAAGTAAGCGAACATTTCTACAAGTAGCATCTATTGCGCAGCCTCATCGACCACTCAATAGTTTTCATATTGCTTAGGAGGAATATGATGAGTTCCCTCATTATCAATCAAGTAAGCAAACGTCTTCACAAGTAGCTTCGATTACTCAGCCTAATGTTCATGTTGTAGTTAATTCTTTTACTTGTGTTTCAAAGTCTAGTCCTTTTGGATAATAGGTCATGGATGCAGGTGCTTCTGATCATATATTTGGTAACAAATCACTTTTGTCTCGATCTCTTCCTTCTATTACTTTAACTAATGGGATCCAAACGAAACCAAAAGGGATTGGAAAAGTCAAACCTCTCTCTTATGTCTAGACTCTATTCTTGTAACACTTCGGATTCAAAAAGTTAGAAAATTCAGCTCTTTCATGATCTAGTGCTAGTTTCGATGGAGCCACCCATTGGGCTGACACATGGTCCATAGGTCAGCTTCACGGATGGCCAGCCTAGGTTCCTAAAATTTTTCAAGTTCCAGCACTTCCCTATGGTTCACCAGGATGGCCTATTGTTCAATGTATGAGTCATAGGTAGGTTTCATAGGTGAGTCCCACACTTAGAGAAATTTTAGAGTCAAAAGTGAGACCCACGATTGGCATGTACAGCCTATAGGTGGACCCACAGACTGTACATGGGTCTGTCATTGGTGGTCCCATTTTAGAGTTTTTGAACTGAAATGATAAACAACCAGTACGGTCTGTGGTCTGACCAACGGACCATAGGTCAAGGTCGTTGGTAAGGTAGGCAGTTATTTTAAGAGGGGATTTTGCCTTTTGGGTCTTTTCCTAATTATTCTAACTCAATATTGTGTCATCTTACCCTCTTTTAGAAGCCCTATATAAATTTTTGACTCCTTAATCTCCTAATTCAATTCATTCTCTCAAATTCTCAAAAGAAGAACAAATCTTCCTCTCCAATATTTCTCTCTCTAGAAGTTTGAGGGAAGAAGCTAGGGTTTCAAGCCATGTCTCTAATTCCACCATTAAAGTCAAGTTTTTGGTATTGAGGTATGATAGTTTTCATCTAAGGAGCTCTTTCCTCCATAGAGTTCCTCAATTCCCTAATTTTTAAGTTACAAATCCCCAATTGAAGTTAGGATTTTCTTCTATGTTATGGGTTCCTTTCAATATTGATATAATTGATCGTTTTATGATTTTTTTTGCATGAATTGACATAATTTCATGTTTTTAAGATGAATCCCCATGAACTAATGCTTAACCCATTTTTTCTAGATTTTGATGATTGAAAGTGGGTTTTGAACTATGAAAGGTGAATTGTGGAAATATGCATGCTCTTATGAAATTGATGAACTATGATGTAAGTTGCTTGAGAGTAAAGCGTAAATGATATTGTTGTTGGTTGATTGTTGTGACAGGATTTCTCACATAATTACTCAATACATGAATGTGAAAGGTTTTCTCACATAAAGGATTCTAAGGTTGAAAGACCTTCTCACTTAAAATGAATCAAAGTTAAGGAGTTATTTTAATAATGAGGCAACCAACGATTACTCATGACCTCCAATACAAAGAAAAGTGGAGGTTACCCATGTCTTATTAATGATAAGGGAGGTTAAGAATAATCAATATTTCGTGGGACTTATTCTTAGCACTGAGTGGACAACTGGCGATTACCCATGTCTCATAAAATACGTGCCATCATAGGTTGTCTAGATAGACATTAGCCAGTGGATCCACATAAGCTAGAAGTTCATGGTCTTATCTTCATAAGTAGGACACCCCTTTTCGGTTTAGGGTAGACACTGGATTTCATGTTGATAGCTCACATGGTCTTACATGTCGGTTAAAGGTAAATCTCCCACAATAATGAACTTATGTTACTTCTACAAGTATTTCATAAAGGTTTTGAAGATGTTAGCTTGGATTGACCACGTTTTATGACTTATACTTTCTATCTCTTTTCGTCATGTCTTAGCTTGGTCATTGCATGTCATGAAAAGCTCCTCTTACCATGATTTCGCTTATGTTTCATGCATTGTTATAAACTTGGTACATTTTTGTAATAATGCATACTCTTGCCTACAATCTTATAAAATGTATGTCCTTACTTTCAGATTGTATGTGATGTACGAATTACGTTTCGATCACTCTTTTGTACTAGATGTCCTTGAGAGGTTGTTAGACTTCCGCTTTACTTTGTAAAACTCTTATGATTTGAAATAGTCTTTTAAATTCCATTGAATTTCTGTTATCTTGTTTATGTATTCTAAGTGGCTTATGTAGGCCTTCTCGGGGTCTTATACTCCATGTTACACCTAGGTTCTACCTTGGGTCATGACAATTCTTTGTTACTGGTTCTCCTATCAAGCATCTGTTAGTCGTTTAACATGTTCCCTACATTGCACCATAACATTTTTAGATGATTTTTTTCTCATGCAGAACCGCAGTACGGGACAGATGGTTGGCATAAGACATGAATCACAAGGCATGTACTATCTTACCTCTTCAAATTCCTTCATAATATGCTCTGTTATAGATCCTCCAGCCCTAATTCACAAACATTTAAGACATCCAAGTCTATCCAAGCTGTAAAAAATGGTAGTTAGTTGGTCTAGGTTATCCACATTAGATTGTGAGTCGTGTCAACTTGGAAAACACATTCGTTCTACATTTTCCTATAGTACCGAGGATCGTCCAGAGTCAATTTTTTCATTAGTTAATTCTAAAATCTGGGGTCCTAGTAGAGTTAGTTGGACATTAGGTTTTCATTATTTCGTTAGTGTCATTGATGATTATTCAAGATGTACTTGGGTTTTCTTAATGAAAGATCATTCTGAGTTATTTACTATATTCAAAATTTTCTTTGCTGAAGTACAAAATTAGTTTGGTGTTTCCCTTCATACTTTTCGTAGTGATAATTCCTTAGAATACTTATCCTCCTAGTTTCATGAATATATGACTCACCAAGGAATTATTCACCAAACTTCTTATTTGTACACCCCTCAACATAATGGAGTAGCGAAAAGGAAGAATAGGCATCTCATTGAGACTGCTCGCACTATCCTTATTGAATCCTATGTGCCGCTACATTTTGGGGTGATGCAGTCCTTGCATCTTGTTATTTAATTAATTGAATGCCCTTATCTTCAATTGAAAATAAGGTTCCACATTTCATATTGTTTCCTCACTTACATCTTTACTCTATCCCTCTGCATGTCTTTAGAAGCACATATTTTGTTCATAACTTAGCTATTGGTAAAGATAAATTAGTCCCTTGTGCACTCATGTGTCTTTCTAGGTTACTCTCAAGTTCAAAAAGGGTATCATTTCTATTCACCTGACCTTCGTTGATACCTTAGGTCCGCCAATGTCACATTCTTTGAATCTCAATCTTACTATACATCTTTAGATCATTCTGATGTCTTTGAGGCCTTACCCATACCTCAAATCTTACCTATACTATTTTTTTAGTAATCTCCAATTACTTTTACATCTATGGTTGTACTGCCACCACTCTTGACTTATCATCATCGTATGGGCCCATCACTGGTTCTAGATGATTCATGTAATGTGCTAGACATTGCTTCTACTACGGACTTGCCTCCTCCTAGTCAATTGATTGCACTTCAAAAAGTATATGATCCACTAGAAATTTTAACCTACATTATACTTTCTTGAGTTATCATCGTCTTTCATCACCCCACAGATGGTCAGGTTAATCGACTTAAGGCTTGCCTTGTTACCAAAGGGTATACTCAAATATTTGGGGTCGTTATAGTGATACTTTCGTTCTTGTGGCAAATATAGCATCTATCCATCTTTTTCTATCTATGGATGTTAATGGTCATTGGTCTTTTCATCAGTTGGACATTAAAAATATTTTTTTACATGGTGATCTTGGAGAAGAAGTCTATATGAAGCAACCACCTGGTTTTGTTGCTCAGAGGGAGTTTAATAGCATTGTATGTCAATTGTGTAAGTCATGTTATGATCTGAAATAGTCTCCTCAAGCCTAGTTTGGATTGTTTAGCAGTAATTCAGGAGTTCGGCATGACTCGTAGTGGAGCTAATCACTTTGTGTTTTCTCGACATTCTGCACCAAATCGATGTATTTATTTAATTTAGTTGTTTATGCTGATGATATTGTTATCACTGGAAATGATCAAGATGGTATCACTAATTTGAAGCAACATCTCTTTCAGCATTTCCAGACTAAAGACCTTGGCAGACTGAAGTATTTTCTAGGTATTGAGGTTGCTCAGTCTAGATCAGGTATTGTTATTTTTTAATGTAAGTATGCCTTAGAAATTCTCGAGGAGATAGGAATGATGGGATGTAGACCCATTGACACTCCTAAGGATCCAAATGTTAAACTCCTTCTGAGACAGGGGGAGCCACTCAGTAATCCGAAAAGGTATAGACGGCTGGTTGGAAAGTTGAATTATCGCACAGTGACTAGCCCTGACATCTCTTTCCATATGAGTGTTGTAAGTCAGTTTATGACTTCCCCTTGTGATAGTCATTGGGAAGCATATTTTTGTATTATGTGATACATAAAGTCAACTCCTGGTAAAGGACTATTCTTTGAGGATCAATTCCATGAGTGCATCACTAGATATACGGGCGTTGATTGGGCAGGATCACCCTTTGATAGACATTCGACATCTGAATATTGTGTTTTAATATAAGGTAATTTGGTGCCATGGAAGAGTAAGAAACAAAGTGTGGTTGCTCAATCTAGTTCAAAATCAAAATATCAAGCAATAGTTGTAGCAACTTGTGAGCTAGTTTGGATCAAATAGTTGCTCGGAGAGCTATAATTTGGAGAAATCGGTCAGATGGAACTTGTGTGTGATAATCAAGCGGCCCTTCATATTACATCAAATTTAGTGTTTCATGAAAGGACTAAGCACATTGAGGTTGACTATCACTTTGTCAGAGAGTGAGGGTCTTGATGAGTCCACAAATTGAACTCATGTAGGGCTTTATTTTAATGCAAATAGTGTCCTTGAATGCTTGTTTCATCTCAATACCGGATTAAAATGCTAAAGTTTCAGGTATTTGAAGTTTTAGTGGAAGCATGAACACTTAGGCGCAAAACGGAGAAAATAAGGCTGAAAAGAACAAGAAATGGAATCTTGCGAATCACCGAGTTCAACTTGGCGAGTCGCCAAAATGACATGAACAGCCCTTCGTTCCAGTACGCGAAGCCTTGAAGGAAGTCGATCAAAAGGCGAGAAAAGGAGCAGTCGGCGAGTCGTCGATTAGTTCCGCGAAGCAGTACTGTACCGCCCAATGATCCAGAATGCGAGGATGCTAAAGGAAAGACACTGAAGGCGATGAGCTGACCAAAAGGTGGATCACCGAGTTCATCGGCGATCTCGACTAATGTCGCCGACCAATCCTCTGCAGCACAATCTGTGAAAACTATAAATACTAGTTAGAATTGTAGTCTTAGTGTGGAACATTTTAGAGTAAAAATTATTATTAGTCTATAGTATTTTCTATATTTTTCTCTCAAGTTTGGAGAGGGTTTTGTGGAGACTTGAAGAAAGGAGTTCTTCTTCCCCAAGTTGGAAGTGGGTCTTCTTTATTCATTTTCCTTTGCTTAATTTAAGGTTTAATTTCTTATACCCAGTTGATTTCATTATCATGTTAGGTATAATTTCTTATTTCTTGATGAGTGGCTAAAAACCCCCATTCTTGGGGTGTGATTTAGCAAATATAGGTTGATATCCTTGTTGGGTCTTGCTTGCTGATAGGTTAGATGTATTTTAATGGTGATTTCACCTAGTGGTTGTGGTTTAATCTAAAGGGTTTGTAGTTGCAAATACAAAGTCACCCATGTGTTTTTGGCTTGCCTGAGAGGGAGGTCGCGAAACCAAAACCACTAGACTGATGGCCTAAGGAGTGGGTCGACATGAGGTTCAGCCCGAGAGGGTGAGCCCTAGTCCCATATCCTAACACTCAGCTCGAGAGAGTGAGTGGGGTAAGGAGTAGGCTGGTCTTCATGCGCAAATAGGTGTCCGAGAGGAACGCATTTGAAACGGGGTAAGTTGCCCGAGAGGGAACTTTTTTCCATTTAAAGCTTAGCCTAGTCACTATTATTTTGCAAATTTCCTGTCGAAAGCATGTACCCAACAATTTGTCTCAACTTATATTGTGGTCACATCCCAAGAACCTTTCCCCATACTTGATTTTCTTGTTTATTTTGTTGTTTTATCACTTGTTACAAAACCCCCATTTGATAGTTGACACTTTTGGATCACCCCCTTTAATTTACTATGTTTTTGTTCGTTAATATCTTTAGCTACGACTAGTTAGAATGTAATTTTATTTTTCTATTAATTCTCAAAACCGCTCCCTTGGGACACGACCCCAACCCTCGATTGGGTTACTATATTATCGACGATCGTAGACACTCATACCGTAGGTCAGTGTCGTTGGTCACGATATGCATCAAAATGGTGCCGCTGTCGGGTAGTGGTGTTATTTGAGAATTTTTAGTTCACTAGAATTTCCGTCTTATTAATCGTAGATTATTAACTTTACTCTTAGTTTTGTTTTTCTTTGAGTTTTTGATTGTATGTAATCCCAAGGATCATTGGCAAGAATTTCTATTTTTTGTAGTTTTAGCTTTACTAACCTTAGTTGTAGATTTTCTTTGCTTGTTTGAACATCACCGCAAGGAACAAACGATGGATGATCATTATGGATACCACATGAATCATCCCCTGTTGAAACTACTGAACCTCAGGGAGAACCTCTTAACATTTAAACAGGTAGGGGATGAAACAATTTAGGACATGTGGCTGAGGTTTCAAGCAGTGTTGCAACCATGCCCATCTCATGGGATGGCGGATAAGGCACTACTAGAGTGCTTCTATAGGGGTCTTGGACCCGAGAATAGAAGCATAGCCGACCAGATTTGTGAGGGGGCATGCTATACCAGCACTATGAAGTCATCAAAAAACTCCTTGATGGCATGGTAGCAACCAGCAAAAAGGCCAAAAAGAAGCAGGAGTGGGAGGCACCAATTACCCATTTGGATGATCTGTCCAATCGAGTCACACAATTGGAAGTACAACCCATTGGTAAAGAAAAGTACCACTCCCTCTGTGAGTTTAGTCATGGGAAGAAGCAGGGAGGTGTGCAAGGAGATGAAGCTCTTTCACTCATTCAAAATAAAATAAAGGCACAAGAGGACATGTTGAATGAGATGAAGGAAAAGATCGCAATGCTAAATGAAGCATCAGCCTCTCACTCCATGACCATCCAGCTGCAGGATGCTCAAATCGGCCATCTGATATCAGGCCACTACCCACCATTCGCTGAGGATTCGCCTAATTACAACATGGGCGAATCCGAGGATGAAGATTAACTGATGACTTACATCATGCCACGACGTTACCTAAGGCGTTGTTTGGGAGGCAACCCAAAACCCTTTCTTTCTTTATTTTACCTTAAGAAAATAATAGTGTGTTATTTGTATAGGTTGAAACGAGGGAGATGATTGAAATAGGATATGGAGGCAAGAAACAAGTGCAGTTGGCAGATCGCTGAAAAGATTGGCGAACACGGTTCTATCCGCTGGCTAACACAAGGCATTGTCAGCCAAAACTCTATGCAACTCGGCGGTCTCGAAAAGAGTTGTGGCGCATTGCCGACCATGTAGCGATTGCGTTGTAGACCGCCGTTGGAATCTTCACAAGATTTGCAAATCATGTGACATTTGGCGAACTAATTAAACATTTGGCGTGTCACCGAATAATTAGGCAAACTCGATTTATATTGCCGAACAGGCAAGAACTAGACAGTTTTTGCAAGCCACGGGTTTAAAAGTCCTATGTCACTCATTTTCTCTCACTTCTTCGACCTACCAAATTCACACATGCACTCTATTTTTATATATATTGCACTTCTGGAATATTGTGGTTCATTGATTTGTGTGCGAATTTGGATTGCATTGATGCCTGGCACTTCGGTAGCATCTATTCAGCATCTAAGGTTGGTAGTCTGAACCTCACGTTTAAAAATATTATAATTGTACTCATTTGCATAATGATGAAAGTGTTAAAACTCTGCTGAGTGTCTGAGTTACTGGAATTACATGTATTTTCTATCATAAAGTGGCACCTAGTGCATTATTCGAAGAGTTCCCACTTAGCAATGCTTTAAGTTGGATTGTTACTGATGGGAATGGAAGTTTCTATGTGTCTTCGTTGAAATTGAGTTATGTGCGCGTAAGCTATATTGTCTAGGGTTGCTAGGTGAAAGTCGAAATGCTGGATTGATAATGGACACGTTGAGCTGATAGGCGAGGTGACCGAATTTCGTCGAACTGCTCAGCGGTTGGCCCACCAGCTCCATTTCTCTCTTAACTATACGTTTTATGTACTGATTGACATGTGACTCTCGGTGGTCAGCTTGGTTCGCACAATACACTCGGCGACACGCCGAGAGAGCATTTGTTCGCCTTTTGCATACGCCCTTGTATCATTTGTACATCAGTTTAAATGATTAGCCTGAGAAATTTCACACCTAGAAACACCATTTTTGTTCCTACGTAAATCTATATTTAACTTAGCCTCGAAGTTTTTGCAGAAATGGCTAGATCAAAAATCGCAGGGAGAGATGATCCACCAAGGCACATAAGAGCACGAGAATTTAGAAAAGATGAAAAGAGAGCAAACTTAGCCAGACAAAGGAAGTACAACAAGGAGGCTAGGAAAAAAAGGCGAATTCCTTTTGACCTTAATGTGTACCCAGGTGATCGGAGCTTAGTTAATGCAATACATGCCTTCAGAGCAGCTCAGGAGATAGATCAGATGATTGCAGCAAATCTTGTTGCAGAGTCTAAGGCAAAGGCAAACAGTGGAGACCAAAATGAAAATACTCCAGGGACCATTGTTCTACTTCAGAAAGATGCACCGGGCATTGATGCCCCAGCAGACAGAAAGACTGCATAGATAGGACCCTTCCTTACTTCTCTCGCGTTGTCTTTTCCTATCTTACTTGTTGGTATATTTTTGTTTACTTGCATTTGAGGACAAACGCTCTTTTATTGGGTGGGGTGAGGCTCACCTTTTTGTTTGTGTGAATACTTTGCTCTTTTGCGCATGAAATTAGGTTGTTTGGTTTGCTCTAAACTGTGATTTAAATACTATTTTTTTTGTGGATGTTTGAGCTCATGGCTCCTGTTGTTCTAACTGAAAATAATTTTGATCCTTCCGAAAAATATTCTCCACCTTTTGTGTTGAAAGTGGCTGTTCTTTTACAAAAAAAAATTGAGTCTCGGTTTCGATCAATACCGATGACTTGAATAGTTCTCCCAATTGAAAAAACATTAATGCACGGCTATGACGAGGCCAAATTAAGTTACATAGACAATATGTGCACTCTTTGCATCTCGTTGTGACTAGCATTTTATCAAATTGAATTTCTTGTGAGGACTGTTGCACACTAGCGAACGTGTCTATTCTTGTTTGATTGAAGTATCGATGCCTTGTGTGAGATTAGCTTACTTCGAACCATGCATGAATAAACCTAAAATTTTCCCCGTTAGTCTGATTGATTTAGAAAGGTGTACTCTTGAGATGATCTTAGGCAACTTTTGAAGAGTGTGAACCAATTTAACATATACCTCTTTTTGTGGCCTACCCGTGAGCGTGTGAAACTCTCTTGAACGCCCCTTGAGCCTATCCTCCTTTGGAAGAAACTTGATGAAACTTAGACCTTTTTTCATCCACTACCTATAATCCCCTTGAGATGTGTTTAGTGAATAGTCAACTTAGGCCAAAAGTCTAAGTTGGGGGTGTGATGAAAAGGAAAAGAAAAAGTCAAGAAGTGCAAGAAAGTCTCCTGAACCTATTGTATTGCAAAACAAAATGGAAACCCACCATATAAAAATAAAAAAAATAAAAAGAGAAAAGAAAAGAAAGAAAAAGAAAGTTGTGGAATAAAAGTGCAAAAGAAATTGGGTTTCCAAGCAATACATGGAGAATGAATAATAGGATGACTTATAAGCACTAGAAGAAGAATTGAGAAAGGAAGGGAAGAGGATGTTTTGAGAACATCACATCTCACGAGGATGAAAGTCACTGAGCCTAAATGACCATACCTTTGCACTCAACCCCATTACAAGCCTTAGAAAGACCTTTTTGATATTGAGTAAGCCGAATCGAAAGTCAATTGGAAAGTAAGGGCAAACCTATGGGTGAAAGCATGCATTGTGTTCCTCTTTTTGAGTGTGAGCGTTGTATCTGGTTCCTAGTCTTAAATTGACTCATATTTGTGTGTGAATATGGAATCTTCTTTACGTGAGGGCATTTAGATACTTTTGTTGAGCTTGAACTTGCACAAGTACCAAGTATTGCGAGCATGAGAACCTTTGGTAATGGTGTGTCACAATTTGAATCTTTAAGTACACAATTGATCCTTGCATAAGTAAATTGAATCTTGTTGTGTGCATTCATGATTTATTCTTGTGTAGCACTGTTTGAGGCACCCTATTTGAATTGTTGAACTTGAGTTTGCTTGAGGACAAGCAAAAGTTTAAGTTGTGGGTGTTGTAACACCTCAAAATTTCATGAATCGTACCTGTCACCTTAGAATATTGATACGAATAAAATATCAAAATTTCTCATTTTTTCGTGAATGTCTGATAAATATCAAAAACTTTAATTAGTAAACCTTTGAAAAATATAGAAATCAAGAAAAAGACATAAAAACACCTCAAATAAATCAAGAATCACACTAGTCACCTTAGAATATCGATACGAATAAAATATCAAAAATTCACATTTTTTCACGACTGCCCGAAAAAATCAAAAAATTTATTTCGTAAACAATCAAAAAATATAAAATTCAAGAAAAAGACAAAAACATCTCAAAAAATTTCCAAATCGCACCTGTCACCTTAGAATATCAATACGAATGAAATATCACAATTTTCACATTTTTTCGTGATTGCCCGAAAGATATCAAAAAATTTAATTCGTAAATGTCCGAAAAATATAAGAATCAAGAAGGAGACATAAAAACACCACAAAATATTCCTGAATCGCACATGTCACCTTAGAATATCGATACGAATAAATTATTAAAATTTCAGATTTTTTCGTTACTGCCTGAAAAATATCAAAAATTTGAATTCGTAAACGTGCGTAAAATATAAAAATAAAGAAAGAGACATATAAACACCTCAAAAAATTATCGAATTGCATCTGTCACTATAGAATATCAATATGAATGAAATATAAAAATTTCACATTTTTTCGTGACTACCTGAAAATAATCAAAAATATTAATTTGTAAACATCCGAAAAATATAAAAACCAAGAAAAAGACATAAAAGCACCTTGCAAAATTATTGAATCGCACCTGTTACCTTAGAATATTGATATGAATAAAATATTAAAATTTCACATTTTTTCTTGATTGGCGAAAAATATCAAAAATGTTCATTCTTAAACGTCCGAAAAATATAAAAATCATAAAAAAGACATAAAAACATCTCAAAACTTTTTGAATAGCACCTGTCACCTTAGAATATCGATATAAATAAAATATCAAAATTTCATATTTTTTCGTGACTACCCAAAAATATAAAGAATTTTAATTTGTAAATGTCCGAAAAATAAAAAAACAAAGAAAATGATATATAAACACCTCAAAAAATACCCGAATTGCACCAGTCACCTTAGAATAGCGATACAAATAAAATATCCAAATTTTACAATTCTTTCTTGACTGCCCAAAAAATATCAAAAAATTTAATTCGTAAACCGTCCGAAAAATAAAGAAATCAAGAAAAAGACATAAAAACGTATCAAAACATTTATGAATCTAACTATTCGCCATAGAATGTCGATACGAATAGTATATTAAAATTTCATATTATTTCGTGAGTGCTCAAAAAATATCAAAAATTTTAATTCGTAAACGTGTGAAAAATGTAATAATCAAGAAAAAGACATAAAAAAAACCTCAAAAAAAAAACCCAAATCGCACTTGTCACCTTAGAATATCGATACGAAAAATATCAAAAAATATAATTCGTAAACGTAAAAAAAATATAAAAATCAAGAAAAAAACATAAAAATACCCTCAAAAAATTCCTAAATTGCAGCTGTCACCTTAAAATATCGATACGAATAAAATATCAAAATTTCACATTTTTTCCTAACAACCCAAAAAATATAAAAATACAAGAAAAATACATTAAAACACCACAAAAAATTCCCGAATCGCACTAGTCACCTTAGAATATCGATACAAATAAAATATAAAAATTTCACATTTTTTCGTGTATGCTTGAAAACTATCAAAAAATTTAATTCTTAAACGTCCGAAAAATATAAAACTCAAAAATAGTATATAAAAATACAACAAAAAATTCCCGAATCGCACCTTTCACCTTAGAATAAAGATACGAATAAAATATCCATATTTCACATTTTTTCGTGATTGCCCAAAAATATCAAAAATTTCAATTTGTAAACGTTCGAAAAATATAAAAATCAGGAAAAAGACTTTAAAATACCTCAAAAAATTCCCGAATCGCACCAGTAACCTTAGAATATCGATATGAAAAAAAATATCAAAATTTAACATTTTTTAATGACTACTCGAAAAATATCAAAAATATTAATTCGTAAACTTTCAAAAAATATAAAAATGAAGAAAAAGACATAAAAACACCTCAAAAAATTCCTGAATCATACTAGTCACCTTAGAATATCGATACAAATGGTATATTAAAATTTGACATTTTTTTTACCGCCCGAAAAATATCAAAAATTTTAATTCGTAACGTTTGAAAAATATAAAAATCAAGAAAATGACAATTAAACACCTCAAAAAATTCCCGAATCGCACCTGTCACCTTAGAATATTGGTATGAAAAAATGTGAAAATTTCAATTTTTTTCGTGACTGCTCGAAAAATATCAGAAATTTTAATCGTAAACGTCCGAAAAATATAAAAATCAAGAAAAAGACATAAGAACACCTGAAAACATTCTCGAATCGCACCAGTCATCTTCAAATATCAATTCGAAAATTTTTTTAAAATATCACATTTTTTCATGACAGCCCAAAAAATATCAAAAAAGTTTAATTTGTAAATGTTGGAAAAATATAAAAATCTAGAAAAAGATATAAAACCACCTTAAAAACTTCGCAAATCGCACATGTCACGTTAGAATATCGATACGAATAAAATATTATAATTTCACATTTTTTCGTGACTGCCAAAAATTACCAAAAATTTTAATTCGTAAATATCTGAAAAATATAAATACAATAAAAAGACATAAAAACATCTCAAAACATTTATGAATCTAACTATTCACCTTAGAATGTCGATACAAATAGTATACCAAAATTTCACATGTTTTCGTGAATGCCCGAAAAATATCAAAAAACTTAGATTGTAAACGTTCGAAAAAGATAAAAATCAAGTAAAAGAAATAAAAACACCTCAAAAAATTCCAGAATGGCACCACTCACCTTAAAATATCGATATGAATAGCATATCAAAATTACCCATTTTTTTTTGGACTGCCCAAAAAATACCACAATATTTTATTCGTAAACGTCCAAAAAATATAAAAATCAAGAAAAAGACATTAAAACACCTCAAAAAACTCCCAAATCGCACCTGTTATATTAGAATATCGATATAGAAAAATATAAAAATTTCACATTTTTTCGTGACTGCTCAAAAAATATCAAAATTTTAATCCGTAAACGTCCGAAAAATATAAAAATCAAGTAAAAGACATAAAAACACCTCAAAAAAATCTCGAATCGCATTAGTCACCTTCGAATATCGATACAACAAAAATATCAAGATATCGCATTTATTCGTGACAGCCTAAAAAATATCAAAACTATTAATTCGTAAACGTTCAAAAAATATAAAAAACAAGAAAAAGATATAAAAACACCTCAAAAACTTCTCAAATCGCACATGTCACCTTAGAATATCGATACGAATAAAGTATCAAAATTTCACATTTTATTGTGACTGTCAAAAAATATCAAAAATTTTAATTCGTACACGTTCGAATAATATAAAAACAATTAAAAGACATAAAAATATCTCAAAACATTTATGAATCTAACTATTCACCTTAGAATGTCGATACAAATAGTATATCAAAAATTTTAATTCGTAACATCCGAAAATTGTAAAAATCAAGAAAAAGATATAAAAACACCTCAAAAAATTCCCGAATCGCACCAATCACCTTAGAATATCGATACAAATGAAGTATCAAAATTTCACATTTTTTATGACTGCATGAAAAATATCAAAAATATTAATTCGTAAACATCCTAAAAATATAGAAATAAAGAAAATGACAATAAAACATGTCAAAAAATTCTCGAATCGCACTTGTCACCTTTGAATATCGATATGAAAAAATTGCAAAATTTCACATTTTTTCGTGACTGCTCGAAAAATATCAAAAATTTTATTTCGTAAACGTCCGAAAAAATATAAAAATCTAGAAAAAGATATAAAAACACCTCAAAAAATTCTCGAATCACACCAGTCACCTTATAATATCGATACGAAAAGAATATCAAAATATCACATATTTTCATGAAAGCCCAAAAAATATCAAAAATTTTAATTCGGAAATGTTCGAAAATTATAAAATCTAGAAAAAGATATAAAAACACGTCAAAAACTTCTCAAATCACACATGTCACCTTAGAAGATCGATACAAATAAAATATTAAAATTCACATTTAATCGTGACTGCCAAAAAATATCAAAAATTTTAAGTCGTAAACGTCCGAAAAATATAAAAACAAGAAAAAGACAAAAAACATCTCAAAACAAATATGAATCTAACTATTCACCTTAGAATTTCGATATGAATAGTATATCAAAATTTCACATTTTTTCGTGACTGCTCGAAAAAAATAAAAAAATGTAATTTGTAAACGTCCAAAAAATGTAAAAATCAAGAAAAAGACGTAAAAACGCCTTAAAAGATTCCCAAATCGCACATGTTACCTTAATATATTGATACGAAAAATAACAAAAATATTAATTCGTAAATGTTTGAAAAATTTACAAATCAAGAAAAAGACATAAAAACGCCTTAAAAAATTCTTGAACTGCAACTATTACCTTAAAATATCGATACGAATAAAATATCAAAATTTCACATTTTTTCTTTATTGCCTGAAAAATATTAAAAACACATTAAAACACTCCAAAATATTCATGAATTGCACTAGTCACCTTAGAATATCAATACGAATAAAATATCAAAAATTAAAAAATTTTCGTTAATAACTGAAAAATATCAAAAAATTTAATTCGTAAACGTCCAAAAAATATAAAAATCAAGAAAAATATATTAAAACACATAAAAAAATTCCAAAATAGCACCTATCACATTAGAATATCGATACGAATAAAATATCAAAATATCACATTTTTTCGTGATTGCCCGAAAAATATCAAAAAATTGAGTTTGTAACCATTCGAAAAAGATAAAAATCAAGAAAAAGACATAAAAACACCTCAAAAAATTCCTGACTCGCACCAGTCACCTTAGAATATCGAAACGAATAGAATATCCAAATTTCACATTTTTTCATTACAACCAAAAAACTATCAAAAAATTTAATTCGTAAACGTTTGAAAAATATGAAAATCAAGAAAAAGATATAAAAACACCCAAAACTTCTCAAATCGCACATGTCACCTGAGAATATCCATACGAATAAAATATCAAAATTTCACAATTTTTCGTGACTACCAAAGAAAACCAAAAAATTTAATTCGTAAACGTCCGAAAAATATAAAAACAGGAAAAAGACAGAAAAACATCTCAAAACATTTATGAATCTAACTATTCACCTTAGAATGTCGATACGAATAGTATATCAAAATTTCACATTTTTTCGTGACTACTCGAAAAATATCAAAAATTTTAATTCGTAAACGTCCGAAAAATATAAAAATAAAGAAAAGGACAAAAAAACATCTCAAAAAATTCCCGAATTGCACCTGTCACCTTAGAATATCGATACGAAAAATACCAAAAATTTTAATTCGTAAATGTTCGAAAAATTTAAAAATAAAGAAAAAGACATAAACTCACTTCAAAAAATCCCGAATCGTACCAAGTGTTGCGAGCATGAGAACCTTTGGTAATGGTGTGTCACAATTTGAATCTTTAAGTACACAATTGATCCTTGCATAAGTAAATTGAATTTTGTTGTGTGCATTCATGATTTATTCTTGTGTAGCACTGTTTGAGGCACCCTATTTGAATTGCTGAACTTGAGTTTGCTTGAGGACAAGCAAAAATTTAAGTTGTGGGTGTTGTAACACCTCAAAAAATTCATGCATTGTACCTGTCACCATAGAATATTGATACGAATAAAATATCAAAATTTCTCATTTTTTCGTGAATGTCTGATAAATATAAAAAACTTTAATTAGTAAACCTTTGAAAAATATAGAAATCAAGAAAAAGACATAAAAACACCTCAAATAAATCAAGAATCACACTAGTCACATTAGAATATCAATACGAATAAAATATCAAAAATTCACATTTTTTCATGACTGCCCAAAAAAATCAAAAATTTATTTCGTAAACATTCAAAAAATATATAATTCAAGAAAAAGACAAAAACATCTCAAAATTTTTCCAAATCGCACCTGTCACCTTAGAATATCGATACGAATGAAATATCACAATTTTCACATTTTTTCGTGATTGCCCGAAAGATATCAAAATTTTTAATTCGTAAATGTCCAAAAAATATAAAAATCAAGAAGGAGACATAAAAACACCTCAAAATATTCCTGAATCGCACCTGTCACCTTAGAATATCGATACGAATAAGAATTTTAATTCGTAAACATCCGAAAAATTAAAAAAATCAAGAAAAGACGTAAAAACACATCAAAAAAATCATGAATCATACCTGCCACCTTAGAATATCGATACGAATAAAATATCAAAATTTCTAATTTTTTCATGATTGCCCGAAGAATATAAAAAAATTTCATTCGTAAACGTCCGAAAAATATAAGAATCAAGAAAAATACATAAAAACACCTCAAATAAATCCTGAATCGTACCAGTCACCATAGAATATCGATACGAATAAAATATCAAAAAGTCACATTTATTCATGACTGCACGAAAAATATCAAAAATATTTTAATTCGTAAACGTCCGAAAGGATAAAAATCAAGAAAATGACATAAAAACACATCAAATTTTTTTTCGAATCGCACCTGTCACCTTAGAATATCGATACAAATAAAATATCAAAATTTCATATTTTTTCATGACAGCCCGAAAAATATCAAAAAATTTAATTCGTAAACGTCCGAAAAATATAAAAATTATCAAAAAAGACATAAAAACACCTCAAAAAACTCCTGAATCGCATCAGTCACCTTAAAATAACAATACAAATATAATATCAAAATTTCACATTTTTTGTGACTTCACGAAAAATATCAAAAAATTTAATTCGTAAACGTCCGAAAATATAAAAATCAAGAAAAAGACATAAAATCAGCTTAAAAAATTTCTGAATCACACCAGTCATCTTAGAATATCAATACGAATAAAATATTAAAATTTCACAGTTTTTGGTGAGTATCCAAAAATTATCAAAAATTTTAATTCGTAAACGTTCGAAAAATATAAAATTCAAGAAAAAGAAATTGAAACGCCTCAAAAAAATTCTCGAATCACACCAATCACCTTAGAATATAGATAAAAATGAGATATCAAAATTTCACGTTGTTTCATTACTGCCCAAACAAATTAAAAAATTTAATTCGTAAATGTCTTAAAAATATAAAAATAGAGAAAAAGACATAAAAAACACCTCAAAAATTTCCCGAATCGTACCAGTCACATTAGAATATCAATACGAATAAGATATCAAATTTCACATTTTTTCGTGAGTTCCCGAAAGATATCAAAAATTTAAATTCGTAACCGTCCGAAAAATATAAAAATCAAGAAAAAGATATTAAAAGACCTCAAAAAATTCTCGAATCGCACGTGTCACTTTAGAATATCGATACGAATAAAATATCAAAATTTAATATTTTTTAGTGATTTCCCAAAATATATCAAAAAACTTTATTCGTAAACGTCCGAAAAATATATAAATCAAGCTAAAGACATAAAAACAGCTCAAAAAATTCCCAAATCGCACCAGTCACCTTAGAATAAAGATACGAATAAAATACCCATATTTCACATTTTTTCGTGATTGCCCAAAAATATCAAAAATTTCAATTTGTAAACGTTCGAAAAATATAAAAATCAAGAAAAAGACTTTAAAATACCTCAAAAAATTCCTGAATCGCACCAGTAACCTTAGAATATCGATATGAAAAAAAAAATCAAAATTTCACATATTTTCGTGACTACTCGAAAAATATCATAAATCTTAATTCGTAAACTTTCAAAAAAGATAAAAATCAAGAAAAAGACATAAAAACACCTCAAAAAATTCCCGAATCGTACTAGTCACCTTAGAATATCGATACAAATGGTATATTAAAATTTGACATTTTTTTAACTGCCCGAAAAATATCAAAATTTTTAATTCGTAACGTTTGAAAAATATAAAAATCAAGAAAATGACATTTAAATACCTCAAAAAATTCCCGAATCGCACCTGTCACCTTAGAATATTGGTATGAAAAAAATGTGAAAATTTCAATTTTTTTTGTGACTGCTCGAAAAATATCAGAAATTTTAATCGTAAACGTCCGAAAAATATAAAAATCAAGAAAAAGACATAGGAACACTTGAAAATATTCTCGAATCGCACCAGTCACCTTCAAATATCAATTTGAAAAAAATATCAAAATATCACATTTTTTCATGACAGCCCAAAAAATATCAAAAAATTTTAATTTGTAAATGTTGGAAAAATATAAAAATCTAGAAAAAGATATAAAAACACCTTAAAAATTTCTCGAATCGCACATGTCACATTAAAATATCGATACGAATAAAATATTATAATTTCACATTTTTTCGTGACTGCCAAAAAATACCAAAAATTTTAATTCGTAAATGTCTGAAAAATAAAAACACAATAAAAAGACATAAAAACATCTCAAAACATTTATGGATCTAACTATTCACATTAGAATGTCGATACGAATAGTATACCAAAATTTCACATGTTTTCGTGAATGCCTGAAAAATATCAAAAAACTTAGTTTGTAAACGTTCGAAAAAGATAAAAATCAAGTAAAAGAAATAAAAACACCTCAAAAAATTCCAGAATGGCACCACTCACCTTAGAATATCGATATGAATAGCATATCAAAATTACCCATTTTTTTTGCACTACCCAAAAAATATCATAATATTTTATTCCTAAACGTCCAAAAAATATAAAAATCAAGAAAAAGACATTAAAACACCTCAAAAAATTCCCGAATAACACATGTTATATTAGAATATCGATATAGAAAAATATAAAAATTTCACATTTTTTCGTGACTGCTCAAAAAATATCAAAAATTTTAATCCGTAAACTTCCGAAAATTATAAAAATCAAGAAAAAGACATAAAAACACCTCAAAAAAATCTCGAATCGCACTAGTCACCTTCGAATATCGATACGAAAAAAATATCAAAATATCGCATTTTTTCGTGATAGCCTGAAAAATATCAAAACTTTTAATTCGTAAACGTTCAAAAAATATAAAAAACAAGAAAAAGATATAAAAACACCTCAAAAACTTCTCAAATCGCACATGTCACCTTAGAATATCGATACGAATAAAGTATCAAAATTTCACATTGTATTGTGACTGTAAAAAAATATCAAAAATTTTAATTCGTACACGTTCGAATAATATAAAAACAAGAAAAAGACATAAAAACATTTCAAAACATTTATGAATCTAACTATTCACCTTAGAATGTCGATACAAATAGTATATCAAAAATTTTAATTCGTAAACATCCGAAAATTGTAAAAATCAAGAAAAAGATATAAAAACACCTCAAAAAATTCCCGAATCGCACCAATCACCTTAGAATATCGATACAAATGAAGTATCAAAATTAACATTTTTTCGTGAATAACTGAAAAATATCAAAAAATTTAATTCGTAAACGTCCAAAAAATATAAAAATCAAGAAAAATATATAAAAACACATAAAAAAATTCCCAAATAGCACCTATCACATTAGAATGTGTGCATTTGTGTTGAGTGTTGAGTAGCACTGTTTGTAGACATCCTTGTTGAACTAATTGATCTTGAGTTTTACTTGAGGACAAGTAAAAGTTTAAGTTGGGGGTGTTGATGAGTCCTAGATTTTGACTCATTTAGGGCTTGGTTTTAAAAGTTTATTGTCCTCACATGCTTATGTCATGCTCTAAACTGATGTTAAAGTGTTGATTTTACATCAATGAAGGCAAAGGAGAAAGGCAAGGACACTACCGGGCAAAAAGGAGCTAAAAAGATGAAAATGGCTGAAGATAACAAAAGTTGAGAATCGCCAAAGCCACTCGGCAACTTGCCGAGTGGAACTTCAGCTCCCTTAAAGTTCTAGACTGCTAGCCCTAGGGAGAAGCCAACTTGGCGATAGATTTGGACCTTCGGCGAACTGCTGACCGGATCGACGACACATTCTGGATCGCCTAAAGTTACAGAGCCTTGCGGATAAAAAGCCAAAGCAGATCAGTGATGGAAAGAAGTAATTGGCGCATTGACAACCTGATCGGCGACGCTCGAATTACCTCGCCAAATGGTTCTTGTAGCTGAAATTCGAGAAACTATAAATTGAATTTTAAAAGAGTTCAAAAGAGTCCTGATTTTATTTTCTTAGTCCAGTTTTAGTCTTCTTTGGTTTTAGAATATTTTTATCCATTGGAGAACAACTTGGAAGGGTTTCTCAAGTAGATTCGAAGTGGGTCTTTGATTTTTAGCATTTTGGATAATTTTAAAGACTTGGATTACAATACCAAGATCATGGAAAATGTTTTTGGTATTGATTTCTAGTTTTTTATGATGCTTGGTTATAACCCCAATTTTTGGGGTGTGATCATGTGATTATTTGCTTAATTAGCTTATGGGTATTGTTGTTTACTGATGTAAATGTTGTTTTAATGTGGGCTTGATTGATAGCTGAGTAGTAATTAATGAATTTTAGTTGCAAATATAATTTTAGCCTAGTGTTTTGGGCTTGCTCGAGAGAGAGGTTCTAAAACCAAGGTTATCGATTGATGATTGTAGTGTGTGGGTTGTTATGGGTTCATCTCGAGAGAGTTAATCTTAACTCATTCCTACATATCTAGCTCGAGAGAGTAGATAAATTAAGGTTTTGGGCTGTTTTGTAGTGTCAAGATTGTTGAGGTTTGAGAGAACTCGACTGAACCGTAATAGTTGTTCGAGAGAAAACTATTGCACCTATAATCTACCCTACACACAGTGATTCAACACTTTATTAATAAACTTCAACTACCCATATAGTGAAATTAGCTTATAATCGATCACATCTCGAAAATTCCATCCTACTTGTCTAATCCCCTGTTTTAGTGATTATTGTACTTGTTAATTTACACCATAAAATCCCCTATCTGACATTCGTTGTCAAATCTTTGACTTATTTTGTTTAATTTCGACAGTTTCTACTTCTATAACCGATTAGAATTGCATCTTTACTTCCTCATTGAAATCGATACCATACGACTCCCTATGGGCTCGACCCCAACCTTTGGTTGGGTTATATACTAGATTAAGATTGCCTACACCTAGTATTGGATGAGGTGTAGTTGAGCGTTTATCATGAACCATCTTTCATTCTAACAAACAAAGCTGGAGCACCCCATAGAGATACATGATCGGATGAAACCCTTATCCAACATATCTTTAAATTAATCCTTTAATTCCTTATGTTATACCAAATCCATACGATAAGGAGGAATAGAGATAGGTTGCATATCTTGGAGAACGTCAATATCGAAGTCTATTCCCTTTAGGGAGCAACACCAAGTAGTTCATTTGGAAACACTTACGGAAACACATTTAAAACGGGGACCGACTCAAGAGTAGGGGTCTCAGAATCTATATCCCTCACCCTAGGTAGATGATATATGCAACCCTTAGAAATCATCTTTCTAGATATAATATAAGAGACAAACTGACCATTAGGCATAAAATTTCACCCTTTCCACTCTAGGATGGGTTCATTCGGAAACTGAAATTTGATCACACGAGTCCTATAATCAATAAAAATATATCATGCATGCAACCAATCCATACCAAGGATAACAACAAAATCTAGCATATCAAGCTCTACAATATCAACATGAGTGACTCCAAGGGACAAGGAGACCAGCCACTTTCTATAGACCCTATAAGCCATAATAGAATCACCAACTGGAGTAGAGACAGAAAAATGATCTAACAAATCATCCGAAAGAATATTAAACTTCATAGCCACATATGGTGTCACAAAAGACAAGGTAGCACCAGGGTAAGTAAAGCATATACATAAAGTTGGAAGACTTTCAACATACCAGTAACCACATCGGCTAAACCCTTTTGCTCATGACTAATCTAAAGTGCATAGAATATGGTTTTCTTCCGACTCCTAGTAAAACCAAATGAAGGATTCGGTTGAGCCCGACAATTATTATCTCCCTCACTCTTTGAACCTGAGGGACAATCCCTTATTTTGTTGTCTATCTTACCAAACCAAAGCAAGCATTAGAACCCGCTAGACACCAACCTTCATTCTTCTTTCAACAATTCACATAAGTAGGCAATGAAGATCCACAACCATTTCCTCCTTGAGACTTAGGGTTACACCCTATCTTTTTTGAACTTAGGAGGAGAATTGGATGATCCTTGACTGGAAAACCTTTGTTGGATCTTAGAACGACCATGTCCACCAGACCTTGAGTGCGAGAAGTTACCATCACCGGTCTTAGCCCTCTTTGCCTCCCTACACCCTCCTTAATTTTCTCCTCTTCAATTTGTTGAGCATGAACCATGTGATGAGAAATGTCCATATCATTGATAAGCATGGCGGTGCGAAACTCCTTAACCACTATTTCTAACACACCCGAAACAAACTTACTCATTCTTGCCCTAGGATCGGCAACCATAGTAGGAGCATATAAAGACAATTGTGTGAACTTCAAAGCATATTCCTTCACAGTCATACTTCCTTGACGAAGGCTGATGCATTCAAGTACCTTTTCCTCCCTCATTTCCATAGGAAATAACCTATCAAGCAAAGAACTTTAAACTTTTCCCAATCGAGAAGACCTGCATCAGCATCCCTCCCGTCCCTTCATTGGTTGAACCAAAGTTGAGCAACACCCTTAAGTTGGTAAGCTTGCGATTCTATCTTTTCCTCAAGCGTCACTCCCATGATCATCAACACCTTATACAATCAATGAATTCTTACGGGTCTTCCTAAACCTTGTAACCCTGAAACTCTGGAGGATTCATTCTAGTTAAATCTCTCACTCTAGATACTGTCGAACCCACATTTGGTTTCATGGGGACCTCAACCTCCCTATTGGCTTGAGCCGTCATGGCTTGAGCCAATAATTGAAAAGAATCCCTTAATTCCGTATTAGTCACTTGCTTGGCCAAAGGGTCGACCAAAACATAAAAACTTGTTCCATCAAGTGTCTTTGTCCTCATCTTTTTTGAGTTTTTCCTGTCACCAAGAACTCTAACTTATAAACTATCTAACCACTTCACACTGGAAAAAATAAATACCCCTATGAAATTTATTTCAAGAGGCTCCAAAATTGACTCCCTTAGAATTTTTGGTTGTTTATGTTAATTGTGGCTTAAATTATATGTCAAAAATATGAAAGAGCAAAAATCTAGTCCTTCTGTATATTTAGGATTTTTTAATAAATATTACTACCACCTATGGTTTCATCTCTTCAAAAATAATTTGTACTTATCCAGGGATGTTCAGTTTTTTAAAGACACCTATCCTTTTCATAATATTTTTTCCAAGCTAAAAATTCAACAGAGCACTGATATTGCTTGGTAAATTTTTTCTGATGTTCTACCCATGACTAATAAGCCATCAACTTTAGCCTCTTGTCATCCACTACCAAATACTCTACCAGTGCACTCTCCATTACCAAACCCAATGCATATCGGATTAGAAGGTGTCTCAGTTACATCAGGTAGTTCTCAAACTTTATCTTTTCCTTCATTGCTACCCACCGTTACACCACTACCTGATAATACTGAACCCCCACATCACCCAAACAATTAATCACCTATCAACACAAAGATCTCCCACAACTAAGTACCTCGGTGTTACCACTCCATTCCCCTATACCACCCCCAACATACTGTCACACTCCAATACTACACCTTGGATGTGGCTGACACTCGAGAACCATCGCTGGTCCCCAAGAGAACCCTTGGCATGGTTCACTACTCAGCAGAAGACTTAATCAATAAAACAAGAAATTTAAATGCAAAGATTAACTCAACTTTGTCTCAACTATAAATCTACTCAATAAATGTCTGAAAAACATAATAAAACATAAGAGATTGTCTCAAGATTTTCAAAACGTCAACAAGGAAACAGTGAAAGACTCCTTGACTACTATTGTCTATTAAGCCTCTAAATAATATGATATATGTCAGGAAAATACCCATGACATCTGAACAAAGCTAAAAATGTAATTGTGGAACCCTCCGGAAAGATAGAAGGCTCAACAAAGCTAACTGGAATGCAAATGTTATCAACGGAACATCTATTGATGACCCTAAATACCTGTATCTGCATCATAAAAAGATGCAAGTCAAATGACGTCAGTATATTGAATGTACGAGCATGTATGGGGAAAACTGAAAGTAATAGATAATTTATCTTACAAGGTGGAAGGAATACTCACCTCAACTCAACTCAGTATGAAAGCAACAATAAGAGATGAAATACTTACAGATTTTAAAATAGTAGATATCAACTCAAAAATTTATAAAAAAAATACAATAACAAACTCTGTACTCTTATTTGGGAGATTCTCTAAACGATAACCATCATTATGAGCTACGTGATGATACCGCGTCTCACCCACACTGCTAGAACTGTCCTACACCTTGCCAGGGTATAGAACATCTAAACTAAGTGGATTTACTAAGTTATGTTTAAAAGAAATAAGGATCATCCAAAAAGTTTGATCCTTTACCCACGTTGGCATACATGATTTATGTTGATTTTGAGTTGTCTGAACTAATCCCCATATTGTTTCTCAATACAACTACAAAGAATATATAACTCAAGCTCAAATGTTTAAAACATTTCTCTTTCTCAATTTGAGGTAATTACTCAAAAGAACCTCCTAAAAGAGGTAATACATTAAAACTCTTATGAACTCGTAAACTTATTTAGAAATCAATGTTTATCTTGATGAGTCATATATTTTGACTCATTTAGGGTTGTGTTTTCACAGTTTTAGTGTCTTAAATGACTAATTTATGCTCTAAACTGATGTTAAAGTGTTGATTTGCAACAATGAAGTCTAAGGAGCAAGGCAAGGGCATTACCGAGCAAAAAAAGTGAAAAAACTGAAGAAGTTGAAGGAAGGCAATCTTGGTGATCACCAAGACCACTCGGCAAGCCGCTGAACGGATTGGTGACTAATGAGGAAAAAATCTCCTTAGCTCGCCTAAAGTTCCTGCATGCCAACCCTAGTGAAGAACCTACTTGAAAATAGAAATGGATAGTCAGCGGACCGCCGAATGGATCGATGACCTCGATCATAATCGCCTAAAGTCACAGAACCCTGAGGATAAAGAGTCAAGGCAAAGCGGTGAAGGAATGGAACAAAGGGCACATCACCGACTTAGATGGCGATGCTCGACTTACTTTGCGTAACGGTCTTGAAGGCAAAGATTTGTGAAACTATTAATTGAAATTTGAAAAGCAGAAAAGAGAGTCTACAAAATTTTGAGTTTCTCTTTGAGTTTTTGAAGTTTTTCCCAAGTTTTCCATTGTAGAACTCAGAGCTTTTGAGACTTAGTTTTGAGGAATATTCATTTGGGTTTTTTAATTAAGTAGATTTGATGCATTGTAGAGATTTGGGAATCGTTACCCTGTTCATGGCAAACATAATTGGTAATTGTTTCTTCCTTTTTATTATGTGTGGATAAAACCTCAATTCTTAAGGTGTGATCATGTGATTATTGACTTAATTAGCTTATCAATTTATTTACTAATTGAAATGCTTAATTGAAGTGAGTTTAATCGATAGATGTGTATTAATCTATGAGAATTAGTTGCAAATTTAAATCTAACTTAATGTTATGGGCTTATTTGAGAAAGAGCTTTACAACTAAGGTTTTTGATTAATGATTGTAGGTATTGGGTTGATGCGGGTTCAGCTCGAGAGAGTGAATTCTAAACTCGATTCTACCTATCTAGCTCGAGATAGTGAATTCTAAACTCGATTCTACCTATCTAACTAGAGACAGTAGATAAATTAGGGTTTTGGGTTGTTTATATTGTTAAGCTTGTCGAGATTCGAGAGAAATCGCTTGAATCGTAATAGTTGTTCGATAGAAAGCTATTGCATCTTTAGTCTAGCCTACCTACGTTGATTCTGCAATTGTTAGTGAATCCAATTACCCATATAGCGAAATTAGCCTATAATCGATCACATCCCCAAGAATTCCTCTCTACTTATTGTTTCCCCTATTTTTGAAATTGTTTTAGGTGTTAATTGATAAACCAATTCCCCCATCTGACATTCGTGTCACCCTTTCGATTTATCTTAAGGTTTTTGATAATTTTTATTCATAATCGATTAGACCACATTTACAACTTCATAAATGAATTTGAACTAGTACCGCTCCATGTGGGCTCGACCCCAACTCTTCATTGGTTTTATACTAGATTACAATCGCCTACACCTAGTATTAGATGAGTTGTAGTTGAGTGTTAATAAAAATGGTGTCGCTACCAGGAAATGAACCTAGGTCACCCGCATGACAGGCTTGAGTCTATCCTCCATTCCATTTCCGGTGATGATCACTGAGCTGTGTAGGCGGACATTTTTCCCGATGAATGAGAAGACGAATGTGGAGGTTACCCCCACCTCTTCTACTAACATCCGACATATTGAGACGGAGTATTTGAGAGATGAGGCCGATAGGAAAAGAGTTGCACCGACGGATGCATCCCCAGTAGTCGACGTGGACATATTACTGACCAAGGCGATACTACAGCCTCAGGCCAGTGAGCCTACAAGTACCTCTGGTCTTTCCCTTTCTGCCTCCCCTAACTCTATTGTTGTGATAACGTTCAAATATACTTCTTGAAAAGAAATATAAACGATCGTATGCAATCTATTTACCCAACTATGAGTCGGGGTCGATCCCACAGAGAATATGGAAGAATATTGTCAATAGTAAATATTTAACTCGATAGTCGTTATAAAAATGGGGGATTTAAATTGAAATAAAATAAAATAAAAACAATAAAAAGATAGCTTTGAACTAAGTATTTATTTATATTCAGATTATTAAAAGTAACTAGGAATGTGTTCCCCATAAACTCATAACGCAGTAATTCTAATAATAGTAATCATTTTCTAGTGTATTACATGCAAAGTGATAAGTTAGGTATCTCTAAATCCTTGGTCCGGCATCTAGAGAATTTCACCCCGCACCTTGGTCCGGCTACGTGTGTATAATTTACTAACCCTTACCTTTACCTCATATTAGACATCATAATCGATGTTTGGCTTAGTTATTACTTCGCACCAATCGACACTAGCCTATTAGATAGTATCACACTAAATCTATGTTGATAATTCTTTTCTTGTTAATTACCTCCTTGGTCCGGCAAGTAGTAACAAGGCGAGTTCTAACGTTGGCCACCGTTAAAAAGACTTCTAAACGAAAGAATTATCAATGCATGCAAAATACTAGTCAAGAATTGCTTATTTACTATTCATACTTTGTTAATCGCTCATGGTTCCCACAACCCTAGTTATGAAAGTTAGCTACTCATTATCTCAAAAACACAATCAAAATTTATTAAAATAAATATGCTTGTGTTAATCATAAAAAGTTAAGAACAATAGCTAAACTATCTTTTATTAATCACGAATACAAATAAATAATAAAGGAGAAGAAAGAATAAACCACAATTCTCCGGCCTCCACGGCAGCTCTTCCAAAGTTCCTAAGCTAGAAGAAAATTTATATTATGTCTTGTATCTTGGTTCTTGGCCTCCCTAATAATTTTTTCCATGCCCTATTTATAGATGTAGGAAACCCTAAATAAAATAATTGAGTCCAAACAAATTAGGAAATCAAAACCCGAAAGGAATTGGATTCCTTTTTCTCGGCATGTAGCTTCCAATTTTGTGCGTGTAACTTCTTTGATGTTGCTGCCTGATACGTGGACCAGCAGGTAAGTTTTTCTTTCCTTATTTGCATATAAATTATATTAATATTATATTAACTTATTTCCATTAAGCTGTCTGCTTGATTTCCTTCTTCAACTTTTCATCTTTAATTCGTTTTAGCTCCAAACATCTCCAATTTTCCATCAATTTAATCCTACAAATAAAATACACAATTTAGCACAATCCATAAAATTTATGCTCATAAAGGACAAATATAAATACTAAATGTGAGGCAAATAATGATTAAAAATATGTATTTTGACCTCACATCATGTTGCACCCCTTCCTCTTCTTCTACAGCTACTGCCTCCTGACCCCTATCACCTAGGCCATGTTGTATAAGATGGGCCATCTTGCCCAATCTGTTGATATGCGTGCCTCCCGGGTAGAGGCCGTTGTGCTTGGGCTAATAGAGCAGACTATTTCTGCTGCCTTAGCTTCTATTAGGGCTGAGATGAGAGATCATAATGATTTTATTGATAGCCAGAGGTTGGCTCTAGTTGCCCTTACGGTGCGGGTTGAGGCTTGCGAGCAGGGTTGGGGTGATTCTGCCACTATGATTGCCCCAAAGGCCTATGTTGCATGTATGAGGAGAGATGTGGATGAGCTGAAGTCCACTAACTTATCGATATTGATTGGTACAGTGGAGATTCCTGAGGTCCAGAGCTTTGATATTCCAACTAGTTCTGAGGTTCGTCTGGCTACTACGACCGGAGATGTTGCTAGAGCTAATGATGAAAATGCTGAGTCTAAGGCGAAGACTGATGAGGAGGAGCTTGGTGTCCATGACTCTACCGTATATGATGATTTGGTAGGCCTTGAGGGTGCCATGGTTGAGACTGTTGTGTAGGTATCCCTTAGAGAGACGTCAATGGCGGGCTCTAGTGGAGCCAAGGATATTGCTGAGCCGGGCACTAATGCCCTGACAGATGGAGTTATAGACATGCAAACTTCACCCCGGTCTTAGCCTGGCAGGATGATTTTCTTTACTCCATTTTTGTAACTTTTTAGAGTTTTTCTTATTTCTTTGCATTTGTGGACAATTGCTATTTTTGTTTGGTGGGGTGAGGTATTTTCATACCTACCTCTATTGGGGTGTTTTTGTGGATATTGTTGTGTTGGTGGTTTTGGTTTTGTGAATGTTGGATATTATCTTGTGTTTATATATATATATATATATATATACATCTTTTTCTTGATCTGCATTGGTCCATTATTTTTATTGTGCAAATAGTTTTGAACCAATTTTAAATTTTTGCCACCTATCAATATGCGTGAATGTGGTTGTTCTCTTGCAAATTTGAGTGTCAACTTTGGTCAATATTGATCACTTGAATAGTGCTTTCAATTGAACGATCTATGTGTGCGGCTATGATGAGGCACATTGAGTTACATAGATCATATGTGAACTCCTACCATCTCGTTGTGACTAGCCGTTTATTGAGTTGATCTCTTGTGATGATCGCTGCACTCTAGCTGAAAATTGTAGAGTCTTGTTTGATAATTGTGTTGAATTCCATGTGTGGTGAGGTTTTCTTGAACTATGTGGTTGATGATACCTAGAACTTGCCCCATTAGTCCAATTGATTGATTGAAGCAAGCCAGTGAAATGATCTTGGGCACAATGTGTGAAGAGTGAACCTAATTTGATAGTATACGTCTTTATGGATACCTTGTGAGAAGTGTGAACCATTTTTGGCACTCTTTGAGCCTATCCTTTTCTTTGGAAGAAACATGAAATTAGCCTATAATAGATCGCACCCCCAAGAATTTCTCTCTACTTATTGTTTCCCCTGTTTACCAAATTGTTTTAGTTGTTAATTGACAAACCAATTCCCCCATCTGACATTCGTGTCACCCTTTCAATTTATCTTAAGGTTTTCGATAATTTTTATTCCTATAACTGATTAAACCACATTTACAATTTCATAACTGAATTCGAACTTGTACCCCACATTGTGTGTTCGACCCCAACTCTTCGTTGGGTTTTATACTAGATTATGATCGCCTACACCTAGTATTGGATGAGGTGTAGTTGAGGGTTAATCGTCTCTATTTTCAAATGTAAAGGTATTACATACTTTTGTATACTTAGTTCCCGTGTACTAATTTTGAACATGAAACTCAACTATCGTCATCCTCATACTCATTTACTCAAGACTAGGTTCAAATCTTTAGTTCAAATGGGTTCTCAAATTTGACTAAAAAGGTCCTCTTGAACTTTCCTCTTAACTTTAATTTAATTTAAATATGTAAATTAAGATTTTTGATTAGGATATGCATGATCTCTCAAGGATTAATGAAGCCTTTAAGAGAGAATGTCAAGAAGAGAACATAGGTACGATTCGAGGGAAGACTCACGCAAAGAAGAACGGAATGTAAGGGACCTGGGGACCCAGGTGCACAAAGTGGCGTGCGGCACTAGCCCCCAAACTACTGAGGAGTTTTTGGGGTGAAGCCCCAAACTACTGCCTAGTAGTTTAGTCACTATGGATGGCGCGAAGCCCCATCCCTCTACCCAGAAATCGATGAATTTGCTTGTTTAATTTAAAGTCCTGACTCATGTAGAATCGAATGATTTCTTCAATACTCACTTGTATTCATAAACCCAACACAAATTAAACGAAATGCCACGCAAAATCTATCAAGAAACATCACTCATTCGCAAGACCCTCACCTCAATAATTGAAAATCCCCATTGCTAAAGAATGGGGCTAAAACTCAAGAACTTCTCAAGAATCTCAATATAAACAATCTCATGGACGAATTACTTAAAAAAATTATAGGATTGGCGTGAGGGCGAACAAACCCAACACTATGAGAAGCTTACATACCTTGAAAGAACACTTGTTCTTGGCGAAATCCTCCGTTCTTGAAAGAATGCTTGAAACCCTTCTCTTTTCTCCTCTTAAAACTTTTTCCAAAATCCCTAAGGATTTTGGAATATTGAAACGTGGTCCGATTCAGATTATACCCTTAACATGGATGTGAAAAACGTTTTAGGCTTAGTGGGGTAAGGAAAAGACCAAAATAGCCCTTCCCTTAAACAGATGAAAAGTCTTAGTTTGGGAGGCTTAGCTAAAACAGTCATAACTTTTAACTTGGAGCTCGAAATTTAGCAAACTCGGTGGCGTTGGAAATAGCACATAGAGACCTTCGATTTGATACCTTATGGGCCACCTAATTCATTATATGCTAAAAGATATGATAGTTTCAAGTTGACCCAAAACTGAAAACTGATCAAAGTTTTTGAGGTGTTACAATATCTCTCCCTTGGGAATATTCGTGCTCAAATGAGATCACACTAAGAAAAACATGGGTGGGAAGCATTTAATAACCCCAACCCAATACATAACATGTAAATATTAAAGTCAACATATCAACTTAAAAGTACTTTATAAAAAGATAGTACATCGGTTTGGAATTTCTCCGAAAGGAAAGAGATGTGGGTATCTCTTCTTCATATCCTCCTCAACCTCCCAAGTAGCTTCCTCAACAAATTCATTCCTCCATAATACCTTGACTGATGCAACCTCCTGAATTCTTAGCTTGTGAACTTGGTGATCAAGAATATGAATGGGCACCTCTTCATAAGATGTGATGTGCTTGATACCAATACATTCAGTAGGTACAATGAGTTAAGGATCGCCTATACACTTCTTCAACATAGAAATGTGGAATACCAGATCCACTGCTGCTAACTCAGTCGGTAGCTCCAACTCATAAGGTACATTACAAATTCTCTTGGATATCCTATAAGGACCAATGTACCGTGGACAAAGTTTTCCCTTCTTACCCAATCTCATAACACCCTTCATGGATGACACCTTCAAGTAGACCCACTCATCAACATCAAATTCTAAGTCTCTCCTCCTAACATCTAAATAAGATTTCTGATAACTTTGCACTTTTTTTTAGCCTTTCTTGAATGATCTTCAATTTCTCCATAGCTTGGTTGACCAAGTCATGACCGATCAAATAAGCTTCACCAAAATTAAACAATCCAATAGGAGATCTACACCTTTACCCATAAAGATCCTCATAAGGAGCCATCTGGGTACTACAGTGATAACTTTTATTTTAAGAAAACTCTATGAGAGGAAAGTGATCATCCTAATTACCTTTTAAGTCTATGACACATACCCTCAACAAATCTTCTAAGGTCTTGATTGTGCGCTCTGCTTGCCCATCAGTCTGAGGATGAAAACCAATACTATGATTTACCTTCGAACCTAAACCCTTCTGGAAAGACTTCCAAAACTGAGCGGTGAATTGTGTTCACATGAACTCCATGAAGTTGAACTATCTCTTGAATGTACAACTTGACATAATCTTCTGCTGAATTTTTAGTCTTTATCGATAAGAAATGGTCTGATTCAGTCATCGGATCTACAAACACCCAAATCAAACCATGAATCTTATGAGATCGCGACAAGCCAGTAATAAAATCCATAGTAATCATTTCCCACTTCCATTCTGGAAGATCTATTTTCTAGGCTCTACCACCAAGCCTTTGGTGTTCTACCTTGACTTGTTGGCAATTCGAGCAGTTAGCAACGAACTCTTCAATGCACCTCTTATAACACCTCATAATCAAGAAGGCTAGAAAATGGGCCAAGCAGGCACTTACCAGCCCAAAACTAGGCCATGGGACACTCCATGGAGCCTTTGATATGCCATGAATGGACCACGTATCATTATAGTTCTCGTGAAGAGTTTCCTGAACCTGTCCAAGAAGGTTCCCCTCCCACAAACCCATAGAAGGTCCGTAGTGAGAATCACGGACCGTTAAGGTGGTCATAAAGAGGGTCAAGTATATTAGGTTTCTCTCTTTGCCACTGGTCAAGGACCACGACTGCCATAACGGCTCGTAGAGTCCTTGAAGGGCCATGAAGGTCACTGTAAAATGGTTCACGTCAGTTTTTTAGTCAGGGTCTTTTGGGTCTTTTTCTAATTATTCTATCCTAATACTATGTCATTTTACCCTTACCTAGAAGTCGTATATATCATTTCTAACACCCAAACTCACCCAAAATAAATTCATTCTCTTAACTTCTCAAAAGAAGAACAAGTCTTCCTCTCTAAAATATTTCTCTTTAGACTGCTTGAAGATGAAGGAGTCAACCTAGATTGTCAATTCTAGTCTCCAATTCCACCATTGGAGTCAATCTTTTAGCATTCATGTATGATAGTCTTCATCTATCGAGCTCTTCCCACGATAGTGTTCCTAATTATTTTTCCAATTTTAAAGTTAGAAATCTCCAATTGAAATTAAGGTTTTCTTCTATGTCATGGGTTCCTTTTAATGTTGATTTATTTGACTGTTTAATGAACTATTATGAATGAATTGACATAATTCCATGTTTTAAGACGAATTCCCATGAACCCATGCTTAACTTATATTTTCTAGATTTTTATATTGAAATTGGGTTTTAAACTATGAAAGAGGATTCCATGAATGTATGCATGTTCTTATGATGTTGATAAAAATGCTATAAAAATGCTTTGCGAGTGAAGTATCAATATTATCATTGTTGTGTTGTGAAAGGATTTCTCATATACACTTACAAGCTTGAATGTGAAAGGTTTTTCTCACATTAGGAATTCTAAGGTTGAATGGTCTTCTCACCTAAAATGAATCAAATATAAGGAGCTATTATAATAATGAGGCACACGACGATTACCCATGACCTCCATTACTAAAACAAGTGAAGATTATCCATGACTCATGATTGCTAAGAAAACTTAAGAATAATGAATATTTTGTGGGAGTTATGCTTAGCACCTAGTGGACAAGTGACGATAACACATGTCCTATAAACTATATGCCATTATAATTTATGTAGATGGACATTAGCTAGTGGATCCAGGTAAGTTAGAAGTTCATGGTCTTACCTTGGCAAATAGAACACCTTATTTCTATGTGGGATAGACATCAAATTTCATGTTTATAGAACACATGGTCTTACATGTCGGCTAAAGGTAATCTTCTCACATTAATGAAAGAAGGCTACTTCAAGAAGTATCTTAAGGATGTTTTAAAGATATTGACCTGTATTGACCATGTTTTATGACTTCGGTTTTCTACTCGTTTATCTCAGGTTATGTACCTTTATCATGGTTTTCATACTTCATGCATTGCTATTATACTTAGTACATTGTTGTAGTAACACAGACTCTTGCCTATATTTCCCCAAATGTAGGGTTCGACACTCTAGACTCGCGCTTCTGTCGCTAGGGATTTATTAGTAGAAGATTGGAGATTAGCGAGTCCTCATGTTTCGATGACCCTTACATCATTATGTCTTTACATTTCAGTTTTGAACCTGATATACGGGTTACGTCCCGATTTCTTCTTATTTGCTAAATAGCTTTGAGACATTATTGGTTTTCCACTTCGTTTTATAAAACTCTATCCTTTGAAATGGTCTTATAAATCTCTTAATTTCTATTATCTTGTCTATGTATGCTAAGTTTCTTGTATGGGGCCTCTCTGGGTTTTCTACGCCATGTTACACCTAGGGTCTACCTTGGGTCATGACAAACTTGGTAATCAGAGCACAAGGTTTAGAAAGGTCCTTGGAAGTCTCATAGGTCACGTCGAATAGAGTCTTGTTCATGAGTATGAAGCACGCCAAATTTATGAATGAGAGGCAATAAGATGTTTAGAAAACTTTACTTCTTTAATTACTCTAAAGTCTTGCGATAGAGCTTAACTCTATAATGTCTCTCTCTTAATCCATATCTGATTCTCTATAGGATATGGGAACTCAAAGGGCATATGCTAGAAGGAATGCAGGAGAGAAAGTGAATCAAGAGGCTCCTCCTCAGGCTCCTTATGGCAGTCTCAGCAATATGTTGTGTTTGTGTTCAACTGATGCCACTCTTTCAGGCATGTATAGAGGTGTCACTAAGTGTTTGATACCATGGATTTTGAGATACGAAGATAATCATTGAAACTCACCACCATTAGTATAGAGAGAGAGAATTTTGGTTTGAAACCAACGCTCAAGTAAGGGATGTAAAGTTTTGAAGACCTTAACAACTTCTTTTTTTGACATTATTGGAAACAAAAGGAAGAGTATTGTTATATAATGAGAACATAAGGTATTGAGAAGCTTAAATTGGTTATTCGATACACTTGTGTTAGGGTTATCGATATGAGATATTGAAATGGTATTATAGTCCCTCGTTGTTATCTCCTCTAGAACATGGTAGGCATGCACATAGTGAAGTTCTGCCAATTAGATGCCATATGATGAGTGGCACCTGTATCAACAATCCAAGGAGCCTATTGAGTATAAGAGCAAGCAGCATAGTTTACTTGGGCTTGTAGGTGATTGTGTGATTGTGAGCTGCAAACCTTAGTAGAATGACCAGTATGGTTACACAACTGGCACATCAAAGTGTTGTTGTTTATTTTCACCACTATGCAATGGTTGGGAATTCCATAACTAGTTGGTGTTAGGGGAATTTGCATTTGGACGCCTGTTAGAGGTGTTTGGTTGGTGAGAATGCATGTTTGTTTGTTGTGCAATACCATAAGAAGCTTTTTCATGTTGTTATCTGTGCAATAGTTTCTTTGCTATTTCATGCTTGATGAAAATTTCATGGTCAAGAAACTTTTCCTAATGTTCTGGATAAGAGATAATAGAATCTCTTGCATGGATAGCAACAAACATTTCACAGAATTTAGGTCCCCATCTAGTGATGATTTTGAAAATCAGTTCTTCATTGGACACAGGAGCTCCACGAGTGGCAGGTTCATCACAGAAAGATCAAACTTGGTATAGATAATCAATGATAGGAAGGGTTTCTTTTTAGAGGGAAGCCAGACGATCGCACAAGCTAAAGATCGTTGTTTGCGATTTTTTGGCATACACAGTGTGCAGAGAGCATTCCAAGCAGCCTGGGAAGTTGAAGCAGTGGCAATCATAGTAGCAAGAGTAGGATCAACTGATGCTAAGATAGGATCAACCAATGAAACAAATGTAAGATTTTCAACGTCCTAGTTATTTGAGCAAGTGTACAAGAAGGGGATGAGCAAGAACCATCGAGATCACAAAAAAGGTTGTAACCGCACATAAGCATGGACATTTACATTTCCCAATGGGAAACATTATGGCTGCTAGTTAATTTTATTGGTAACTAGATGATAGGATTAAACTGAACAATTGTTGTATTGGCATCAAAGTTGTTTACACTGAGAGTAAATTATTGGCTCTTGTTACCATATGAAGTAAAACGTTGTCAGTAGACTGAAAGGAATGATGTGTTTTATTGGTTGTAGACTAAATATGTATTATCCCAGATTTGAGAAACGGAAAATGTAGATTTACAAAAGTTGCAGGTGCCATCTACGGAGGACATCCACGGCCTGTGTATGGGACCACGGACCGTAGGTGTGGTCCTTGGTTGATCACCTCAACAATTCTTAGAAAATCCAGAACCACGATAGGACCTACAGACTGTATGTTGGACCATGGTCTATGGTCCAGGTTCGTGGTTCAGACCACAACTTTCAGCCTGCAGACACCAATCGACGAACTGACAGGACGGACCGTTGGTCAGTCCACAGTCCATCGATTAGGGTTTGTAGGTCATGGTCGACTTTTAGCTTAGGGGTAATTGGGTCTTTTCCTAATTATTTTATCCCTAAACTACGTTGTTTTACTCAGTTTTATCGTATATTCTAGTTAGATATTACCCTAAGCGACTATCACCAAAATTCACCAAAAACATAGAGTAAAAGGAGGAGAAAGAGTCGACCAAAACCCTAAAAAACAAGGAGGATATTTTCTTCAGTCCCAACTCTGAAATTCAAGGATTTCTTCGTAGATTTTGTCACCAGGTATGTGGGATTTCACTAGTGGATTCCTTTCATCTCCTAGGTCCCTAGAACTTAGTCAGATTCTTAATTCTCTATATCTTGTTTAGACCTAGGGTTTCTAAAACCTTAGATATTTTTGTGATTTACGTGTTGTAGTATTCGTAATCGAATTATCATATTTTCTTGGAAACTTTCTTAGTTTCTTGCAAGAAACTCAGATCCCTAGATGTGTAGATTCTCTTAGTTCATGAATTAAACATCCTAGGTGACTTAAACAAATAAACATTCTCCAGTTTTTGAATGTTACATTGTAAGTTCCAAAATGTTGCATTCTCATATTTGCATGTCAGAACATTGGGCTATCCAGTATTTCAGTTACGTTATGTCATATACATTTCTAGTTGGGAGTAGGCTTAGCACCAAGTTGGACTAGGGTTCAGTGTACCTTCACAGTCCCAGAACTACGTGCCCCCGTAGGTTTATAAGTCCCCTCTTTGAGCATAAAATTTAGTGATCACTCCGGTCATGCCTTTATACCCCTTGCAAGGAATATTGGGTCCTTTCGGTGGGGCATATACATCGAACTCCATGTTTAGCTCATGTAGTTTTATGTTGGTTAATAGTAGCTCCAACAGTCAGACTCTAGTGCATTTGACCAGGTTTTTGGTTTATATTTAAGTATTTAGTCATACCATGTCATGTTCGTGATTAATACTTGGTCATTGTATTCAGTTCAGTTCTTTTAAGTTATATTTCAGTATCTATGTTTCTGTTCAGATAATGACATTGCTCAGTTATTCTTATTCATCTTATGCTTTTTGTTCAGCTATTATTTATATCCTGCTTGCTCATTACATTTCAAGTACTTACGCATACTCTGCGCTACATTCTTTCGTGATATAAGTTTAGGTACTCAACATCCTGATACTGCATAGATCGGTTCCAGATTCGTATTTAGCAATTTCAATGGTGAGTCATCATACTTCGAAGACAATAAACATGTCTTTCATATTCAGTCTTTTATTTCAGTTTTCAGTTTTGCTAGAGTTAGTCGGGGGCATGTCCCAGCAACTGTAGTCAGTAGAGGCCTTTCAGACATAGTATTAGATTTAGCTTTAGATTTGAGTAAATGTTTAGCATCGTTGAACTCTTTGTAGTTTTATATATATTTAGATCAGTATTGGGTATTCACCATCTTTCAGTTATCTCTTGTTTTAGCTTCCGTATAGTATCTCTTTATTAAGTTCTTTTAGTATGCTTATGATATGCGAGCTTTAGGGTTAGCTTGGGGTCACTCGTGATCCTAGGTCCCGTGTTTACGTCAAGGGGGTAGCCTCGGAGCGTGACAAACTTCGTATCAAAGCATTAGGTTCAGAAGTCCTAGGATGTCTAAAAGCCGCACTAAGTAGAGTCCCTTTCATGGGTGTGAAGTGCACCACATCTATGAGAGGGAGGCTGCAGAGTATTTTAAGAAAAACATCACTTTCTTTGCTACTCTTATCGTGAGTGAGGTATGATCCAATGTATCCGTCTGATCCGTCGTTATGCATTTTAGCTCATGCCTCATCGTAGAGTTTACAGATGCAATGCTAATGCATGCAACACTAAAGCAACTCCTCCAGTCCCAGACCATAACGTCACGGATGTGGAATTTTGTAATGCAATCCATCTATTGGCTCAGAGTGTGGCCACCCAGAACAATCAGAAGGTCTCTGTTCCTATTAATACTAATGGTGGATCAGTGGCAACTAGAGTTCGAGATTTTGTTTGGACCCATACAACTTTATTGATTAGGTTAAGAAAATCATTGGAGTGATGTACATGACTGGCAATGATAGGGTGGACATGGCATCCTACCAGCTTAAGGATATGGCTCACATTTGTGCGGATGCAGCTCGTGTTACTTAGGAGTGTTTACTGGAGCTTTTCTGGACAAGTTCTTCCCAAGAGAGTTGAGCGAGGCTAAAGCTCAAGAGTTTATGAATATGAGACAAGCTACAATGTCAGTCCAAGAATACGGACTGAAGTTCACTCAACTCTCTAGGTATGCTCGACACATGGTTGCCGATCTAAGGGCACAAATGAGTAAGTTTTTGTTTGGGGTATTCGACTTGGTGAAGACTAAGTTAGGGAATGCTATGTTGTTAGATGATATGAATATCAGAGTCTTATGACTCATGCTCAACATGTTGAGGGAGATAGGCTTAGGGAAAGGGATAAGGACAACAAGAAGGCTAGAACAGGCAATTATGAATATTCTTAACAGAAATTGGGTGGTGGAAATCGCTCACAGTTTCAGTAGACGTCCACAGCCCCAGAATCTTCATCAGCTAGTGCTCCATCCCCAGGTTTCGACATGATTAGAAAGGTAGGGCATCAGGCTCTAAGTCTCAAGGGAGTGCTTCAACAAAAAAAACTTTCCCAACTTGTCCAAAGTGTGGTAAGATCCATCCGGGTGAGTGTCTTACAAGCAGGGAAGGATGCTTTCGGTATGGTCAGTCTTGCCATAGTTTGAAGGATTGTCCTTCTCCCAGGCAGAGGCAAGGAGTTAACAACAATAGGGCTGAGTCTAAAGCTCTAGCAGCACCAGTAGGTCGCCAAACTCATCAGGGTGTTTCGACTAGTACATGTTGCGGTCAGTGCCATAACAGCTTGTATGCCCTCCATACTTGCCAAGACTAGGAAGATTCTATTAATGTGGTCACTAGTACGTTTTGAGTCTTTCATTTAGATGTTTATGCATTGTTAGATCCAGGGGCTACACTGTCTTTTGTAAATCCTATATAGTAGTAAACTTCGGTGTTAGTCCAGAAATTATTTAAGAACCCTTCTTAGTCTCTACTACAGTTGGTGACCCAGTTATAGCTAGATGGGTATATAGAAATGGCCCTGTTACAATCTCTCAGAGAGTCACCTCAACAGATGTTGTAGAGTTAGAAATGGTAGATTTTGATATTATTCTAGGCATGGATTGGTTACATTCCTGTTATACCTCAGTCGATTGTAGAGCTAGGATCGTTTGGTTTCAGTTTCCAAATGAGCCAGTCTTAGAATGGAAGGGTAGTAGCTTAGTACTTGTAGGTCGATTTGTCTCTTACCTTAAGGCCATAAAGATTATTTCCAAATGGTATATATGTCATCTCGTTCGGGTTAAAAATTCAAGCTCCAAAAACCTAACTTTTGAGTCAGTCTCGATAGTAAATGAGTTTCCAGAAGTGTCTCCAGAAGATCTTCCTAAAGTTCTTCCCGAAAGGGAAATCAATTTCAAAATAGATCTCCTTATAGATATCCACCCCATTTCGATTCCTCCTTACAGAATGGCTTCAACCGAGCTTAAGGAATTGAAAGAGCAGTTGAAAACCTTCTAGATAAGGGCTTCATCAGACCTAGTATCTCTCCATAGGGCACACCAGTGTTGTTGTATAAAAGAAAGATGGTTCTCTCAGAATGTTAGTTATTTATCGAAGATAGACCTCAGATCCGGATATCATCAGCTTAGAGTCAGAGATAGTGACATCTCGAAAATAGCCTTTAGAACTAGTTATGGTCATTATGAATTTGTGGTTATGTCATTTGGACTAACAAATGCTCCTGCAACATTCATGGACTTAATGTAGGGAGTTCAAGAAGTATTTGGACTTGTTTGTTATCGTCTTCATTGATGATATCCTCATTTACTCTAGGAATGAGGAGGAGCACGCGACTCATCTGAGAGTTGTTCTGCAAACTCTCAAAGATTGCCAATTATTTGCTAAATTTAGCAGATGTGAGTTTTGGTTAAAATCAGTAGCTTTCCTTGGTCATGTGGTATATAGCGAAGGGATCCAGGTGGATTCTCAGAAAAATAGAGGCGGTGAAACGATGTCCCAGACCCACCTCACCAATAGATATCAGAAGTTTCTTGGGTTTGGCTGGTCATTATAGGAGATTTGTTGTAGGATTTTCATCCATAGCTTCCCCATTGACTAAGCTGACTAAGAAAAAGGTCAAGTTTCAGTGGTCAGATGAGTGTGAGAAATGTTTTTCAGAACTGAAGAGTAGGCTAACTACAACCCCTGTCTTGACTCTACCAGATTGTTCGGAAGACTATGTGATTTATTGTGATGCATCCAAGGTGGGCCTAGGTTATGTGTTGATGTAGCGAGGTAAGGTTATAGCTTATGCTTCCAGATAGCTTAAGGTCCATGAGAAAAACTACCCGACTCATAACCTCGAGCTTGCAGCCGTAGTATTTGCCCTAAAGATTTGGAGACATTACTTGTATGGTGTTCACGTAAATGTATTCACATATCATAAGAGCCTCAAGTATGTGTTCACCTAGAAAGAGTCGAATCCTCATCAGATGAGATGTCTTGAATTCCTCAAGGTCTTTTGATATGAGTGTGCTTTACCATCCCGGTAAGGGCAATGTAGTAGCTGATGCTTTAAGCAGATTATCTATGGGTAGTGTAGCACATGTTGAGGAAGAAAAGAAAGAATTAGCAAAAGATGTTCACCGACTTGCTCGCTTAGGAGTTGGTCTTACGCATATGCTAGATGGTGGTGTGATAGTTCAGAATAAATATGAATCTTCACTAGTAGCAGAGGTTAAAAAAAAACAAGATAGTGATCCTATATTACTTTAGTGGAAAGGTACAGTTCATCAACAGAAAGTTGAGGTTTTCTCCCAAGGGGTAAATGGTGTGCTTCATTATCAGGGTTGATTATGAATTCCTAATGTAGGAGAGTTGAGGCAGCAGATCCTTACAGATGCCTATAACTCCAGGCATTTCATTCATCCAAGTGCCACTAAGATGCACCATGATGTACGGTAAGTCTTTTGGTGGAACGACATGAAGAGGGACATAGCATATTTCGCTGCTATGTGTCCTAATTGTCAATGGGTTAAGGTAGAACATCAGAAACCAGGAGTATGACTCAAGAAGTAAATATTCCTACCATAGTGGGAAGTGATAAACATGGACTTTTAATTACAGGTTTACCTCGTACTCATAGACAACATGACTCCATTTGGGTGATAGTAGACAGTGTTACTAAGTCCGCTAAACTCTTGGTTGTCAAGACTACAAATTCAGTAGAGGACTACGCTAAACTCTATATGTCACGACCAGAGAGCACCCCCTAGTCGTAACACGGCGTACTTGACCCCGAAGGGGTCTTATACAAGCCTCATATCATTCATTCATCGCATAGGTAATAAAAATAGTGCAGAATTAAAACTTTTCTTAATAAAACCAACAATAGAAAACACATTTATAAAGTAGCGGAATACTAAAGCCTCACATGGCCATCTTAGACAAAACTATATACAAGATAGGGTCACGGCCCTTTACAGTCGAAGTCTTTACAATAGTCTCAAAACATAAAAGAACTAGAAAACGTGAAATGTCCTTGTCCTCGGTCTATGAGGACATACCCAAAAGATGTCTTGGAAGAAGTCTAGTCCAAGCTACAACTAGAGAGAGATACGCAATTACCACAACTTACACTTGTAGTAAAAATATAAAAGAACAATGGGGTTAGCACATAAAGTACTATGTATGATAGCCATGCAAAAACATGCTTAAAAAGGACATTTGATTGAAAACCATACTTTTATGCCATTTTGATAAAAAAACTTCATTAAATACAAGTATAAGAGTCATAATACTCAATCATAACCAACATACAAGTCATTTAGCATAATAGAGCCATGCTCAATATATACAAACCCATTGCCTTTACCTTTAACCATTCACCCCAAGTAACCCTTAGGCAACACCTTGTGCAATGTATAGATAGCGCCCCGTACCACCATCCACAACAACGCATCACCCTAAGGTCACCAAAGGTGAACTCATCATACAACCTTTTCATCCTTACACAATAGTAACACATAAGAGACACACCATTACATAAGACATAATCATCACATAAGGACCATCTCCTAAGACAACTCTAAGTCACACTTGTGCAATGTGCAAGTAGCATCCCATACTACTACACACTAAGTGCTCCTTTAAAGTCACCATAGGCTAGGCACATTCATACTCAACAAGTTATAACAAGGAAGTACTCATATATACAATCCAAACATAGCATGCATTCTTTGATTACACACATAAGCATTGAAGTCACCATTCACTAGATTTATTAAGAACACCTTAATTTATTAGGACATAAGATTAACATTCTTCATTAACATGATAATAGGAGTCCATTCATTACATTAACATTATAAGGAACACACCATGACCTCCCTCAAATGCCTACTTGTGCAATGCATTGATGGCATCCCATTCCACCACCCACACTAAGTAGTACATCTTTAAGAACCCATAATTCATTAATATTGTTTGTGGGGGTAAGCCTTAACCGACATAGGCCAAGAGAGCTTGACATGGAATCTCGGTGTCACCCTCACCGGATAAGGGATTCCTACTTGCCTAAGGTAGGACCATTGTTCTTTAGCTTAAGTAGATCCACTAGCTAGACCTATATGGGCACATAGTTTAAGGGATAGGGTGATTGCTACTAGATATCCCACCTCAACTCACGGATGAGCATCCATCTCAAGATATTGCTACTAAGTACCCCGCCTCAACTCCCGGATGAGCACCCATCTCAATCCATAGCCACTCGGTGCTTAGCATTATTCCCCATGGAGTACATTACATTTATTACATTAATTCAATTATGGGATAAGGGATTGCTACTAGATACCCCGCCTAGACTCCCGGATGAGAATCCATCCCAAACCAAACATTCATTCGTTAGAAAGCTCATAGATTCAAAGATGAGAATATCCTTTCACCTAAGAACCCCATTAATGTGAGAAATTTCTTTTACAACAAGTCATTAACATTCATTAGAGTACAATATGAGAATAACCTTACAAATTGTACTTCTTCATTAACATTATCATTGAACTTCATTCATTCATGCAAATGTGTGTGTATGTGAGAATAGCCTTTTTGAGATAACCATCATCATTCACATGTGTTAATAGAGACATACCATTCAATCCTAACACTATTAGCTTCTAGATGTGATCATCTTTCATTACTTTAGATCACACACATGCTTTTCATCACACTCACATATACAACATCGTGATAATACTTTAATTACCCACACTATGCCTTCAAGGCCATGATCACAATGTTCATAATAAGTAAACACCTCGACCTTTCAGGTGGATCAATAATTCAAGCACAATTCTACTTTAACATAAGATTAGGTCAAACTTGCCCTTTCAAGGCTATGATCACAAATCCTCAATTCACCAAAAAAAACACCATAATTAGGCATAGATGATGATACAATTTAATAATCTAACTAAATTTAGACATAATTCATCAACGTTCATTAATGATCGACAAACCCATTTCATAAGACACTATATAAAAATTGAGAAGAATCATGGGTTCATAGAGTAAAATCATTAATTAAACATCAATATAATCATAATTTGATGAAAGAACCCATGAGATTGAGTGAAAATATAGATTTTCATGATTTGAAACCTTCTTTGAATTGGCTCCTTGAATGGAAAATTAGACAATGATCAAGATCACCATACCTTGTTATTGCTTCCCACGAAATCCCCTTGAAAAAATTGATCTTGGAAGCTTGGATTCTTCACCTTCTATGGAGGTTCTAGAGAGACATCTTTTGGAGGAGAAGGGTAGTTTGAATTTGGGGTTTTGTAATAATAAAGTCTAAAATAGTAATTAAAACTTTTAATACTCTTAAAATACCTAAATAAACAAAAAATAATTGTCCAAACAGTTAACTAAACTAATTAGCTAATTACAAAATGGCCCCTCACTTGGCTGAACCAAACCAGACTTGCAGGTGCCAAACGACAGCTCCCATCCACGGACCGTGGATGGGTTGACGCCCCATCCCGTACCTTCATGGTTCTGCTCAGAGACTCAGATTTTATGGTCCTGACCTTAGGAAGCCATCCACGGGGCATGGTCCCCTTCCGTAGGTCACCACAATTTGGCCAACTTCTTTGTTTCAAGGGGTCTTGGGGTTAGACTTAGGGTCCTCCTCAAGGACCCCTAGTGTGGTCCTTGGGGAGTCGTACCTTGACATTTGACCCCTAAACCCCTCAATCATGCCTTGGGACAACATCAAACACTATCAAAACTTACATCAATCTCAAACTCCCACACGTTAGCCTCTAGTATCACTAGTTCATTTTTAGGGTCGTTACATTATCCCCCACTTAGGAACATTCATCCTCGAATGACACTTAAAACACATTAATGGGTAACGACTCAAAACTAGCACCCTACATTCATTCATGCAACATTATAAAAAATCACAAAACTTGGAGGAAATATCAACTCCACATCAAAAGGCTCAAACAAACTCTATGACATATAAGCAAGTAGATACTATATCTACAAGCTCATCATGCATCAAACCTTTACATTCTTCATTTCATTGGAGGAACTTCCTTCTCCAAATCACATCATGCTTATCACAACATCATTAAGCACATTTAAGCATTTTTTCTCATAAAAGCACATTATGCAACTTCTTCGTAACAACACATTTAGGCATGTCCAACCATTCATCCTCATGAAGCATATAGACAACTCATATGAAAAACACAATCAATTACAAGGAACTTAAATCATGAAAACTCATTTACTCATTTAAACAAAAATTAAAATAGAACATGCATAATATAAGGAGACTATGGAAACTCAATTTCACACTATACTCCAAAATAGGAAACAAGCTACAAGGAACTCTAAATCTCAAGCTTGAATAGGAATAAAAGAAAAGAGATAAGAATATCAACACTCACCACAACCTACTATTCAACAAACTATCCCCCACTTAAGGGTAAGCTCATACTAAGGTCCACATAAGATAACATAAGAACCTCCTCACAACAGAAAGGAACTATAACTTACTGGTACCTTCATCCGGATTAGCTCCTTTGTCCTTGTTAAATTGAAGCACAAAAAAATGATTCTTCCTTGGAGCATTAGGATCCGGGCCATCAAGAGAAGCTTGTTTGGCATCTCTCCCCTTTGCCGAGAGTGTTGGGCAATTTCTCATCTTATGACCCTTCTTCCCACACCCAAAGCACCCATCCGTGCTGCAAGACACTTACCCAAATGTTTCTTCCCACACTTGGAACAAATATACCTTTCAAATGAAGAACCACATCCATTCCTTCCTTGAGGTTTAGGGTTAGACACCCTATCATTGTTGACCATAGGAGAATCTTGGTTGTAGTACCTCTTTTTGGACCTTGGTTGACTTTGTTCATCGGGTCTAGCCCTTTACGCCTCCCTATTCATCTTCCTAAGCTTTGTCTACTCAATTTGTTGAGCATAAATCATGATCCTAGAGATATCCATATCATGATGGAGCATTGCCGTATGACATTATTCTTCAACCAAACCGGACATCCCCATTACAAACTTATTCATCCTCGCCCTAGAATTTGCCACCAAGGTTGGAGCATACTTGGATAGTTGGGTGAACTTGAGAGAGTGCTCCTTCACACTCATACCCCCTTGACGGAGGTTCATGAATTTAATCAACTTTTGTTCCCTCAACTCTAAGGGGAAACACCTATGAAGAATGGTTGTTTTAAACGATCCCCAATCCACCAGGCCCGCTCTCACAGGTTTCTCATCCCTCCATTGCTCAAACCACACCTGGGCTACGTCTTTCAATTGGTAGGCGGCTAGTTCCGTCTTTTCTCTAGAAGATACTCCCATGGCATCCACCACTTTGAACACTTCATCTATAAAGCCTTGAGGGTCTTCATCCACTTTAGAGCCATGGAAGGTAGGGGGATTCATCCTTGTGAAATCCCTAATTCTTGAAGCTGGTGTACTCGCATTGGGGTTTACTTGAGGTCCGCCTTATCGGCTATCTTGGGCCGTTAAGGGTTGAGCTTGAGTGGTGACGGCTTGGGTTTTAACCGTCATGATTTGTGTTAAGGTTTGGAAGGCAGCCCTTATCTCCACATTAGACATGACCCCTTCCTCATTAGGAGCTTGAGGAACTTGAAGGGGAACCTCCTCATTCACGTTCTCCTTTTGTGCCCTCCTTGCATTACCCCTTCTTATATTCATATTCCTATAAACATAAGAGAAGGATTAGGAAAAGAACAATTATAGAACTACACTCTAAGGCATGACTTCAAGAATATGAAAGAAGTGTAACTTTCTATCGTCCTATAGGCTCTCACTCATAGATGTGTCGCGACTCACACCGATGAACAGGACTCTACTAGACGTGGCTTGTGAGACATCAACCCTAAAAACCATTCCCAAAACCTTGTGCTATGATACAATGTTTGTCACGACTCGAGAGCACCCCCTAGTCGTAACACGACATACTCGTCCTCGAAGGGGTCTTATACAAGCCTCATAGCATTCATTCATCGCATTGGTTATAAAAATAGTGTGTATTTAAAACTTTTCTTAATAAAACCAAAAATAGAAAACTCATTTATAAAGTAGTGGGATACTAAAGTCTCACATGGCCATCTTAGACAACTTTATACAAGATAGGGTCACGACCCTTTACAATCGAAGCCTTGACAATAGTCTCAAAACATAAAAGAACTAGAAAACATGAAAAGTCCTTGTCCTCGGTCTATGAGGACATACCCAAAAGATGTTTTGGAAGAAGTCTAGTCCAAGCTCCAACCAGACAGAGATACTTAATTACCGTAACCTACACTTGTAATAAAAACATAGATGAAGAATGTGGCTAGCACATAAAGTACTAAGTATGATAGCCATGCAAAAACATGCTTAAAAAGGACATTTGATTTAAAATCATATAGAGCCATGTTCAATATATATAAACCCATTGCCTTTACCTTTAACCATTCACCCCAAGTAACCTTTAGGCAACACCTTGTGCAATATATATATAGCACCCCATACCACCATCAACACTAAATCATCATCCTAAGGTCACCAAAGGTGAACTCATCATACAACCTTTCCATCCAGACACAATAGTCACACATAAGAGATACAACATTACATAAGACATAATCATCACATAAGGACCATCACCTAAGACAACTCTAAGTCACACTTGTGCAATGTGCAAGTAGCATCCCATACTACTACTCATACTAAGTGCTCCTTTAAAGTCATCATAGGCTAGGCACATTCATACTCAACAAGTTATTACAAGGAAGTACTCATATATACAATCCAAACATAACATGCATTCTTTCATTACACACATAAGCAGTCAAGTCACCATTCATTAGCTTTATAAAGAACACCTTCATTTATTAAAACATATGATCAACATTTTTCATTAACTTGATCATAGGAGTCCATTCAATACGTTAACATTATAATGAACACACCGTGACATCCTTCAAATGCCTATTTGTGCAATACATAGATGACATCCCATTCCACCACCCACACTAAGTAGTACATCTGTAAGAAGCCATAGTTCATTAACATTCTTTGTGGGGGTAAGCCTTAACCGAAATAGACCATGAGAGCTTAACATGGAATCTCGGTGTCACCCTAACCGGATAAGGCATTCTTACTTGCCTAAGGTAGGACCATTGTTCTTTAGCTTTCGTGGATCCACTAGCTAGACCTATGTGGGCACATATTTTAAGGGATAGGGAGATTGCTACTAGATACCCCGCCTCAACTCACAGATGAGCATCCATCTCAAGAGATTTCTACTAAGTACCCCGCCTCAACTCCTGGATGAGCACCCATCTCAAGCCATATCCACTCGGTGCTTAGCATTATTCCCCACAGAGTACATTACATTCATTACATTAATTCAATTATGGGATAAGGGATTGCTACTAAATACCCCGCCTAGACTCCCGATGAGCATCCATCCCAAATCAAACATTCATTCATTGGAAAGCTCATAGATTCAAAGATGAGAATATCATTTCACCTAAGAACCCCCTTATTGTGAGAAAGTTATTTCACAACAAGTCATTAACATTCATTATAGTACAATATGAGAATAACCTTTCAAATAGTACTTCATCATTAACATTATCATTGAACTCCATTCATTCATTCATTCATTCATGCAAATGTGTGAGAATAGCCTTTCACATAACCATCCTCATTCACATGTGTTAATAGAGAGATAACATTCAATACTAACGTTATTAGCTTCTAGACGTGATCATCTTTCAATCCTTTAGATCACACACATGCTTTACAACACACTCACATAAACAATATCATGTTAATACTTCAATTACCCACACTATGCCTTCAAGTCCATGATCCCAATGATCATAATAAGTAAACACCTCCACCTTTCAAGTGGATCAACAATTCAACCACAATTCTACTTTAACATGAGATTAGGATAAACTTGCCCTTTCAAGGCTATGATCACAAATCCTTGATTCACCAACAATTCACCATAATTAGGCATAGATGATGATACCATTCAATAATCTAACTCAATTTAGACATTATTCATTAACATTCATTAATGATCAACAAACCTACTTCATAAGACACTATTTTGAAGTTGATAAGAATCACGGGTTCATAGAGTAAAATCATCAATATAATCATAATTTGACATTGATAAATGTTTAAAATCATTTGATGAAAGAACCGACAAGATTGAGTGAAAACCTAGATTTTCATGATTTGAAACATTCTTTGAATTGGCTCCTTGAATGGAAAATTAGACAAATATCAAGACCACCATACCTTTCTATTGCTTCCCATGAAATCCCCTTGGAATCTTGGAGTCTTCACCCTCTATGGAGGATCTAGAGAGAGATCTTTTGGAGGGAAAGGGTAGTTTGAATTTGGGGTTTTGTAATAATAAAGTATAAAAATAGTATTTAACAATTTTAAAATTCTTAAAATACCTAAATAAACATAAAATAACTGTCCAAATACATAACTAAACTAATTATCTAATTACCAAATTGCCCGTCTGATGAGTCCACAAATTGGACTCATTTAGGGCTATATTTTGATAGAATAAGTGTCCTCAAATGCATATTTTATCTCAATATTTGATGAAAACCCTTAAGTTTAAGATATTTGGAGTTTGAGGGAAAACATAGACACTGCTTAGCAAAAAGGAACAAAAGAAGCTGAAAGAACGAAGAAATGAAGATCTGAGAATCGTGCAACCCATTCGACGAGTTGCCAAAAGGTCTTATCCTCGCCTTTTGTTCAAGTGTGCTGAGCCCTGAAAGAATGGATCAAATCGGCGATGAAAAGGAGTAGTCGGCGTATCACCGAGTAGTTTTGTGAAGCTATACTATGTCGCCCAAAGATCCAAAACACGACGATGCTGAAGGCTAATGCAAGACGGCGATGAAGCCTACCAAAGGGCGGATCACAAAGTTGATTGGCGATCTCGACTAACGATGCCGAATGATCCACTGCAGCACAATTTTTTTTAAAACTATAAATACTCGTTGAGAGTTGTAGCTTAAGGGGAGATTTTTTAATAGATCAGATTTTTAATATAGAATTTTTAACATAGACTTTTGAGTTCCAAGTTTGGAGAGGGTTTTGAAGAACCTGAAGATTCAAAGGGTTTCAACTCCAAGATTTGGACTTGGGTCTTGTGGATTCTTCATTCTATGCTTGTTTTGATACTTAAATCTTCATACCCATTTGAATGCAAACTCATTTTGCTATAAATTTCTAGGTCTTTTACATGTCTAGCTAAAACCCCAATTCTTGGGGTGTGATTTTGTGAATATGGTTAGATTATTTGTTAGGTCTTTCTTGTTGATGGTTTATTTGCTGTGTAAATGTGATTTCGTTTAGTAATTATGGTGGAACCTAATGAAATTGTAGTTGCAAATACAATTTCACCTTTGTGTTTTCGGCTTGCGAGAGAGAGAGGTCGTAAAACTAAGACTACTAAATTGATGACCGGTGGGATTAGGTAGACATGAGGTTCAGCTCAAGAGAGTGAACCCTAGTCTCATTCCCACACACTCAGCTCGAGAGAGTGAGTGGGCTAAGGCGGAGGCTGTTCTTCATGTAGCAAGAGGGTGTTCGAGAGAAACCCACTTGAAACGGGGTAAGTTACTCGGGAGAGAGCTTATCCCCCTTAAAGTCTACCCTAGTAACAATTATTCTATAAATTCTCGATCAAAAGCATGTACCCAATAATCTCGTTTATCCCGTATTCCTATCATATCCCAAGAATTCCATCTCCTTGATTAGTATTCTTTGCATTTTTTTTTTGTGTTTGTTTACTTGTCACAAACCCCCATTGATAATTGACGCTTGCGTCACCCCTTAGATTTAACATGTTTACATTCGATAATGATTTTAGCTATGAGTAATTGGAACTTAATTTTATTTTTCTATTAATTCTCAAGCCCACTCCCTTGGGACTCGACCCCAACCCTTGGTTGGGTTACTTTATTATTGTACGATCGTAGACACTTGCATTGGAAGTTGTGTCTTGATTACACAAACATCAAAATGGCACCGCTGCCGAGGAGTGGTGTTATTTGAGAATTCTTAGATAAGTAGGATTTTTGTTCTTCTTAGTTGTAGTTTTACTTACCTAACTTTTAGCTTTGTATTTTGCTTGTTTGAGTTTTGAAACAGAGGAGATGATTATGTCAAGTAGTACCATGAGCAAATGGAATTTCCTCCATTAGAAGTAATGATGTTCAAGGATCCTATTCTAACTTTCAAACAATTGGAAGGTGAACAGATTCATGAGGCATGGGCAAGGTTTAAATTGCTTCTGCTTAGATGCCCCACTCATGAAATTCCTGATATAGTCCTCTTGGACTTCTTCTACAGAAGTCTTGGTCCTGGAAACAAAGCATTGGCTGACCGACTCATTTCGGGTGGTATTACACATTAGCCCTATGCAATAGCAACCCACCTGCTTGATCACATGGCTGAAGCAAACCATGAAGTAGAGAAAAACTTCATGCTAACCGCAATGATGACTCAGATGGATGAGTTGGCTAAAAAGATAGTGTAGATTGAAGTCCAATGCAAAAGGAAGGATAGATAAGTTCCGCCTCATGAGCGAAGAAAGCCCAAGGAAAATAAGGGTAAAAATGTTGAGGGAATACTCTTAATCATTCTCAACAAGGCAAGTGAGCATGATAGGGTGTTGGAAGAACTGAAGGAGAACATCAAATTGATGAAGCAGATGATTGGTTCTCATTCCATATCCATTCAGCTGGTCGAGAACCTTACGGGTCATGTGATACCACATTTCCATCTGGCATAAAGAAGGGGGTTGCCAAGCGATGTTTTGGCTAACCCCAAAAGTGAAGTTTAGGTATTAACCCGCGCCGTGCCACGACGTTAACTATGGTGCTGTTTGGGAGGCAACCCAAAACCCTCAAATGCTTTAATTTTGTTTAGAAATAATGGTGTGTTGATGTTATAGGTTTGAATGTGGAAAGTGTTGATAGGTGCAGGTTGGCGAGAAAATGTTCCATTCAGCGCATCGCCGATTAGGTCAGCGAACCCAATGAAGACCGTCATTTGGACCATCACTTTGACTGGAGGTCCTGTAAAAGTCAACGAAGTAAGTAATAACTCGGCGCATCACCATGTGGTTCAACGGTAGCGACTAACATCGCCGAACAGACGCGATTTGGATGGGTATTAATAGCCAAAGGTTTTAAAGTTTCGAAGTCTTCACTGTTCCCCAATTTCAAACTTCACAAATTTTCCCTTAGTAAGTATTTTCAATACTTTTGCATTCCAAGTATTTTGGTCGTCGATTTGTGCTTGGAGTTGGATTACATTGCCGCCTAGCACTTCAAATACCATTTTAATCAGGAAATAAGGTTATTCTTATGAACCCCGAACCCAATTTTTATCAATTCTCATATGCAAATGATCTTATCATATTGTCGTGTGATGGGCCTCTCTGATCGGATTATAATGTTTTCATGTCGGCTTCAATTTGAAAATCTTGCATGTATTGCTTTGATCATCAAATAGTTGTGTATTTGTGCTTTTAAATGATTAAATTTTGTGTGGTTGCGCTTGCATTTTATTTAGTGTGGCAAATCTGGGAGAATTCTGAGTGCCCCGGTGTGATGGGAGTTATGGGTCTGAGCTTAATTTAACTAGTGCGTAGTTTAATTTAGTTTGCGGGGGTTGCAGGGTTGAGGTCAAGAAAATAGGTTGGAATTAGGCATGTTGGGCCGTTTGGCGAGCTGGGACGAGTTCGCCATACCACTCAACGGTTCACGTAATGACCCTACTCGCCTTTAATTTCATGCTACTCATGATATGGATTTTGTAACATTCGGCGAGAAGTCTTTGATCGCCAAAAGCATTCGGTGACTCACTGAAAGTTACCTTTATCGCCTTTTGTCTGCACCCCTGAACCTTTATTGCATTGTATCTTTCGGCGGATAAAACCTTGCTTGCTGAAGCAACTTGGCGATTTGCCGATCTTTTCGGTGAGCTTTTCTGCAATTGTGTCCTTATGAATTTATTTAGTTGTTTTAACTTCTTTCCAATTCTTTGCAGAAATGGCTAGATCTAAAGTTGCAAGAAGAAGCAGGTCATCCCAAGGTAAAACAAAAAGGATAACAATCAACGATGATGCAGCTGCATCTAGAAGCAAGGTTGCTAAACTTTCCCCAACTGGTGGGAAAGGCAAGGGCAAAGACAAGACCCTTGAATTATCAGATGCAAGCACTGGCAATGATGGCTTTTATAGAAATGACCCCAACCAATCTGAAAGTGAAGGTATGGGTTCTGTTGAGGATTATCTGTTAATAGCACAGAGGGCTAAGTGGTGAACTAAGAAGTTGAATGATCCATCCAGGGTCAGGTCTCCCCAGCCTACCACTATTACACCTCCAGTTCCAGAGCAGGCAATGGTATTAGCACCTCCAGTACAGGGTCCTTCGCCTATTTCAATGAATCGAGTAAAGGTTGAGGGGCTGAGAAAATTTTTGGAGGAAAAGCGTCTGCCCATAGACGGGGTTATTGAAAGGCACCCAGAGATAATGGAGTGCCTGAGATACCACAAGTTCCAAATCTTCACTAAACCCCATTCTACAATGCATACAGTAGACTAATACCCTAGAAAAAATAGCTAGCATCAGTCTTCAAAGAAGTGGACTATGTGGTTGTTAGAGGCAGGAGGGTGAAGTTTGATAGTGGGGCGATCAACGCAGTCTTGGACATGTCCACAACTATTAGGGATCACTGCCGGCACTTGATTAGAACAAAAAAGCTGGATGAGATGAAAAAGTGGCTAATCCCACAAATTTTAGATGAGACTCCGAAGTGGTTGGCGGAAGGAGTTCCGATTAAAAAAATGAATTAAGCATAGCCACAAAGTTCTAGTTCGGTTTTATCAGCAGCATAATTATGCCAACCCAGACTGAGTCGATCCTTTGTCCTACCAAGGAATCTTGCCTGGGTTGCATCATAGAGGAGACCTAGATAAACTTCGGTACAGTCATTGCTTTGGAGATATCCATGCATGTAAGGTAGAGTCGGACCTCATTTCCATTCCAGTATTGATCACAGAATTATGCAAAGAAACTTGGGTACCTCGAGATGCCAGGAAGGATGTGAAATTAATGCCCACATCCTCTACTGATATCCGGAGGATCAAAACTGAGTACCTTAAGGATCAAGCAAAAAGGAAGAAGGTAGCATCAGTGGAGTTAGTAAACACAAAATCATCACTTGCAGAGGCACCTCTGCCTACTCCGGCCCCTGGACCTTCAGGTATATCCATTACCACTGCTACTCCTGATGATACTCCAGGTTCTTCTGCTGCTGCACGGTCTCCCAGACCCACTGCTATTGATGTTGTTTCCCAACCTCTACTCACCTAGGTTTCCCTACTCCGGATGGGACAGCTGGCCCTTTCTGCTGATCGTCGGGCTGCCAGTCAAGAGACTTCTGCTCCAGGCATTATCCGGATTGCCCTAACTGATGTTGTGACACCTCTGAGCACTACCATTGATGTCCTAGCGGCTAGCATAGCGGTGTGTGAGCACAACCAAGGGGCCACAGATGAGGTGATGACTTTAAAAGCTGCCATTGCTGAGCTTCGAAAAGATGTAGACCACCTGAAGTCCACCGATGTGTCCATGGTCTTTGTAACAGTGGAAATTTTAGACGTGCCTAAAATGCCTTAGATCACTACTGGACATGGGGATAGAGCAGAGCAGACAACCGATCCTGAGTCAGAAGCAAAGACTGATGAAGAGATGCATGAGGAGACTGAGGGATATGCAGATGAAGACCTGAACGAGACGGAAGCAATTATGACAGATGTTGTTGTGCAAGCTTCTTTAGCACCTATTGTTGGATCCAGTGGAGCTGGTCCTTCTGGGATCACTCCGGGCACTGAAGCCTAGATAGATGGAGCGACCGATTAGCTAGGATCCCCTCTTTACCTCGCTCTCTATCTTTCTTTATTTTAAATTTTGGATTTTGTGTCATTTGTATTTAAGGACAAATACTTTTTATCTGTGGTGAGGTGAGGATCACCTTTTGTGTGTTATTTGTGACTCGTGTTTTTATGTATATGTTTGAGTTGTTTTGTTTAAATTGTGTTTACTCTACTTTCTGTGGATATTTGAGCTTGTGGCTCATTTTATTTTAAATTGCAAAATGATTTTGGCCCATCCAAAATTTTTGGCCACCTCTCGTTTGTTGAATGTGGCTGTTCTTTTACAAAATTTGAGTCTCAGTTCCGATCAATACCGATAACTTGAATAGTGCTCCCAATCGAACGAATATGACTACACATCTACGATTAGGCCAAATGAAGTTGCATAGACAATATGTGAACCCTTTGCATCTCGTTATGACTAGCCTCGTATCAAATTGAGTCTCTATTGATGATCATTACACACTAGCGAAGGTGTGGACTCTTGTTTGACTTGTAGTGTCAATGCCTAGTGTGATGAGCTTACCTGTGAACTATGCATGATGGATCCTAGAATTTGCCCCGTTGGTCCGGTCAACTAAGTGATGTTATCTCTTGATATGATCTTAGGCAACTTCTAAGAGTGTGAGCCAATTTGACATATACCTCTTTTGTGACCTACCTTGTGAGTATGTGAACCGCTTTTGAACACCCCTTGAGCCTTACCTTTTTTTGGAAGAAACTTAATGAAAGCTAGACCTCTCTTAGTCCACAACCTATAATCCTCTTGATTTGTGGTTGATTGAATATCCAACTTAGGCCACAAGCCTAAGTTGGGGGTGTGGTGAAAAGAGAAGGGAAAATCAAGAAGTTCTATGAAAGTCTCCTTTAACCCATGGTGTTGAGAAAAATGGAATCCCTCCATATATAAAAAAAGAAAAAAAAAAGAAAGAAAAAGAAAAAGAATGAAAAAAAAAAGTTGTGGAATAAAGTACCAAAGAAATAGGGTTCCAAACAATCCATGGGAAGTGAATAATATGATGACTTATGATGCACTAGTGAAAATGATGAAGGCAAAGGAAAGGAAGTGTTGAGAGCACCACATTTCATGGGGACAAAATTCACTGAGCCTAAATGACCATACCTTTGCACTCAGCTCCGTTACAAGCCTTGAAAGACCTTAGTGATCTGGAATGAGCTGAAGCAAACATTGATTGGAAAATATGGGCAAGCCTATGGTTGAAAGCATGCATTGTGTTATTCTTTTTTAGTGTGAGTGTTGCATCTGGTTCCAGAACTTTTAAATGATTAACTCATTGTGTGTGAAAATGGAATCATTCTTTGTGTGAGGGCATTTGAACAATACAGTTGAGCTTGAACTTGCATTTGAAGCAAGTATTGTGAACACAAGATTCTTTGATAGTGGTGAGTCACAACTTGAATCTTTGAATGCACCTTTGATCTTTGCATAAGTAAATTGAGTCTTGTTGTTTGCATTCATGATTGAGTCTTGTCTAGCACTGTTCGAGATACCCTTTTTGAACGGCTAAACTTGAGTTTGCTTAAGGGTAAGTAAAAGTTTAAGTTGGGGATGTTGATGAGTCTATAAATTGGACTCATTTAGGGCTATATTTTGATAGAATTAGTGTCCTCCAATGCATATTTTATCTCAATATCTGATGAAAACCGTTATGTTTCAGGTATTTGAGTTTGAGGGAAAGCATGGACACTACTTAGCAAAAAGGAACAAAAGCAACTGAAAGAACAAAGAAATGAAGATCTAAGAATTGCTGAACCCATTCGGCGAGTCGCCAAAAGGTCTTATCCTTGCCTTTTGTTCCAGTGTGCTATGCCCTGAAATAACGGATCAAATCGGCGGTGAAAAGGAGTAGTCGGCGTATCATCGAGAAGTTTTGCGAAGCTGTACTATGTCTCCCAAAGATCCAAAACATGACGATGCTGAAGGCTAATGCAGGACGACAATGAAACATACTAAAGGGCGGATCATCGAGTTGATTGACGCTCTCAACTAACGACGCGAAATGATCTGCTACAACACAGATTTTTGAAAACTATAAATACTCATTGAGAGTTGTAGCTTAAGGGGATATTTTTTAATAGATCAGATTTTTAATATAGAATTTTTAACATAGACTTTTTAGTTCCAAGTTTGGAGAGAGTTTTGAACAACTTGAAGATTCAAAGAGTATCAACTCTAAGAATTTGGACTTGGGTCTTGTGGATTCTTCAGTCTTTGCTTGTTTTGAGACTTAAATCTTCATACCCATTTGAATGTAAACTCATTGTGGTATAAAATTCTATCTCTTTTAAATGTCTAGCTAAAACCCCAATTCTTGGGGTGTGATTTTGTGAATATGGGTTAGATTATCTATTGGTTCTTGTTTGTTGATGGTTTATTTGTTGTGTAAATGTGATTTCGTTTGGTAGTTGTGGTGGAATTTAATGAAATTGTAGTTGTAAATACGATTCCACCTTTGTGTTTTCTTCTTGCTCGAGAGAGAGGTCGTAAAATTAAGACTACTAAATTGATGGCTGGTGGGATTGGGTCGACATGAGGTTCAACTCGAGAGAGTGAACCCTAGTCTCATTCCTACACACTTACCTCGAGAGAGTGAGTGGGCTAAGGCGGAGGTTGTTCTTCATGCGACAAGAGGATGATCGAGAGAAACCCACTTGAAACGGGGTAAGTTGCTCGAGAGAGAGAGCTTATCCCTCATAAACTCTAGCCTAGTCACAATTATTGTATAAATTCTCTATCAAAAACATGTACCGAATAATCTTGTTTATCCCGTATTCCTATCACATCCAAAGAATCTAGTCTCCTCGATTAGTACTCTTTGCATTTTTTGTTGTTTTTGCTTACTTGTCACAAACCCCCATTGATAATTGATGCTTGTGTCACCCCTTAGATTTAACATGTTTACATTCGATAATGTTTTTAGCTATGACTAATTAGAAGTTAATTTTATTTTTCTATTAATTCTCAAGCCCACTCCCTTGGGACTCGACCCCAACCCTTGGTTGGGTTACTTTACTATTGTACAATCGCAAACACTTGCATTGGAAGTTGTGTCTTGATTACACAAACATCACCCTCATTTGGCCGAACCAAACTAGACTTGCAGGTACCAAACGACGGCTCCCTATCCACGGATCGTGGATGGCTTGACGCCCCGTCCTGTGCCTTCGTGGTTCTGGTCAAAGACTCAAATTTTGGGGACCTGACATTCAGAGGCCATTCACGAGGCGTGGTCCCCTTCCGCAGGTTACCACAATTTGGCCAACTTCTTTGTTTCAAGGGGTCTTGGGGGTTAGACTTAGTGTCCTCCTCAAGGACCCCACGAGGGTCCTTGAGGAGTCGTACCTTGACGTTAGACCCCTAAATCCCTCAACCATGACTCGGGACAACATCAAAAACCATCAAACCTTACATCAAAATCAAACGCACACACGTTAGGCTTTATTTTCACTAGTTCATTTTGGGTCGTTACACTACATTAATGAGATATTCAAGTTGCATGGGGTTCCTTTGTTTATCCTCTCACATAGAGTTCCTCAGTTTACCTCTCATTTCTGGAAATCATTTCAGAAAGGTCTTGGTACTCAGGTAAATCTCTATAAAAAATTTCATCCATAAATAGATGGTCAGGCAGAGCTTACCATTCATACCTTAGAGGACATGTTGAGAACTTGCATGATCTATTTCAAGGGTAGTTGAGATGATCACCTACCTCTCATACATTTCTCCAATAATAATATCTACCATTCCAGTATTCGGATGGCCCCTTACGAGGCATTATACAGGCGTAGATGGAGATCTCCAATTGGTTGGTTTGAAGTAGGTGAAGCAGCTTTGATTGGGCCAGATTCAGTTCATGAGGCTATGGAAAAAGTTCAGCTCAGCACAAATAGAATAAAGATAGCCTAGAGTCGTTAGAAGTCGTATGCAGATGTGAGGAGAAGAGACTTAGAGTTTGAGACTGATGATTGGGTTTCCTTGAAAGTATCACCTATGAAGGGGGTGAGATTTGGTAAGAAAGGGAAGCTCAGTCCTAGATATGTAGGTCCTTACAAATTCTTGAAAAGGGCTGGTAATGTTAATTATGAGTTAGAGTTGCCAGTAGAACTAGTAGCGGTTCATCCAGTCTTTCACATTTCCTTGTTGAAGAACTGTGTGGGTGATCCAACATCAATAGTACCATTAGAGAGTGTAGCGGTGAATTATAGTCTCACTTATGAAGAGGTGCCAGTTGAGATTCTTAACAGTCGGGTTCGTAAGTTGAGAAACAAAGAAGTCACTTTAGTGAAGGTTTAGTGGAGGAGTCAGTCCGTGGAGGGAGATACTTGGGAATCAGAAGCAGCCATGAGGACCAAGTATCCTCACCTGTTTCCTTTTGATTCTATTGAGCCTAACAATTCCTCTCCAATCTCTCAGTTTACTCTTGCCTAGATCCAGTCTTAGTATCTTGTTCCTTTAGTTGTTCTTGCATTTCAGAATATTTGCATGATTCTTAGAGCTCAGTTTAGTTAGATTTTCAGTTCTAGAACTTAGTGAAAGGGATTGCAACTCCTACCATCCATACACAACTAGTTTAGACTTCATTCGAGGACGAATGTTCCCAAGGAGGAGATAATGTAAAACCCCGGATTTGAGAAAGGGAAAAAATGTAGATTTCCAGAAGTTGCAGGTCGACGGAGGCTACCCACAGTCTATGGATGGGACAACAAACCATAGGTGTGGTCTGTGGTTGATCACCTCAACAATTCCCAGAAAATCTAGAACCACGATAGGACCTATGAACCGTAGGTTGGATCACGGTCCTTAGGTATGGTCCGTGGGTGATCACCTCAATAATTCCCAGAAAATCTAGAACCACGCCAGGACCTATGAACTGTAGGTTGGACCACGGTACGTGGTCCATGTCGATGGTTCAAACCCCAGCTTTCAGCCTTCAGACACCAATCAACGGACTAACACTGTCGGTCAGACCAAGGTCCATCTGTCAGGGTCCGTAGGTCGTTGTTGAATTTTAGCTTAGGGGTAATTGGGTGTTTTCCTAATTATTTAATCCCTAAACTACATCGGTTTACTCAGTATTATCCTAATATTTTAGTCAGATATTACCACAAACGACTTTTCACCTAAATTCACCAAAACCTTAGAGCAAAAAGAGGAGAAAGAGTTGACCAAAACGCTCAAGAACAAGCAAGAGATTTTCTTTAGTTCCAGCATTAAAACCCTTAGATATTGTTGTGATATAGCTATTATAGTATTCATAATAGAATTATCATGTTTTCTTGGAAAGTTGCTTAGTTCCTTGCATGAAACTCAGAACCCTAGTTGTGTAGATTCTCTTAGTTCATGAATTACACTTGCTAGGTCAGTTAAATAGATAAACATGCTCCAGTTTTCGAATGTTACATTGATAGTTCCTAAATGTTGAATTCTTAGATTTGCATGTCAGAACATTGGGCTATCTAGTATTTCAGTTATGTTATGTCAAATACATTTCTAGTTGGGAGTAGTCTTAGCGCCGAGTTGGACTAGGGTTCAGCGTACCCTCACAGTCCCAGAACTACGTGCCCCCGTAGGATTATAAGTCCCCTCTTTGGGCATCAGAATATTGATCATGCCAGTCATGCCTTTATAGCCCTAGCAAGGTATATTGTGTCCTCTCGATGGGGTGTATACTTCGGACTCCGCATTTAGCTCACGTGGTTTTATGTCGGTTAATAGTAGCTCCCTCAGACTCTAGTGCATTTGACTAGGCTTTTAGTCTATAATTCAGTATTCGGTCTCACCATGTCATGTTCATGATTAGTACTTGGTTATTGTATTTCGTTCAGTTCTTTTTAGTTATATTTCAGTATCTATGTTTCTGTTCAGATTATGTAATTGCTCAGATATGCTTGTTCAACTTATGTATTTTTCCAGCTATTATCTATATCATGCATGCTCAGTACATTACAAGTACTGACGCATACTCTATGATGCATCCTTTAATGATGTAGATTCAGGTACTCAGCATCCAGATCATGCATAGATCGGTTCCTGATCCGTATTTAGCAGCTTCAGTGGTGAGTTCTCATAATTCGAAGAAAATAGACATATCTTTCATATTCAACCTTATATTTCAATTTTAAGTTTGCTAGAGTTAGCTGGGAGAATGTGATACGCTCAAATTAAACTTCCCTAAAGAAGTATAAGCGGTAATCGTCAAATAAAGAACCCAACTTGTAGGTTGGGGTCAATCCCACAAGGAATAAGGTTCAAACTTAAACTTAACTCACTACTATATTTATTTAGTCAAACTATTTCCAAAACAAGTAATTAAATGGGGGGTTTTGTAAGCAAATAACCGATTGTTATTTAAGTAACAAGTGAGCAAGATTCAAACTTTGAGTTATCAATATGAGAGAGAAACTAGGGTGTATGTGTTCCCCATAATCTCTTCACGTGGTAATCCTAATAATAGTAATCATTTCCTAGTGTTTTACGTGCAAAGTTGGAAAGATAGGTATCCCTAAGTGATTGATCCTCCAAATAGGGAATTTCACTACGTACCTTGGTCCAACTACAAGTGTATATTTTACAAACCCTTACCTTTACCTCAGATTAGACATCACATCAATGTATGGCTTAATTTTCACCCTCGCACCAATTGACATTAGACTATTAGATAGCATCCACTAAATCTTTGTTGTTAATTTTTTTCTCATTAACTACCTCCTTGGTCCGGCAAGTAGCAACAAAATGATTTCTAACACGTGCCCTCGTTAAAAAGACTTCTAAGCAAAAGAATTACCAATACATGCATAAACACTAGTCAAGAATTACCTAATTATTATTCATATATTGTTAATTGCTCATGGTTCCCACAAACCTATTTGTGAATTTAGCTACTCATGCTTGAAAGAACACAATTCACGTTTTGATAATTAGAATTCATGAACTTACATTTAGAGTAGATGAAACCCGAAATATCCAATTGAATTGCAAAATTAAAATCTTATAAAATGAAATTCATAAATAAAATTGCTACAGTTGCAAGTTAATTCCACAAAATACCAAGAACTAAAAGTAAACAATAATTTCTAACCCCCAAAAATAAGGTTTACATACCCTATTTATAGAAAAACATGTCCTAAACAAAAATGAGACAAAATAAGTAAATGGGCATTCGCGTCGCAGTTTTTGTCGATCACACGACCTACGGACTATGGGTCGACCTACGGTCACCCTCCGTGGGTCAACACTTTGCAACTCAGATCATCAACGATGGACATGCAGGACAGACCGTGGGTCTACATATGGTCCGTGGGTCCACTTCCGTGGCTCCACACTTAGGATTTTTCATCAAGTAATGGAACTTCAACTCTCTGAACTCATCGACAGATGTGCAGTATGGCTAGTGGGTCGACCTATGATCCGTCAGTTGCTTCGTAGTTCTAGAATTGATTAGAATTATCTGATGATCCATCCATGCCTTCCCATTGACGGCACATCACAAGACCTACGGTCCGTGGGTCATTCCGTGAGTGGCTACTTCTGCATAATTTCAGTTTTCATCTCCATCAACTGCGTTCCAAGCTTATTTCGTGAAAACATGATACAAAACACATTATTTCTAATACAATATAGCCCTAGACACATACACTTTCTAAGTGAAATGCATCAAAAATACCATAAACTCACGGTATATCAGCATGTCCCAGCAACTCTAGTTAGTAGAGTCTTTTCAGACATAGTATTAGAATTGAGTGAATGTTCAGTATCTTTGAACTCTTAGTAGTTTTATATATATTCAGATCAATTTTGGGTATTCCACATCTTTTAGTTATCTCTTGTTTTAGCTTCTGCATAGTATCTCTTTATTTAGTTGCTTAAGTATGCTTATGATATGCTAGTTTCAGGGTTAGCTTGGGGTCACTCGTGATCCAAAATGTTATGTTTACATCAAAAGGGTAGCCTTGGGGTGTGACAAAGTATATATAGATTCTATACAGCTTCTACAACCTGGATATAAACTAAGAAAAAGGTAAGACTTATCTATAACCTAAATACAAGGAGGAAGTTACAACAAAGTCCTAAAGAGCAGACACTACTAAATCTGATCCATTATTATCACTTACGTCATGTCAAAATCTTATTTTAGTTTTTTGACCCCTAGTTCTTTTCTTATGTTGAATGTACTTGAAGTGGGATGAAACACAATAAAACTTTAATAGACGGTGTTAAGCCCATATTGCAACAAATTGAGTTAGTTAAGCCTTCATTTTCCCTAATTTTTCTCTTTTTGCCGTGATGACAAATACTTTTCTTCCTTTACGCACCATAGTATTATCATTTGAGATATCATTTAGTTGTAGGTAGCTGATAAATTTTGGGTGTAATTGATCATGTTACACTATGAATGATTACCTTGTGGTTTTACTTTTTATACATAGAAAAAATGTGAGCAATTAATAGTTTACATTACTTAATTTATTTGGAACGAGTTGTCATATCAATTGTCAATTGATTTAGCTTGTTTTGACTTCTCTGGCTTATATGTTGTGCACAAGTAGTCGGATGTTCATCTATTGAAATTGTTGTGAAGTTTCTTGTGTATATTAATGTTTAAATTTGATAAAGGTGATAATCGAGTATACATTGATTGTCTTCTAGCATACTTATTTGTCATTGCTCATCAAGCATGTCTTCTATTCTTTATATGCAGGGTCGATTTATAATCATCTCGTTATCAATGTCATTCATTGTGGTAGAAATTAGTAGAACATGTGGTCTTCACGTGTTACAATCTAGGCCAAATTATAGTGTTATCGGCGGTTACATCTTTTCAATGCTCACGGCTGCTAATCCAGTAGAGGTGTTGTACTTTTAACTATCTTTATCCTTGGGTTCCTGTTCTTTTCTTCTTTGTTTGGATTGATTAGTAGTGTATGACTCGAAATACTGTGGTTAATGGTCCCACCCCTATATTGTTCACTTATGTAGAAGGCCGCTTTTGTTTGTGATATGATTAAAACAATGAACCTTGATGTGTGCATAACTTGCACAAGATATGTTGCTCTCTTATCACTAGATCAAAGCCTTTGGATGTACTTACCCATATGTTTGACTGCATATTATGTACTTGCTAACGGTTTTCAATTCACTACCAGGTGATTGTGAGCTTCATTCCTAAAAATAAATAGCCGTAGTCTAAGGGTTATGATGATGCTCCCAAGGGTTATGATGACGTGCTCATGCTGATAACCTAAAATGAAAAAAAAAAAGCACAAGCCTGTTCGAATGACATTTTATAAATATCGGTAAAGGTTTTAAATACTCAAATTCAACTAAAATAGTAGCTAGATTGGAACAACTTCTTACACACTATTGCATTGCATTGAAAAACAAGCAAAGTTAGGATATGTAGAACATGAATTAGGCTGTTGTCGGTTACTTTATCTTCTTATGCTCGATTTCTGATATCAGTGATCTAGCTAATTTTATCTTATTTAGGTTTCTTATGATGGATTGTGTGATATTAGTTTATTGTGATTAGATCTAATGTCGCTATAGGCTTTAAAAACATTTACACAAAGTTTTAATTGTCGATAAAAATACATATTTAGCGGCAATATTAACAAATAACAAAAATAATTACCCTAAAATATTGTCAGAAAGTAGTATCGCATTGGTTTTTCAAACTAAAATGAAAAAAGTCATGATGCCTATTATATGGTGTAATGATCAAGAATATTTTTACTTTTTTTTTTGTAAACAATGATATTTATATTAATAAGACTTAATATGCTTCATTACATGGGTAGTTTTTCTTATTTTTTTAGGGTGATATATTTTCACACCCCAAGCCGAGACCTTGGACGTGGCACGCACCCGACACTATTGCTAGTACTAAAGAACGTTCTGGCATGTCACATGAGCATAAAACTGATAAAAAAACTGAACAAAGCGGAAGATGAAGATAACCACGACCCCTTAAAAGAGGAATGTCTTCATCACAATACATTTATACTACATAAATATATTAAACTGAAAGTTCTAAACCCATATTCTGGAAAGCAAGATCGATTGTTTGGACATCTGAAAAAATTTGTAAAGCCTCTACTAAATGATAGAAATATGCCGGGACAATGCCCCGGTATACCCTTAATACTAAAATATACATAAAAAAAACTAATATGTCTAACTTGCCCCTAGTGGAAAGGAGGCTCACTAATAGCAGAAGAGAGGGATCCTAGTGATGTGCCTGGTCATGAACTGAGAGCCTAAACCTATATCATAAAATGGTGTAGCGCCAAAGACGATAAATACATGGAATGTATTGGTATGCAAAACGAAAAAACAGAACCAGTAAAGCAATAAAATACAATAACACAAGTTGAAGTCATATTTGTCAACATAATGTGAGTTAACTTCTTAGCTATATATGGGATCAACTTGTGAACTGACATAAACCACCATGTGAGCGCATGGAGTCTGATCTCGGACCGATCAACTAAGCCATTTTATACCTTCCTAGCATAGGATATGACATAAAAAAATTTGCTAGCAAGGATCCATAATTATCCCTTTTTGGGACACATGAATAAAAGCAAGAGTTACCCGACTTGCTTGCGGAAGGATCTCTATCCTACGTCGGCAAACGTAGTTTCGGGCATTGGTCATCTAGACTTATGCCTTCTCGGTGACCTAGCTAACTCCCTTAAGCTCATATTAAAAAATAATTATGTTGCTGATCATTTACCTAATTTTTTTAGCCTTATCGGGTCATGTATGTGCTTTAGCCTTATTAGGCGCATGTCGTAGGTTTGCCACTTTACAGCTCATTTTGATGATTTAACCATGTACACTCCTAATCTATAATCTAATATAGTTAATTAGCAGTTTTTGGAGAATCAATTGTAGAATCTTGATTCACTACTTCAATATATCATGTCCCAGCTACATTTACACTTTGTGACACTAAAAAGCAAATTGAGATGGTTTTAGCAAGGTTCGCCATTCATATCAAGTAGTTGGAGTTTTCAGCATGATTCCTTGGCAACAATTTAGATTCAAACACTATAGTCCACAAGATATAAAGCAGAAAATCAATAACAAAGACCGTAAGCAAAACAATTTGTCCTCTAACTAGTTCCCAGATCGATGACAATTCCAATAGAATAAGTGTTTAGTTTCTACCAAATTCCAACCAGTTTTAATAGTTGACTTACAAACTTTATAGATTCCATAAATTTCATGTTGTAGAATAGTCACAAGTGTGGCAGAAATTCACAGAATTATGTAATTCACAACGCTTATTAAATATTCATTAACTAGTGAGTTGTTTCCAGAGTTCTAGCAACTTGTCAAAAAGAACGCTATTAATTGATAAAGACAGAAAATTTCCTTCGACCTTAGACCTATTGAGAGTAATTCGAATTGGAGGGTAATAAAACTTGAAGTAATATATGAGAGAAGTAGTTCTACATACCTCAAATGTTTAGAGAACTAGTGATCGAAAGGGAGGGAATATTAGGCTTGAGTGTTTGAACCGTGTCTTGGATTTCTTACGTCATTTTTCGAGAAGAAGAAGAGAGAGATGTTGAATGATGAAATAGTGTATGAAATCAGATTGAAAGGAAGGGTTTTTTTTAATTGTTTGGGGGTAAATGAAATGAAAATACGAGATTTCCCCTAAGGGAGTTAAATAGCCGATGGGTCTGCCTATTTGGCTTGTTTCTCCTCTTAAACTTAAAGCGTGGGCGTAACAATATCTCCCCCTTGGAGTCATTTTGTAACAACCTGTATTATGCGTATGCTAGTTCTATTCACGTGATACTTGACATAGCCTTATAGTATAGGTGAGGGACCGTGCTTCTTATATGATTAGTGTTGGTTTAAACTAGCTAGCTCGCAAGGTGATGTAACACTTTGCACGTTTCAGCATGTGTACTGCAAGTTAGCTCCGACGGAAGTATTTAAACTACAGGTAGTAAAGTGGTAATTGGGCCAAATGCACTACTACTTACTTGCATTAATTTGGCCCAAGTTGAGTAGAAGGATAAGGGAAAAATGGACAGCCAAGGCCCAATAGTCTTAAGTCCAAAAAAGCCCAAGTTAAAAGGCCAAGTAGGTGGGGTCAAGTAGGTGGGTCACCTACTTGACAATATATGGCCAAAATTAGTCAAGAAATTCGGCCATTACACCTCTTTTTTAAAGGGATAAAGATCAGATCTTTTTCTTCATTTTTAACTTGCAAAATTTTCAGATTTCTTAAGTTTCTCTCTTGGTCTCCCTTGGCTTCAATCAGCAGCCCTAGAAAACCTTGGTTCCTTGAGTATTGCCCCATTTTCAAGTAAAAGTTTGAAGGAGAGTTTCAGTTCTTGGAGTACAACTTTAGGGGATAAATTCCTAGAAACTAAGGTAAGACTACTGCCCATTTTTTCCTCTCTTTAAATACAGATTTGGGGTGGAGAATTTTGTATATATTTATCAAGAACTAATGGATGGTGATAAATCTTTGAGTTAATATTTTCCTATTATGCTGAAAGATTTTTAGGGATTGATAGTGGCTGCCTTATGTATATTGTTGTTGAGGGCTGTGTGGGTATCTTGGAAAAGGATGTATGAAGTTGTATTAAATTATAGAAGAAGGGTGTGGTGGTTCACTATTGGTGCAAGGGTTGTATGGTCCTACTTTCCGTCAAGTGTTAACTACTGTTTTTAGGGCCTTGATTAGCTACTGACATTAGCTTAATTGTGACTTATATTGTAAATTAGCATCCAAGAAGGGAGGTTGAATTGTGACAGTGGTATTGGTCAGAAAATAAGGTACGTAGGGCGATTCGATTCCATATTCCTTGGCATGAAATCTGATACTTGCGATTAATGTCAATAAGTGAATTTCCTAAGTTCTATTCCTAGAAAAGGAAACATAGTGGCAACGTACGATATCCAAATAGCTAACTATATCCCCCCTCCTAAGTGTACATAATTACTTAGTTACATGTTCAGTACTCTATAGTCAATTGAAGTCAATTGTGTCATTCAAGCTCTGAAGTAATGCATTAATGTTACATAGCTCCTTATATTGTAGCTACTGTCCTAAAGTATTATTTTCATGTCTCCTACTACTGTTTCGTATTTCCAAATCTCAAAAATGATTGTGACCACCAAAACAACAATCTCAAAGATTAAAGAATCTAAGTGAAGCAATTTGTATAACTATGGGTGGCAGCTCAGGGGCGAAAGCCTAGCATGGGCCGATCCCAACGGGTATAGAAGGGTGGCAGCTCAGGGCCGAAAGCCTAGCATGGGCCGATCCCGATTTGTGCACTGTTGAGGACCGCATCCCAGGGGTTAAAATGCCTAGCATGGGTCATCCTCTTCTACCACTGATCAGCTGGTCACTTATATCACATGCGTTATAAAGATCATAACACACGTAATGGTAAAGACAAGAATGTAACATACATAACCCCACTAGAGTTAACAGAGGCAGCCTCCTATTCTGATTTATGCACTTATACGTTGATACCTGGTTTCGTTTGAACTCTTATTTTTGTATATGTAGTTGCCTTACATATTCAGTACACTTTTGTACTGACGTCCCTCGCGGGGGACGCTGCATTTCATGCTGCAGGCACATGTACTCTAGCTAGTAGACCTTCTCAGTAGGAGCATACGACACTCAGTTACTTTTGGTGAGCTCCAGGTTGCTTCGGAGCTTTACTGACCCCTTGGTAGACTCATTTTGGTATTGTGTCGTAGCTAGGGGTAAAGCGGGGTCTGTCCCGACCTACTCTAAGGGTTTCTATCTTTTAGAGGCTTTGTAGACTTATGTATATGGTTCAGTTGCATCTTAATCAGTTGTGGCCTCATTGGCCAAGTCTTGTATATAATTTTTGGGTCTACTTATGTCGGTTCATATTGTTGTGTCCTTGGCGAACTTGTCACAAAACTTTCATAGTTACATGCATAGTAAGCACAGGTCACATGTTGGTTCTCTCGGGCCGTTAGGGCATCGAGTGCCTGTCCGTCTTAATGGGATTTGAGGCGTGACACATTTGTCCTCGAATGAATATCATGGACTAATGGAAAACTTTATGCACAAAAATTAGGGAATAAGACTTTTACCAATGAAGCTTTCTAAAGATTATAGGTACCACCATAACAAGCAAGTTCCGAAACAGCCCACCAAGAGAAAACATAACTACGAATCACACATGGCAATAAACATAAACACCAAAAAAATGTGTTCTCTATGAACACGATCGAAACAACACAGAACATGAATTTAGGAAAAATTGCAAATAAGAATTAAGATTGCTACCTTCAGCACACCCCTCTTGGGGAGTGAATAAGTGAGGATACCTTTCCTTCATATCTTCCTCCGATTCCTAAGTAGCTTCCCAAACCTTTTGATTTATTCCCCACACCTTTATTGAAACAATTTCTTTGGTCCTCAACTTGCGAACTTTACGATCCAATATCTGAATGGAAATTTCTTCATAATTCAAGGAGTATTTCATATTGATATTTTTTATAGGGACTATGAGCGAAGGGTCCTCTACACACTATTTGAGCATGGAAACATGGAACACTGGGTTAACGGAAACTGACTCCATAGGCAACTCTAACTTATAAGCAACCTTCCCAACTCTTCTCAAGACTTGGTAAGGACCAGTGTACTGAGGGCTAAGCTTTTTCTTTTTCCCAAATCACATAAAACCTTTTATAGGTGAAACCTTCAAGTATTCTCAATCACTCACATCTAACTCAAAATCCCTACGTCTCACATTAGAATATGATTTATGGCGGCTCTATGCATTCCTCAACCTTCCCCATATAACCTTAGCCTTTTCAATAGCATTATGAACCAAATGTGGTCCCAACAATTTAGCTTCACCTACTTCTACCAACCTATCGGAGATCAACATTTTCCCCTATACAAGACCTCAAACGGTGCCATATAAATACTAGAGTGATAGATGTTATTATAAGACAACTCTATCAGAGGTAAGTGATCATCTTTGTTACCAATTCTAAATCGCAAGCCCTCAACATGTCCTCTAGTGTTTGGATGGTGCGCTCTCCTTGGCCGTCAGTTTGAGGGTGGAAAGATGTACTGAGATTCACTTCTGTCCCCAAATGTTTTTGAAAAAGACCTCCAAAAGTGAACAGCGAACTAGTTGCCTTTGTATGAAATAGTGGAACGGGGGTCCCATGCAACCTGACAATCTCCTGAATGTACAACCTAGCATAATCCTCGGAAGAATTTGTCACCTTAAATGGCAAGAAATGGGCTGACTTTGTGATCCTATCCACTACTACCCAAATCGAATCATGCTGACGGCGAGTACACGGTAGACCTGTTATGAAGTGCATATTTATCATCTCCCATTTCCATTCTGGAAGGGCTATATTTTGAGCCAAACCGGTAGGTTTTTGGTGTGCAACATTAACCTACTAGTAATTCATACACTTAGCAACAAATTCAGCAATATTTTTATGTATGTTATTCCACAATAAATCTCTCTTAAGTCATGGGACATCTTTGTGGAGCTCGATGAATGGAATAATTGGAGTGGTGCGCCTTTGACGTAATCTTCTCTCAGATCCCATCAACATCCGGAACACATAATCTATTTTGATACCTCAAACTACCATCGCCCTTATTCAAAAGACATAACCCTATGGTTGCAAACCTCCTCCTTCAGCTGTAACAAAATGGGGTCATTGTACAGTTTCTCTTTCACTTCCAAAACCAAAGATGATTCAAACGTACCTTAAACCATTGCACCACCATTTTCAGAATCTATGAATCAGACTCCTAGATTTGCATGTTGATGAATATATTTGGTAAGACTTTTCTTTCATTCCTCTATATGAGCTAGACTCTCCATTGATAACCTGCTAAGTGCATCTGCAACCACACTTGCTTTACCAGGATGATAAAAAAAACTTATCATAATCCTTAAGCAACTCACGCCACCCCCTCTACCTGAGATTCAACTCATTTTGACAGGCTCTTGTGGTTAGTGAAAATATCAACATGTACCCTATAGAGATAATGATGCCAAATCTTCAAAGCGAACACCACTACTGCTAACTCAAGATCATGAGTCGGATAGTTCATCTCATGGTTTTTAAGTTGTCTAGAGTCACAAGCTATGACCTTACTTTTCTGCATTAAAACGCACGTAATACCAAATCTCCAGACCCTCCCTTTGGTGGGGTCAACACACGAGCGGAAGTCAACCAAATTTTCAACTCTTGAAAGCTCTTCTCGCATGCCTCAGACCACTAGAACATAGCTATCTTCTGGGTCAACTTTGTCAATAGAGCAGCAATAGATGAAAAGTCTTCCATGAATCTTCTGTAATAACCAACCAAGCTCAAGTAAACTCCTAATCTCAGTCGGGGTTGTGGGTCTGGCTTAATCCGTCACAGCCTCAATCTTTTGAGAATCCACCTTGATCCCCTCACTGGAAATGATGTGAGCAAGGACAAACACTGAATCTAGCCAGAATTCACACTTGGAAAACATAGCATACAACTAATGGTCTCTAAGTGTCTAAAGCATGATTCTGAGATTGGTGGCATCCTCACCATCACTTCAGGATTAGATAAAAATATTATCAATAAAGACAACCACGAACATATCATGGTACTGCTCAAACACCATATTCATGAGCTCGATAAAAGTCGCAGGTGTGTTAATCAAACTAAAGGACATGACTAAAAATTCAAAGTGACCATACCAGGTTTGGAAAGCTGTCTTAAGAATATCACATTCTCTAACCTTATGGTAATGGTAGCCAGATCTGAGATATATTTTAGAAAAACACCTGGCACCCTGGAGCTGATCGAACAAGCCATCTATTTTGGGAAGAGAATATTTATTCTTTATAGTTACCTTTTTCAGCTTACGATAATCAATGCACATACGAAGGGAACTATCCTTTTAACACATGAATAGGACAAGAGTACCCCAAGGGCAGACACTAGGTCTAGTGAACCCTTATCAAAGAGATCTTTTAACTGCTCATTCAACTCTTTCAACTCTGCAGGAGCCATTTTATATGGAGGAATGAAGATAGGCTGAGTGTCAGGAAGAATATCAATCCCAAAATTTATTTCTCTATCAAGAGGGATTCCGGGAAGATCTTCAGAGAAAACTTTGGGATACTCATTAACAATAGAAATTGACTGGAGTGATGGAACTTCTATTTTGGAATCCTTGACCTGGAATAGGTGGTAGATATACCCCTTGAAATCATTTTTCTATCCATAACATAAGATATGAATTTGCCTTTAGGCACAACTGGGCTACCCTTCCACACCAAAACTAGCTAATTGAGAAACTAGAATGTGACTACCCTGGTTCTACAGTCAACAGTGGCATAGAACGAGTACAACCAATCCATATCCAAAATGACGTCAAAGTCCACCATATCCAACTCAACTAAGTCAACTATGATGTATCTATGAAGGATATTGACTATACAATTTCTATAAAGTTTCCTAGAAACAATAGATTCACCAACAAGAGTAGAAACAGAGAAAGTTTCGAGAATTTGTTCCGGGCTGACCCCAAATTATAAGGAAATATAAGGGCTTACAAAGAATAGAGTGGCACAAGGATCAAATAATACATGAACATCATGAGAGAAAACTTGTAATAAACCAGTAACAACATCAGGAGAAACATCCAAATCCTGGTGATTGCCCAAAGAATACAAACCATTCTTAGTTTCACTGTTTTTTGAAGTAGTACCATGACTTGTTGGTGCAGCAAAAATAGAAGATTAGGCTCTATTGACCCCATTTTGCTTCTTGCTGATAGGCAATCCGTCTGAATATGGCTCCGCTGAGCAAATCCATAAAACACACCTCCGGTGCTTCTTCCCACAAGTGACACACATAGGATATGATGGAACCCACTGTTTACCATTTCCTTGAGACTAAGAATTTTAAACTCTGAAATTATGGTTGGTCTGAACCCGATGGTCGGTCTTAGGCCCTGGGTGCAGGTGAACTAGCCGAAGATGGAGCAGGTCCAGATGGACCTTTGTGAAAGAAAGTCCTATTTCCATTTCCTAACCGCTGCTGACTAGATTCATTACCTGTTGGCGTTTCCTCTTGTTTTGAAATTCCTTTTTATCCTTTTGTTTTTCATCCTTGACCTGCTGAGCATACATTATTAATCAGCCTATATCCATATCACTTACCAGAAATGCTGCCTTGTACTCATTCTTTAGATGTTTTGCAACTCTAGACACAAATTTTAACATCCTAGCCCTCGTTGTTGACACCACATCTGAAGCATATCGTGATAACTGAGTGAATTTGAGGTCGTATTGTCTCACAGTCATCTTTTCTTGTTCCAAGTTCATCAACTCCTCCACTTTGTCCTTCTTTAGCTCGTGCAGATAAAAATGGTCAAGAAACGCCTCCATGAAGTCATCTTGTTTTGCATGAGGTGCCTCTTCATCACGAGACAACTCCCACTATTCATACCAGATACTAGCAACATCTTTCAGCTGGTAGGAGGCAAGTTCAACACCCTCTGTTTCAGTAGTATGCATAACCCTTAGAATCTTCTAAATCTCCTCAATAAAATTTTGAGGATCCTCATCAACCGTGGACCCTGTAAATACAGGTGGATTAATCGTGAGGAACTTTCGAATTTTGGAGGTGTCGAAGAAGTCATGAGAATGGAGCCGGTAGGACCTGAACGACTAGTCTGAGATGCTAGAATCTACGTGAGCATCTAAATAGCTTGTCTAAAATTTGCATTAGTAGCATCATTTCCTAGAGGCTGAATAGATGACCTAAGATCCCTCACAGGAACTGTTGGCACATGTAGAGCCTCGGTACTAGCATTTTGGCCAGAAGCACGGACCCCATTCCTAGTCTGTATCACATGGTTTTGAGACACTAGTATAGCATAGGTCCAAGTAGGTACCCTACATTGGTAGGGGTTCTCAAGATAGCCATTCTTTTTGGAGGCATGATTTGAAGCAAGTGGTAAGCACAAATTAGAATAATTTCACACAGCTAAACTTTACCGCACGAACTAGAGTATGAAAGAATAAGAAACAATCTTTAATTGCCTTGTAGCATCCTGATTCTAAGTGTGGTGCGCTTCACACCCATAATTAGAACTCTACTAGACATGACTTCACAGAATTCCTAAAACACTTGAACTCCATGCTCTAATATCATGTTTGTTACTCCCCAAGACGAGCCCTTTGACGTGGCATGCATCTGACACTATTGCTAGTACGATCGAACGTTCTAGTATGACACATGAGTATAAAATGGTAAAAAAGACTGAGCAAAGTGGAAGACAATATGAAGATAACCACGACCCCTTTAAAGAGAAAATCTTCATCACTATACATTTAAGCTACATAAATTTATAAAATTGAAAGTTATAAACACATATTCTGGAAAACAAGATGTATTGTTTGGACATCTGACAAAATCTGTGAAGCCTCTACTAAATGATAGAAATCTATCGGGATAAGGCCACAGTATACCCTTAATACTAAAATAAACATAGAAAAACTAATACGCCTGAATTTGCCCTGGTGGAAAGGAGGCATAGCAGAATGGAGGGATCCTTGTGATGTGCTTGGTCACAGAACTGAGAGCCTGAACCTACATCATAAAACGATATAGCGCCAAAGAACATAAATACATTGAATGTATTGGCATGAAAAACCAAAAAAATGAACCAGTAAATCAATAAAATACAATAACACAAGTTGTAGTTGTATTTTTCAATGTAAAGTGAGTTAAACTTCTTAGGGTCGTTTGGTAGGCCGCAATAAAACAAATAGTTCATGTATTATGTATGGTATTAATTAGTACTATGTTTTGTAGGAATTTGGGCCTATGTATAACTAATTCATGGATTAGTTATACCTCTTACATGGTATTATAAGATGTATTACTAATACCTTCCATTTGGAGGTATTAATAATACATAGGATATAATACCATGGGATAAGTCTATGTAAAGATAAAAATATCCGTTAAATCATTTTAATTATTTGTTTATTTTCTTCATTTTATGTTTTATATTTGTAGTAGTAAATTTATTTAAATAAATTAGCTTACAAATAATTCAGAGAAATTTGTTTGTCACTAAATAAATCCAATACAAATTAATATAATATTTGAAATATGAGTTGTTTAACATTAACTAATTAAAAATACAAATATATCACCACATGACATTTGTGATCTCAATTGAATGTATTATTTGTAAATATATATATATATATATTTGCGCGATTTTCTAATTATTTGTATTTTGATCAATTTATAAAATTGCATACATATCAAAACTACAACTTGCAATTTTTATGTATAAATGTAGATGCTTTATTCAATTTTACTATTGTTACCGTCTTTTCAATTTTAAAAGTTGATAGTCTATCTTTTTTTATTTTAAAATTGAAAATTGACATTTTGCAAGTGATCAATTTGCTAAAATGACTATTTTTTATCCCCAAATAATTTAAGTGAAAAAAGGCAATCATGACAACAAAATTGTTTTTCTCATAGTAAGTTAGAAGGCCATAAAAAATAATATTGTCTGGAAATTATTTACCTTAACCCAATTTCATAATAATTCAAGGGTATAATTGGAAAGAATTTTTTTATAAAGTTTTAATCCAAACACAAGATGATGCTGGAAACAATGAACCAAACACTTGGTAAAAATGAAACTTGTTGTCACGACCCGAGCCTAAATCTTGGAGTGGAAGGCACTCGAGGACCATTTTTGGTCCCCAAACGAACCCTCATCCTGGCTGGCTATATGCGGAAGACTAACTCAAGCATACAAAAGCTTAAAAACTGAATTAAATTTCATTGAACTCAAATACACAACCTTTTTTTTTAAAGATCTGTAAAATACTCAAAAGAAAGTAAATATAGAAAACTCCTCAACTCTGTCTATCTATGAAGCCTCTATTATTGCAGAAGACTATCGGGACAAGACCCACGACATCTGAAAACTATTAACGGTAAGAGAAATGTGAAGTCCTCCGAAATATAAGATGGCTCACCAAAATTGACTCGTATATCACATGACCTCATCGAAATGCCTATTGATGATCTTGAATAACTGTATCTGCATCATGAAACGATGCAGGCCAAATGGTGTCAGTTCATGGAATGTACGAGCATGTAAGGGGAATTCTAAAGCATAAACAGATGCTTGAATAGATGGAAAATAAATATACTTACCTCTTCTATACTCACTCAACTCAAAGAAAATAGTTCAACTAAACTCAGAGAAAATAGGGCTCAACTCAATAAGAGGATAATCAACTCAGTGAAACCTAGTTCAACTCAACTCAGAGAAATAAGAATCAACTCAACAATAAGATACTAAACTCTTGATAAAGCAACAATAAAAGATGTAATATATGGAATGCTTTTAAAACAGTAAATAACAACTCAATGTATTGAAGAATACTATAAAAACTCAGTTTGTATATAAAAAATACAATATAACATTATTGGAGATTCTCTAACCGACAACCATCACTATGAGTTTTGTGATGAAACAACGTATAGCCCACGTGGCCAAAACTGTCCTATACTTTGCCAGGGTATAGAACCTACTACTAAGTGGATCCACTAGTCTATCTTAAAAGCATCAAGGAATCATCTAAAAAGTATGACCGTTCCTACCCATGTTGGCTACAAGGTTTATGGGGGCTGTGAGTTGTCTAAATTCTCCCACATATCGGTGTTTAATACAACTCCCAAAATATAACTAGCTCATATGTTTAAAAACATAACTCTTTTGGTGTTCTGAGATTATTACTAAAAAATGTTTCTCTTAAAAGAGATGGTACTCAAACTACTAAAAACTCGTTTGGAAATCTCAGTTTTCTCTCATCTTAAATGTAAAAACATTTACTCTGAGGAATACTTAGTTCCCATATATCCTTTTAAAGAAAATGAACTCAGGTCTACTCTTCTTCAACTTAGTTCTCAAGTCTTTAAAACAAGTTTTAAAACAATTTGTAAAAATACTTCTTCAAATAGGGTTCATGCCGAATTATGGACGTGTGTTTTCAATAACCATGCATAGAACTCAATACTTGGAGCTCAACAACTCCAGAACTCATGGACCCAAAGATACTATTAATCTCAAGAATGCTAGACTCAGAGGGGTCCATGTGGAATTATAAACATGTACTACTAAACTCAAGGACCTTCATGGGTAACATGTACTATTCCCATGATTAGAAATAAAATCTCAAAATTATTAGGAACTCAATACTGAAGAATTAGAACTTCTACTCTTCTCAAATATACTCAATTTATTTAGTTCATGCAGAATTTATGGGCATGAACAGACTCAAGGATCTCAATAATAATCTAGACTCATGAATACATTCTCCTCATTCTCATACTCACTTACTCGAGTTTGGAAACAATTTAAGAGTTATTGTACAAGACTCGTTGAAAAAATTCAAAGGGACTTTATTAAACTTTACTCAAATTGATAGTTGATCTCAACCGATTCACAATTTAACTTAAAGACTTTCTTGAACTCTACTCTTGACTCTTCCTTGAATTTGAATTATGAATTCAAGGATCATTACTTGATATATAGGCTTTCTTGATCATTGGATGTAGGTTGGACAGTAAAAATCACTAATAGAGCGAAGACATGTTTTGAAAGATCCAATACGGAACGAAGAATGGAGGCTGAAAGGACCTGACGTCCCTGGCGCAGAAGTGGCGCACCGCGCCATCCCTCAGGTGAATGAGGCTGGTCTAGGGTACACAATAGGAGTAGGGCGCGAGCCCCTCAGGCTCTACAGGGGCATCGCCCCAGCCACGTTCCAGACAAATCTGACGAACCTTTCTTCTAATTTCTTTCCAGCCCTACCTCGTCTAAACTCGAATGATTTCGTCCAAACTATTTTGGATCCTTAAACACAAACTAATTACAACGAATTCTACACCAAAAACACACCAAGAATAACACTCATTCGCAACTTACACCTCAAGAACTCAACAAGAACTTCATTATCAAAAACGAAGAACAAAACTTCAAGAACTCAACAAGATTATCAATATACTCAAGCTCATGGATGAAATTCGTAAAAGAAACTCATGATTAGTGTGTGGGCGAACAAACCCAACACTATGGAAGCTTACATACCTCTTAGGATAAAATCCTAAGAATCTTGATGAACACCTTGAACATTCCCTCTTTTCTCCTCATTTCTCTTCTTTTCTCTTCTTGAATTCCTCTGAAAACCCTAAGCGTATTTTAGGAATCACTAAAACTGATTCCAATCAGTTTAAACTCTTAAAACCTTACCAAAAATGTTTAAATCTGATTGGGTAAGGAAAGGACAAAAACACCCCTCATATTTTTGGGTAACTTTCCTTAATTGGACAACCCGACTTCAAATGGGCATATCTCCCTCACACGAACTCAAAAATTAGAAAAATTAATAGTTTTGGAAAGAGAACTCATAGATCTTTCATTTGATATCTTATGAGTCTCCTAACTCATCATGTGCTAAAAGTTATGGTCGTTTGAAGCTAACCCAAAACTTAAAAGAACTTAGGAATGACTTGAATGAACTTCTAAAACCCTAAGTGTATTTGGATTTATGAAAACTGACCCAAAACAGATTTGTCCCCAAAATATTACTAAAATTCATTTTAAGCTGATTGGGTAAGGAAAAGACCAAAATACAGTTCATATTTTTGGGTAACTTTCCTTATTTGGATAGCCCGACTTCAAACGGGCATATCTCCCTCATATGAGCTCAAAAGTTAACAAAATTTCTGGCATTGGAAAGAAGATTCCAAGACCTTTCATTTGATGTCTTATAGGTCTCCTAACTCATCTTGTACTTAAAGTTATGGTTGTTTGAAGTTGACTCAAAACTTAAAGGAACTAAGGAATGACTTGAATGAATTCTCTATTATTATTTTTGGAACTCAAGGTGCTATATCTACTGACCTGACCTTAAAACTTAAAATTTTTTAAATTCCTTGGTAAAATCATACTCATAACGAAGAAGAGTTCGAGTCTTGGCTCAATTTTTTTTTTGGAGTGTTACATTATCTCTCCCTTGGGATCATTCATCCTCGAATGACGGCTAGACTGGGTATGTAACGGGGTTAATCTTACTATCTCTTTTGATTCATGAACTCTCTTACTAACATAGGCTGGACTGATTCGTACCAAGAGTTGGGACCTTCTATAACACCTAAATCAAGAACGATGCTATTGTCATGAACATAGTCACACTCTCTCTGAAGTTACCTCATCTTAAACAAAGGAAATTTGGGCATGAAGTAAGAATAGGAATACCATGTCTAGGGTAATATGACTGCTAAATATTAAGCTTAGCAACACTCCTCAACTATGCTCTTCTTCCCTTATACCATACCTCAACTACTGCAATAACATTAACTACCCCATCACTATCTCCCTTTCATAGATTACTGAACCTCTGCATACTTTCCTCTAACTCTTGGCAGTTTCACTACTACTGCTCATAATTTCATAACTTATGCTACTTTTTTGGGATTAAAAATATTACCCAAGCTCTAAACATACTTCCTCATATGGATCTCAGCTGAAATAAGGCTTAGAGAAGAGAGTACAACTCACTTTTAACTTGAACTCATGATTCATATGAACATGAGAGCATTTCTTCAAAACTCAACACTTCAGTCACTCTTGGGCTTCTCTCAAGCCCCTCTGGATTCTCGTGACTTCCTCAAGATTTTGCTAAGAGTTACTCATTGATAAAGAATAACTATCCTTTTCTCATTAAATGTGAATTCATCAAGAACATTCATGACATAAGGAGACCATGGAAACACATAATCACAGATGACTCCATAACATGAAACAAGCTACAAGGAACTCTTGGTCTCAAGCTTGAATAGGAATAGAAGGAAAGAGATAAGGATATCAGAACTCTCAACAGCCTTACTATCCAAACATACCATCTCCCCCTTGGGAGTAAACCCATACTAAGGCTAACATGAAAATAACATAGGGACCTTAATAAAACATTTACAACATTAAGAAATTATCAGCATACCCGCGCCTTCAACCGAAAAGAGCTCATTTGTCCTCTCTAGATCAGAGTGCATAGAAACGACCATACTTTGGAGCATTAGGATCCGGGTCATTAAGAGAAGCTTGTTTGGACTCTCTTCCTTTGGTCGTGAGTGTAGGGAAATTTTTCACTTGATGATCACTGTTTCCACAATTGGTGCAAATAGGTTTAGGAAATGGAGACCCACTATCTTTCTCTTGGTTAACCCTAAGAGTGCTTGAGAATCTTGGTTAGAAGCTCTCTTTTTGAACCTTGGTTGACCTTGCTCATCGGACCTAGCTCTCTTCATCTCCCTATTCTTTTTCTTAATTTTAGACTCCTCAATTTGTTGAGCAAACACCATAAGCCTAGATATATTCATGTCATCACGGAGCATTGTCGTACGACACTCTTCCTCAACTAGGTCGGACACACCCGTCACAAATCTACTCATCTTATGCCTCAGATTAGACACCAAAGATGGAGCATACTTAGACAATAGCGTAAATTTCAAGGAATACTCTTCCACACTCATGCTACCTTGCCTAAGGTTGATAAATTCTTCCACCTTAACTTCCCTCTTCTCACGGGGAAAGAACCTATCAAGGAATGCTTTCTTAAATACTTCACAATCTATGGGACTCGCTTCTGCCGGCCTATTGCTCTTCCATTGAGTAAACCAAACTTGGGCAACATCCTTCAATTGGTATGCGGCTAGCTCCGCTTTTTCTACTGAAGTCACCCCCATAAGATCAACTACCTTATACACCTCATCCATAAACTCTTGGGGATCCTCTCCTACCTTGGAACCAAGAAACACCGGAGGACTCATCCTCACAAAGTCCCTCAACCTAGAAGCCATAGTGCACACATAAAGGTTCACATGAGTCTCAACACCCCTATTGGCTTGGGCCGTCATAGCTTGGGCTTGATTTTTCATGGATTGAGCTTGAACCGTCATGGCTTGAGTCATCATTTGGATAGTGGTTCTAAACTCTTCTAGGGTCACATTTTCAACCGGAGCTTCATTGCCTTGAGAAACTTGAGGACCTTGGGGAGGAACTCCCTTATACACATTCTCCTCTTCCATCCTTCTTGTGTTCGCCCTTCTTGTATTCATATCCTATAGACACAAGAAAATGGTTAGGAAAAGGACTTTTATAGAGCTAAACTCTATGGAAAGACTTAAAGAGTAATGAAAGAAGTGTAGTTTCATAATATCTTATATCCTCTCATTCATAAATATGGCGTGCTTCACACTCATGAACAAGATTCTACCAGACGTGGCTTGTGAGACATCAATCCTAAAAACCATCCTAACATCTTGTGCTCTGATACCATGTTTTTCATGACCCGAGCCTACACTCCGGATGTGACACGACGTACAAGACTCTGAAGAGCCTCATACAAGCCTCATAACATTCATAACATAAGACATAAGAAAATGGTACGAAATTTAAAACTTTTAATCCATACAATTGAAAACTTTATTTAAAACAAAACAGCGGAATTCTAACTTGTCTCACATGGCCATCTAATACAACTAGAAACAAAGATAGGGTCACATCCCTTCAACATAGTATGAAACGTAAAACGACATGAGAGAAACTACTAAAGACTCGTATATGTCCTCGAATCTTGAAAACTCACCAAAAGCTTAAAGAATAGTCAATCTAAGCTTTACTCCGAAGAATTCAACTTAAGATCCGGAACCTACACTTTGTAGAAAAATAGAAGAAATATGGGTTAGCACACAAAAAAAAAAATACCAAGTATGATAGCCATGCAAATATCATGCTTAAAAAGGACATTTTTGTTAAAAATCATGCTATATGCCAATTTTGAGAAACATCATGCACTTTAGTATAAGAGGTTAAGATACAAGCATATTCAACATATAAGCTATTACAACACATTAGAGCCATCATCTTAAGTAACCTAAGCTATACTTGTGCAATGTAAGAATCGCATCCCAAACTACCATTCATACTAAGTACAACTTTGAAGCCACCAATAGATGAACTTACCATTCTTCATTCTCATCTTTGGTCAATAATCATAGATAAGGAATATTCACATTTAATAAGTCATGAAAAGGAAAGTAACTCATAATAACATTTCCAAGTTAAGCATTCATCGTTTCATTAAGCCTTTAAGTCAACATTCTCATTAGCTTCATTATGAGCACATTCATTTCATTAGACATTAAGACATTAGAGAACACACCATAGCCCTCTCAAAGCCTTCTCATGCAATACATGAATGGCATCCCATACTACCACCCACACTTCATAGAACCTATTGAGTAATCATAGCACGTATCTCAGATGATGGGAATAGGCCCTAACCGACATAGACCATGTGAGCTTAACATGGAATCCGGTGTCTCCCACACCGTAAGGGTTGGTCTACTTGCCTAAGGTAGAACCGGTAATTTAACTTAGGTGGATCCACTAGCTAATAACCTATGTGGGCATATAGTTATGGGATAAGAAAGATGTTCATTGAAGCCCGACCTAACGTGGGGAGAACTTCCATCATACCATATCCTCCCGGTGCTAATCTTACATTCCCATAGAGTAGTTCATTCTCATTAACATTATTATACTTGATAGGAATGCCATCGGCCTATCGAACCAAGGTACATTATTACACACATGAAAGGAATGCCATTGGCCTATCGATTCATGGTACATTATTAGGATAGCTCATTGAATCCTCATGAAAAGAATGTCATTGGCCTATCGATTCAAGATTCATCATTTCATTAGTTCATTGACTTATTATGAAAGGAATGCCATTGGTTTATCGATTCAAGACAAAACCTTAGAATACTTTATTAGTCATTTATGAAATGAATGTCATTGGCCTATATATTCATGTCCATTAAGTCATGATACATTAATTACACAAGAAGAGGATGTCCAAAACCTACCAATTCAAGGTACATCAATCAAGATCACTTTTAATTACACAAGAAGAGGTTGCCCTAAGCCTACCAATTCAAGATGTATCATTACATTAAAGAAACCCTTGACAATATATCATCATCATTCACAAGTGTACAATTGATAATAACCGTTCAGTAATAACACAATTGCATTGTAGTTATGATCACATTACTTTCATTGAAATCACCAAGCATATACATAGCAACATGATTATACATCAATCCTTCATAATATGCCCTCCAAGGCTATGAATTAATCTCAACCCAAACATCTAGAATATTACAATTTAGGCATGAATAATGACATAATTCAAGTAACTAAACCATTACAAGATCAATTGCATAATATTCATCTTACTACAATTCACCCACATCACATAGTCATAAATTAGGGTTAGGGGGAATCATGGATTCATGGGGGATTTTATCTTAAATTCACCATAAAACAGAAATTCAATCTCAATATATGATAATTAAAACATTGAAAACGTTTTGAGAAAGAATCCATGACCTAGAATGAAAACCCTTAGTTTTGGAGAATTTCCAACTTTGAAATTGAAGGTTTGAGGACTTCATGGATGGAAAGTAAACCATGAATCAAAACTACCATACCTTGAGTGAAGAGTCTCCACGAAATTGAAGAGAAAAGATGAACTCTTGAGCTCCAAACCTTGACTTCTTCATCTCCAATGGAGGTTTCTAGATATAATTATTTGGAGAGGAGGTGGTTTCTATTTTGTGTTTTGGGACAGTTGAAAAGGGGTAGTTAATAGTTTTAAAAGCCTTAAATAACTCTAAATAATCAAAATAAACCGACCCCTAACTTAACTAACCACCCTAGGAATTTACCACTTAGTCCCTGACTTGGCCGAACCTACGCAGACTTTCAGGTGTGACTCACACCACTTGACCCACGGACAGTGAGTGGAATCACACCCCATCCTACAGGTCCGTGGGTGGGGTCGACAACTCTCCATCTAGGGGTCTTAACCTATGGTTTGGTTTCACGGGGCATGGATGGACCTACGCCTAGTAGGTCCCATCCATAGGTCATGAAAGATTGGCAGTTTTGGTTCTTTGGGGCAGCCTTGGGGTTAGACTTTAGGGTCCTCCTCAAGGACCCTTGGTTGGTCCTTGGGGAGTCTTACCTTCACTTTTAACCCCTAAACCTCTCAACCCCTCAACCTAAGATCGAGAAGTCATTTTATGACATAAAACCCCATATCAAACTCAACAACTCACACGTAAGGCTCTAGTTTCACCTACAAGTTTTCCAAGGCGTTACATAAGGGGAATTCTAAAGCATAAATATAAGTTTGAACTGACAGAAAATAAATATACTTACCTCTTCTCAACTCACTCAACTCACTCAACTCACTCAACTCAAAGAAAATAGTTCAACTCAACTCAGTAAAAATAGGGCCCAACTCAATAAGAGGATAATCAACTCAGTGAAACCTAGTTCAACTCAACTCAGAGAAATAAGGGTCAACTCAACAATAAGATACTTTTCTTTGAATACTCAACTCTAAGTAAAGCAAAAATAAAAGATACAATATATGGAAAGCTTTTAAAACATTAGATACCAACTCAATGTATTGAAGATTACAGTAATAACTCAATTTGTATATAAAAAATACAATATAACTCCGTGGGAGATTCTCTAACCGACAAACATCACTATGAGCTATGTGATGATACAACGTCTAACTCACGCTGCCAGAACTATCCTATACTTTGTCTGGGTGTAGAACCTAGTACTAAGTGGATCCACTAGTTTATGCTAAAAAGCATTAAGGAATCATATAAAAAGTATGACTCTTTCTACCCACATTGACTACATGGTTTATGAGGGCTGTGAGTTGTCTTAACTCTCCCCCCTATCGGTGCTCAATACTACTCCCAAAATATAACTAGCTCATATTTTTAAAAATAGAATGTTTTAAGATTATTACTCAAAAATCTTTCTCTTAAAAGAGATGGTACTAAACCTACTCAAAACTCATTTGAAAATCTCAGTTTCCTCTCATCTTTAATGTAAAATCATTTACACGTGGAATAATTAGTTCCCATATATCATTTTAAAGAAAATGAACTCAGCTCTACTTGTCATCAACTGAGTGCTCATGTCTTTAAAACAATTTTTAAAAAGACTTCGTAAAATAGGGTTCATGCCAAATTATGGACCTGAAAGACTCAATTCAAGGTTTTCAATAACTATGCATAGAACTCAATACTTGGAATCCAACAACTCCAGAACTCAAGGAGTTAATGATACTACTGATCTCAAGAATGCTCAACTCCGAGGGGTCCATGCGGAATTATGGGTATGAACTACTCAACTCAAGGACTTTCATGGGTAACATGTAGTATTCCCATGATTAGAACTATAATCTCAAACAAATTAGGAACTCAATACTCAAGACTTAGAACTTGAAGATACTACTCCTGTTAAAGATACTCAATTTATGGAGTTCATGAGGAATTTATGGACATGAACGACTTGACTCAAGGATCTGAATGATAATGTAGACTCGTGAATACATTCTCCTCATTTTCATACTCACTTACTCGAGTCTTCAAACAATTTAAGAGTTATTGTTGAAGACTTCTCGAAAACACTCAAAAGACTTTCTCAAATTTTACTCAAATTGGTAGTTGATCTCGACGGATTCACAATTTAACTTAAAGACTTTCTTGAACTCTAATCTTGACTCTTCCTTGAATTTGAATTATGATTTCAAGGATCATGACTTGATATAGCATTTCTTGATGATTTTATGTAGGTTGGATAATAAAATTCACTAAGAGAGTGAAGTCATGTTTTGAAAGATCAAATACGGAATGAAGAATAGAGGTGGAAAGGACTTGACGTCCCTAGCGCAGCAGTGGCACACCGGGCCATCCCTCATTTTACTGAAGCTGGTCTGGAGTGCACTGCAGGCGCAGGGCGCCAGCCCCTCAGAAGCTACAGGGGCGCGCCGCCGAAGCTACATTCCAGACGAACTTTTCTTCAAAAAATAAGCCATCCCTACTTTGTCTAAACTCGAATGTTTTCCTCCAAACTCTTTTAGATCCTTAAACCCAACCTAATTACAGCGATACACCAAGAACAACACTCATTCACAACTTTCTCCTCAAGAACTCAACATGAACTGTATTATAAAAAATGAAGCAGAAAACTTCAAGAACTAAATAAGATTATCAATATACTCAATCTCATGGATGAAATTCTTAAAAGAAACTCATGATTGGCGTGTGGGCAAACAAACACAACACTATGGAAGCTTACATACCTCTTAGGATAAAATCCTTGGAGAAATCCCTCGAAGAATCGCAAGAATCTTGACCAATGCCTTGAACCATCCATGTTTTTTCCCTTTTTTATCTTCTTTATCTATTTTTGAACTCCTCTAAAAGCCCTAAGTGTATTTTAGGAATAACTAAAACTGATTCCATCCAGTTTAGACTCCTAAAACCTTACTAAAAATGTTTAAATCCGATTGGGTAAGGAAATGACCAAAATACTCCTCATATTTTTGGGTAACTTTTCTTAATTGGACATCTCGACTTCAAATGGGCATATATCCCTGATACGAGCTTGAAAATTAGAAAACTCGGTGGTGTTGGAAAGAGGCTCAAAGATCTTTCATTTGATAACTTATGGGTCTCCAAACTCATCATGTGCCAAAAGTTATGGTCGTTTTGAAGTTGACCCAAAATTTAAAAGAATTTAGGAATGACTTGAATGAACTCTCTTCTAAAACCCTAAACCTATATGGATTTATGAAAACTGACCTAAATCAGATATTCCCCTAAAATGTTACTAAAATTTATTTTAAGTTGATTGAGAAAGGAAAAGACCAAAATACCCTTCATATTCTCGGGTAACTTTCCTTATTTGAATAGCCCGACTTCAAACAGTCATATCTCCCACATACGAGCTAAAAAATTAGCAAACTCGGAGGCGTTGGAAAGATGATTCCAAGAATTTGATATCTTATGGCTCTCCTAACTCATCATGTAAGGAATGTTATGGTCGTTTGAAGTTGACCTAAAACTTAAAAGAACTAAGGAATGACTTGAATGAATTCTCTTTAATTCTTTTCTGAACTCAAGGTGTTATATCTACTGACCTGACCTTAACACATAAGAAATTTTAAATTCATTGTTAAAATACTACTTACAACGAAGGGTTCGAGTCTTAAGGAAGCTTGAAATCTTGCACACATCCCTACACTGAACATTATGTCAGGTCTACTTGCTATTAGATACAACAGTGATCCGATATTTCCCCTGTACATAGTCTGATTTACCAAGCCACCAGAATCACCATCTCCCAATTTTGAGTTGGTGCCCATGGGGGTGTCAATTGGCTTTGAATCAGTCATGTGAAACTTTTTCAGCAATTCGTTGATATATTTTCTTGATAAATTGAGGTCCCATTTGGAGTTTTCTTGATCTTCAATCCCAAGAAAAAGGTGTGCTCTCCCATCATGCTCATCTCGAATTCATTTCCCATCAGATTTGCAAATTTTTCACATAAGACCTTGGATGTGGCTCCAAAGATGATGTCATCCACATACACTTTAATGATAAGCAACTCTCTCCCTCTAGTGTTCAGGAAAAAAGTATTGTCAATATTCCCCCTCTTGGAATCACTTTTTAGCAAAAAGCTAGACATCATTTCATATCAAGCCATATGAGACTGTATTAGTCGATTAAGAGCCTTGTCTAGTTTTAACACATGATTTTGGAGATCAATATCTTCAAACCCAAGAGGTTGTTTTACGTACACTTCTTCCTTCAAGTCACCATTTAGGAAGGCACTTTTGACATCCATCTGCAACAACTTGAACTCCATATAGGCTGCAAAAGCAATGAGAATTCTAATGGCCCCCATTCTGGCAACCCGACCAAATGTTTCATCATAGTCAATGCCTTCTTCTTGATTATAGCCTTGAACCACCAACCTCGATTTGTTCCTTGTGATAATGTCATTTTCATCAACTTTATTTTTGAACACCCACCTAGTCCCAATAATAGTTCTTTCAGCAGGTCTAGGGATCAGTTGCCATACTCTGCTCCGTTCAAATTGATGGAGTTCCTCTTGTATAGAATTTACCCAGTAAGCAGAATCTGTCAAGGCCTCCTTGATGTTCTTTGGCTCAATGCTAGTTATGAAGGCTGAAAAAGCAACCAAATTTCTTACTTTGGATCTAGTCTGTATCCCAGAATTCAAAGAAGAAACAAGATTGTCTAGAGGATGAGATGACTAGTGTTTTCGCTTGGACTGAGCATTAAGAGGTTGAAGCTGATCTGTTTATTCTTCTTCTACTTCCTCATGAACATTCTCTTCATGTTGGGAAGATTCATTTGGATCTGCATTCACGGAGGTACCAGGTCCCTCTCCAGGCTCAACATCTTCTTTCACTTCTTCGGATGACTCCTGATTAGCATCTCCTGGATCTTAAGCACTTTCAGTCAGAGATTCATTCACTTCATCTCTCTGAATCTGAAGGAGTTCTTCGAGTTCATGCTCGTCTATGTGTTTTAAATCTGACAAGGCACCATCTTCATCAAAGATCACATGAATGCTTTCTTCAATGCACAAAGTTCTTTTGTTGTACACTCTATAGGCCTTATTGGAGGACGAGTATCCTTCAAATACTCCTTCGTCACTTCTAGGATCAAATTTTCCTAGATCATCCTTGCCATTGTGAAGTACAAAACACATACAACCGAAAGCCCTCAAATAGTTCAGCTTGGGCTTTCTGTTGTATAACAGCTAATAAGGTGTCTTGTTCAGCAAGGACCTGATCAAGCAAGAGTTGGTTACATAGCAGGCAGTATTGACTGCTTCGGCCCAGAAGTATTTCAGAAGATTTGAGTCAATAAGCAAAGTTCTGGCTATGTCAACTAGATTTCTGTTCTTTCTTTCCACAACACCATTTTGTTGTGGGAGCAGAGAAGTCATTATGAATTCCATTTTCAGCACAGAAGTTGTCAAACTTCGCATTTTCAAATTCAGTTCCAGGATCGAACCTGATCCCTGCAATCTTGCAGTCTAGCTTTGCTTGAATCATCTTGATGAAGGTCATCAGTACATCAAATGTTTCATCCTTGGACCTTAAGAACATTGTCCAAGTGAACCTTGAATAATTATCAACAATCACCAAAATGTACTTATTTCCACCCCTGCTCTGAATCCTCATAGGTCCGCATAGATCCATGTGAATAAGTTCAAGGGAACGAGAAGAACTTACTTACTTCTTTGACTTGAAGATGGATCTGATTTGTTTGCCTTTGACACATGCATTGCACACCTTGGTGTTACTGAACTTCAACTTTGGTAACCCCCGGACCAGGTCCCTGGAAGAAAGTTTGTTCAGCAGATAGGAGCTCACATGTCCAAGTCTTCTATGCCATAGATTGGCATTCTCACTTTGAGCACTAAGACAGGTAAGATCATCTCCCTCAGCAGTATCCAGGTCAGCAATGTATATGTTTTTTTGCCTTCTCGCTGTTAGAATTACTTCTCTTGTCACTAGATTAGTATTGGATGGAACTGCAGTACGGCCCATAGATGAACCTACGGTCCGTTGTTTGCAACTGCGGTTCCACACTGGGTCAAGAATTCCCTGATCTCGTTCAAGCATTGCCTGCCCATCTACGTTAACCATCTACGGAGCGTGAATGGACCTACGGTCCGTAGATCTCCGTAGAGCCCTTTTCTGCACATCATTCAATTGTTTCTCTCAGTTTCCACGTCTGAACATATTTCCTGCAAACATGATAAAAATGCATTTAAACTAGTACAAAATGTCCCTAGACACACTCAACTCTTAAGTGAAATGTATTAAAAATACAATAAACTGATGGTATATCAACACCCTCAACTTAAATTCGTTGTTTGTCCTCAAGCTGCTACTAAGACTCTAAACGACACTTGTATAGAAGCAAGCATTCAAGCACAAGCAATCATATGGCTCTCTATTCTGACTCTCTCTTCGAGTGCAAATATTTTCTCTTAAACTAAACAAGCTAACTCATGTGGATCAAAATATGACAAAGATCGACCAATCAACACACAACATACACTGTTTTGCTATCACCAAGGTACCAACTTTTCGACAATGTAACTAGTGCCCTTACTTCCAACGAAATCCCTTTTTCACAGAACGGATATAATTTTGAGTACAAGGATTCATTCAACACTCACGCTCATAAGTGATTTCAAGTACAATTAGTGCTCAATACCATAGGCTTGCCCTTATTTTCACTGCTTAGAATCTCCAAACTAGTTGCTAGGACCACTATAGGACTTTCTTAGCTTGTAAGGTAGGCTCAGGGTCAGGTGTGGTACATTTGGGTACTTTTTAGTGACTTTCAGCCCTTCTTGACATTACATTGGCTTTTTACCCCTTCCTTGACCGACTTTTGGCATCCTTCCATTTTAAGCTCTTTCCTTTATTTCTTTGCAACATGGATGTGACTTTCGACTTTTCGACTCTTATTTTTCACTTTCTTCTTCTTTCTTTCACTTTCTTTTTCTTTTGTTTCTTTTGCACAAAGTCACATCCTCTTTCATACTTTTTCCTCTCTTCAACACAAAACTGTTTTCATACCCTTTTTTCATTTGGTTTCCTTTTCATAGACACCCTCAACTTATGCATTTTGCATTAGTTGAGGTGCACAATGTCCGATGTCGGACCAGGGCCAAGATCAAGGTAACTTTTGGGCTTAGCCAGCCTCAACTTAGGCTTTTGGCCTAAGTCAAGGTACACATGTCCTAGGAGGGACCGGGGCCAAGACAATGTTTTTGAAGGGAAGGTGAGTTAGGTGAATCAAAAGAATTGGTCATATTTACGCTCAACTATTTGGATCAAAAGGGAATAATGTTATCATTTGGTTAGATCATTTTAGGCTTAGGTGGACTAAAATGAACAATGGCCTATGATCACTTCCTAACTTCTAGCCTAGATCATCCTAGCAGGACCAATGGGGCAAGTTCTAGATTGGTACAAAACTGTCTGAACAAACAACCATTCTCACACACTCTTGGCACATAGTTTCATTATCAGATTACCCAGTTCAAGTTTTAGCTTAGGTAATGAAATCAAGTTGGTTCTTTTTCATGTCATACTCAGAGCCAACACATTCAACTCATTCTAGCCTACAGAATTTAGCACATATCACATATTTTGGACGGGTACAATTTTTCTTCCTTTTATTATGCCATCATGCTTTTGTTCTTTCTCATGCTTCTACACATACAATCCTAACACATGCCGGTTCAACAGAAATTAAAACAGTCTCTTGGGGAAAAAGAACACAGGCAAGAAAACCCCAAGAGAGGATTATGAGTAGGGTTACTCAGACTTCACCCTATCACTCATAATTCGTTTACCCCACCCCCAACAAAACATAGTGCACTTGTCCCCAAAGCACAAAAATTAAAGAGTACAGGATTGGGTGAAGCAAAACTGTGGCGCATAGCGCCGAAGACTCATCAACAAGCGAGTGGGTCTGGTTTCCCGGAGCCCGCTGGATCAACACTTGGGTCACCCTCAGTAGTTCCCACATCTCTCATCTCAGCACCATCAGTAGTGCTAACATCAACTCTCGTTGCACCATCAGTAGTGCTCACGCTGCTAGAGACACCCACACTTGGATAAATTTAGGATACATGCTTGGGATAAACGGACACCATTCATGGTCCATAAATCGACCCACTGACTGTTGATGGGGTCCGTAGACCTCTGAATAGTCCTTTTTCTACAGATTTGTCTTTTCATCCCTGCATATGTAGCAACCATTAGACCTTTCTTTTTACAATTTCTGGACACTTTATAGACACGGATCATATGCTATATCTAGCCAACACTAATACAAAAAATAATACACCTATCTAAAGGATTACAAAAATTCAAATAATCGAAGAAAACTCCTAAATGGAAAAGAAAAACGTATAATTGGCTAGATTTTACATCTTGGGTTGCCTCCCAAGAAGCGCTTGATTTAACATCACGGTACGACGCAGGCGCCTTGATTACTCAGACTTCATCAAGATGCCATGCCTCTATCATTGCATTTACATTCTATGAATTTCCCATGTAGGTTTTTATCCTCCGTTGGTCGGCTATGAACCTTGTCCCACTCCTTTTATCGAGCTCAACCACTCCATGTGGGGACACTTGGGTCTCTCTGAATGGTCCAGTCCACAAGGACTTGGATCTTCCCCGAAAACAACACAACCTTGATTTATAAAACAACACCAAATCACCAGGCGCTAGTTTGCGCTTTTCTGTCTTTTGAGCATGGCGCTTCTTCTCCGTGTGCAACACTGCACCTAACTTCTCCTTACTAAACACTTCAGCATGTCTTTTGAAAGTGTGACTCACTATCGATACCGATTTAAGATCAATTTTCTTCTTTATAGACTTATAGACGTTAAAGGTCACCTCCTCCCTATTCAGTCGGAACTGCCCTCTCTCCATATCGACTAAGGCATGCCCAGTAGCAAGGAATGATCTCCCTAAGAAGATGGGGACCTCAAAGTCAACCTCGCAATCAAGTATAACAAAGTTTGTCGGAAAAATGAACGGCCCCACCTTCAGAAGGACATCTTGAAGCTATCCAATGGGATTTTTCACAGTTCTATCAGCCATAAGTAAATGCATCGCAGTTGGTTTTGGAGCTCCTAAACCCAACTTCTTATAAATCGACATTGGGATCAAGTTAATGCTGACACCCAAATCACACAAAGCTTTAGCAAAGTGCATCCTACCGATGGGGCATGGAATAGTGAAAGCTCCAGGATCATCTTTCTTTTGTACCAGTGACCTCGTAGAAGTGGCACTACAATGCTGCAACCTCTCATTATTCTCAAAACTGATAACCCTCTTTTTGGTCACCAAGTCCTTCATGAACTTTGGATACCTAGGCAAATACTCCAAAACTTCTAGCAAAGGGACATTGATAGAAAGTTGTTTCAACGTAGTTATGAAGCTGTGATACTTTCCTTCTTCAGCCTTCTGTACTAATCTCTGTGGGAAATGAGGTGGAGGTCTAGGCATGCGAACAACCTTTTGGGCTATCTCCGCTTCCTTCTCTGTGGCATTTTTAGTCTATTCGGTAACCTCAATCTCATCACCATCTGTTTCTACTAGTCTTTCTACATTGCATGGCATGGAGGGGTCAATAGTCTACTTTTCTCCACGAGTAGTGATTGCCATACAATGTCCATCATTCTTTGGATTATGGATGGTGTTGCTGGGAAGCGTGCCTGATTGGCGTGTATTCACAGTACCAAATAATTGACTAAACTGCTGCTCAAGTTGCTTTATTGACACTGCATGGGCATCAACTTTCTAACCAATTTCAAATAACTCAGTGCACATCTCTTTCACATTCTGATCAGTGGTGCCAAACTTCTTCAACATTTTTTACATCATTTCCTCAACGTGTGATATACTACCCCGAGCTTCCCTATTGCCAGATTCCCTTTTCCCAGAAGGGACGTAGGGACCAACTCTCTCATTCCTGTTACCATAGTTGTTGTCGCGATTGTAGTTCCCATCCCGGACATATTGACCCTCTCGGTTGTAGTTGACATAGTTTTGACCTTGGTTTCCTTGACCGTGGAGCCAATTATCCGTATTGAACCTTAGGCATTTGGAAGAAAACCCCCTGTCTGATCATTCACTTCATAATTATCTTCTTCATAGTAACACTCCTTGACATGTGGTGGAGCTCTAGTCAAATATTTCACAACATTTACCTTTTATGCACCTCCGCTCAAATGCTTCAACACCAACCCTAGTTCGGTCCTCATCTGAGCCATCTCCTCACGAATTTCATCTACCGACTAGTTGTTTGTAGCTTGAACGACAAACATGTTCCTCCTAGTAGCTAACTTTCTAGTGCTCCAAGTTTATTGTTCCGAGAGATATTCTCTAGTTTCTCCACAATATGCTCAAAATTGCACTCACCATATGAACCCCCAGTGATAATATCAAGCACTGCCTTATTGTTGTCATCTTGACCTCGGTAGAAATACTCCTTTAGCGATTCATTATCAAAATGGTGATTCGGAACACCTCTTATGAAAGCAGTGAACCTGTCCTAGGAACTACTCACAGACTCTCCAGGTAGTGCTACAAAATTGTTGAGTTTATTGTTGTGGTTCAGCTTCTTTGACACTGGAAAAAATCTTGCTAGGAACACCTCAGTCAATTGGTCACATGTATAGATTGAGTTATAAGGAAGCTCAATAAACCACACAGCAACATCGCTGGGCAATGATAGAGGGAATACTCGCAATCCAATGACATCTTTGTCCAAGTCCGATCGACCCACATAACTTTTGCAAACACTCCTTAGCTTGGCTACGTTAGCATGTGGATCCTCCGATGCCAAACCCGCAAACAAACCCCTTGTTGTTGGCATCTGCATCAAACTGCTAGTCACCACAAATCTATGCCCCTGAGGTACATGAGGTAGGACAAGAGGTCCATCAGATTCAGCAGCATTAAAGTTGACCCTATAGTTATCACGTAGTCTTGGCCCTGGTGAATCCTATACCCTCACTGCATCTCTCAGTAGATTCTCAGCTTGAATCTGATTATTCTCATCACCAATCCTTGGAGGCTGCAACCCAACACCATCTCCTAGCTATCGTCCATAGGATTAATTGGAGCTCCTTGATTATTCATTCTTCGCAAAGTTTTGTTTAGTTCTGGATCGTAGGGAGTAAGTCATTCTCCTTGACTCCGTGTACTTGGCATATACTAGAGTAGGAACGTGAGAAAGACAAAAACAAAAGAAAAAAATAAAATTAGGAAATAATTGACTAAAGTTCAATAATGTAGTTAAACTTACTCTAAAAGCCTTATTCCCTGGTAGCGGCGCCAAAATTTGATACTCTCAAATTACACCTCCCTAAAGAAGCATAAGCGATCGTTATCAAGTAAAGAACTCAACTTGTATGTTGGGGTCGATCCCACGAGGAATATGGTTTAGACTTAAACTTAACTAACGATTATATTTATTTAGTCAAAGTATTTCCGAAAACAAGTAATTATGGGGGGGGGGGGGGGATTTGTGAAACAAATTCAGGAAATTATGTAAGTATTCAGTGAGCAAGATTCAAACTTTAGTTGTTTTAAGCTGAGAACGTAAATAGGGTGTACGTGTTCCCCTTAAGCTCATAGCGCAGTAAACCTAGTAATAGCAATCCTTTCCTAGTGTATTACATGCAAAGTGATAAGTTAGGTATCTCTAATAACTTGGTCCGGCAACTAGATAATTTCATCCCACACCTTAGTCCAGCTACGTGTGTATAATTTACTAACCCATACCATTACCTCATATTAGACATCACATCGATGTATGGCTTAGTTTTCACCCTCGCACCAATAGACATTAGACTATTAGATAGTATCACACTAAATCTATGTTGATAATTCTTTTCTTATTAACTACCTACTTGGTCCGGTAAGTAGCAACAAGGCGAGTTCTAATGCGTGCACTGGTTAAAAAGACTTCTAAAAGAAAGAATTATCAATGCATGCAATAACACTATTCAAGAATTACTTATTGACTATTCATACGTTGTTAATCGCTCATGGTTCCCACAACCCTAGTTGTGGATTTCGTTACCCATAGTAGCAAGAACAAAGTTCATATTTTTAGATGAAGAAATCATGAACTTACATAATGAGAAGAATAAACGCAGAATCTCAAGTTGAATTTCAAAGCCAAAATCTTCAAAACGAATTTAGGAAATCAAGAATTACTAAATTTGCAAGTTAATCTCCCAAGTCAAGAACTAGAATAAAAGTAATAAAGTCTAGCCTCCAAAAATGAGGTTTACATGCCCTATATATACAAAAACAAGTCCTAACTATAAAGGAAATGAAATAACGAAATAATGATTCAGGATGCAGTTTCAATCTACGACACTGACCTACGGACCATGCATTGATCTACAGTCCGTAGGTCCCCTCCGTGGCTCAGGACTTAGGCAATTTTCCAATCTTCAAAATCTCCACTTCTCTTACTCAATCGACGGATCACCAGTACGGACCGTGGATTGATCTACGGTTCGTGGATACTCTTTTGTAGCTCCATACTTAGAATATTCAAAAGCAGGTACTGGAACCCCCTCTTTGAAGGATTTGACGGAACTGCAGTACGGCCCGTAAATCAATCTACGGTCCGTTATTTGCAACTGTGGTTCCACACTTAGTGAAGAATTCCCTGATCTCCTTTAAGACTTTCCTGCCTATCTACGTCAACCATCTATGGAGCGTGAATGGACCTATGGTCCGTAGATCATCTCCGTAGATGCCCTTTTCTGCACATCCTTCATTTGTGTCTCTAAGTTTCCACGTCTGAACATATTTCCTGCAAACATGATAAAAATGCATTAAAACCAATAAAAAATTGCTCTAGACACACACAACTCTTAAGTGAAATGTATTAAAAATACCGTAAACTCACGGTATATCACTCAGTGATATAGTCAATCAAGACATCAGCTAGATTGCTCAACTTCTTAACAGAATAAGTGTGCAAATAGTTTTTAATGTCAGAAAGTGTTACCTCTTCCTCAACATCTTCGTCATCGGAATTTGCCATGATAGAAAATATGGTGTTGAACACATTTTTATCATCCTTGACTGCAACCATTGATACGTCTTCAGGGTGTTCTGACTGATCTGACACACTAGAGGAGTCTCCCTAAACAGCAAGGGCCTTCTTTACAACATAGTTAGCAGCCGCTCTCCTTTCATTTTTTTTCAGGGATCAGGTCCCTTCTCATGTCCTTATCTCCCCCAGGTCTTGTATTTTCAGCCTTAGTCATAGGACAATCTGTGATAAAGTGTCCAGGCTTACCACACTTGTGACACAAATCATTTGAAGTTGCAGTCCTACCTAAAATTCCATCTTTTCGAAAGCCCTTATGTTTTATCAAAAAATTTTGGAATCTCCTAGTTATGTAAGCCATGTCTTCTACTTCATCAGATGTGTTTCCTGATGCCACCTTGAGGGATAGAGATTTATCCTTCTTCACTTCCTTCTTTGATGCCTCTTGATTTCTATTCATATCATGAGTTTGAAGACTTCTAATAAGAGCATCCATTGTGAGCACTTTCAAGTCCTTGGGTTCAGTGGTAGCATTAATCTTGCTCGACCGGGATTTTGGAAGAACTCGAAGAATCTTTCTGACCTGTTTGCTTGTGTGAACAGGTTCACCCAAAGACCGTAACTCATTCGTGATAGAGGCAAATCTAGTGCTCATTTCATGAATAGTTTCTCCTTCTTTTATACTGAAGTTTTCATATTGGGCAGTTAGCAGGTCTATCTTTGATTCTTTGACCTGCTCTGTCCCCTCATGAGTTGTCCGGAGACAATTCCAAATCTCTTTTGCGGACTCACAGGCAGAGATATGATTATACTCTTCAGCACCAATCCCACACACCAACAACTTCTTGGCCTTGTAGCTTTTCTCTATCTCTTTCTATCAGATTCAATGTGACATGTCTTCGGAATAATTCTTGTGATATCACCTTCCTTAACCTCTATTGTAGGTATAAAGGGACCATCAAGCACAATGTCCCACAACTCACTATCTTTAGCAATTAGGAAGTCGTGCATCCTCGTCTTCCACCAACTATAGAATTGGCCATTGAAAGGAGGTGGTCTTGTAGACGATTGTCCTTCTTCCAAGTTACGTGGAGAAGCCATTCTGCCCAGGAACCCCTGTTGGTGTTAACCAATATAGAAAGAACCTTTTCTGATACCAATTGTTAGAATATACGTGTCCACTAAAAGTCAATGTACCAGGTCCCTTGACACGTTTAGAACAATAATGCAACGAACAATAGTAAGACAAGAAAAATAGCAAAAATAACACAAGCACTTAACGTGGAAACCCCCTTCCTCTGAGGGCGGTGAAAACCATGACCTGTCCTCACAAGCTTTTCAAACCAAACTCCATTTCTTCCAAGTAGAGCAACGATTCAGATTACAATAGCTTGTAACATGGGAATTTACCTCTAAATCCCTTCCTTCTAAAAGTAGTATTTCCACTACAAATAGAACAACTAAGCAATATCACTATTGCCCACTAAGCTACCCGACCCAAGATAACTTAGAATTCACTAAGCAACACACGGTTGCCCACTAACCCACCTAACACTAGATGACTTAGAATTTGACTAAGCAGCGAACAATGTTGCCCACTAAACCAGTTTGACCCAACTGATTTAGACTTTTAGACGAACTGACAAAAGATCTAATTCCTTTATATTTTAGGATTAGATTTACAATGATAAGCATTGAAGTAAAATCCTAAGACAACTATGACACAAGCTGCTCTATCTGGTCCCTATTGCTCTTTGGTAAGTACTTCTTGTGAGAAGTGATTTTTGCCTTTTGCTCTGAAAATCTATGATGAAAAAACTAAGATTGTGTATGTGTGAAGAATTCCTTATGAGAATGTACACAACCTTCAAGGCAATGCAATTGGCTGAGATTTCTGCCACACTTGGAGACCGTGCACCAAACTTGTGTACTTTTTCCAACTGTCAATTGTACGGATATGAATGACGTGGATCAGGTCCCCTTACTAGGTCCTCTATTTGTCAAATCATCAAAACTACAAATAACAATTCATACAGGGGTCAGGGCCATTCCGGGATTGCGGTATTTGCAACGAGGAAGACGAGTCCACATTGTGTTTTTTTTTGTGTTCTCTCGCTGATGGAGTGATGAGTCCACAAATTGGACTCATTTAGGCTATGTTTTGATAGAATTAGTGTCTTTAAATATGCATATTTTGTCTCAATATTTGATGAAAACCCTTAAGTTTCAAGTATGTGGAATTTGAGGGAAAGCATGGAAACTACTTAGCAAAAAGGAACAAAGGCAGCTGAAAGAACGAAGAAATGAAGATCTAAGAATCGCCGAACCCATTCGGTGAGTCGCCAAAAGGTCTTATCCTCGCCTTTTGTTCCAGTGTGCTGAGCCCTGAAAGAAAGGATCAAATCGGCGGTGAAAAAGAGCAGTCGGCGTGTCGCCGAGAAGTTCCGCGAAGTAGTACTATGTCGCCCAATGATCCAAAACACTACAATGCTGAAGGATAGACCAAGATGGCAATGAAACCTACCAAAGGGTGGATCGCCGAGTTGATCGGCGATCTTGACTAACGGCACTGAATGATCTGCTGCAACACAGATCTTTGAAAACTATAAATACTCGTTGAAAGTTGTAGCTTAATATCATATTTTTGATATAGAATTTTTAACATAGAATTTTGAGTTCTAAGTTTGGAGAGGGTTTTGAAGAACTTGAAGATTAAAAGGGTTTCCACTCCAAGAATTTGGACTTGGGTCTTGTGGATTCTTCACTCTTTGCTTGTTTTGAGATTTAAAATGCAAATTCATATCGATATAAATTTCTATCTCTTTTACATGTCTAGCTAAAACCCAATTCTTGGGGTGTGATTTTGTGAATATGGGTTAGATTATTGATGTTTGCGTAATCAAGAAACAACTTCCGATCCAAGTGTCTACGATCATACAATAGTTTAGTAACCCAACCAAGGGATGGGATCGTCCCAACAGAGTGGTTTTGAGAATTTATAGAAAAATGGAATTTAATTCTAACTAGTCGTAGCTAAAGACATTAACGAGTAAAACCATTGCAAATTAAAAAAGGGGACACAAGAGTGTCAATTAACAATGGGGGTTTTTATCACAAATAAGGTAAAAATAGCAAAATAAACAAGGGTTTCTAAGTAATGAGAGGGGATCCTTGGGATGTGATGGGAATATGGGTTAAGCTAAATTATTGGGTACATGCTTGCGATAGGAAAATTATTAAAGTAATAGTGACTAGGCTAAGCTTTATTTGGGAATAAGTTCTCTCGAGCAACTTACCCCATTTCAAATGGGTTCATCTCGGACATCCACTTCCCACATGAAGACCAGCCTACGCCTTGCCCCACTCACTCTCTCGAGCTGAGTGTTAGGATATGGGACTAGGGTTCACTCCCTCGAGCTGAACCTCATTTCGACCCACGCCTTAGGCCATCAATCTAGTAGTCTTGATTTCGCGACTTCTCTCTCGAGCAAGCCGAAAACACATAAATAAACTTGTATTTACAACTACAAATTTGTTAAATTCATCCACAACTACTAGACGAAATCACCATTAAACTACATCTAATCTATCAGCAAACAAGACCCAACAACAATCTTAACCCATATTCGCTAAATCACACCCCAAGAATGGGGGGTTTTAGCCACACATCAAGAGATAGAAATTTATACCTAAATAAGCTTGCATTCAAATGGGTATGAAGATTTAAGTTTTGTTACAAGCCAAGAATGAAGAATCCAAGAGACCCAAGTCCAAATCCTTATAGATGAAACCCTTTTTTTCTTCAAGTCTTTAAAACCCTCTCAAACTCAGAGCGAAGATAATAAAAAGTACTATTCTATATGAAAATTATAATAATTGTTCGACACCTAAAACTACAACTCTAACTAGTATTTAAAGTGTTAACAGATTTGTGCTGCAGCTATTCGGGTTCGTTGGTCAGAATCGCTGATCAACTCGGCAATTCGCCCTTTGGTGTAGTTCATCGTCGTCTTGCACCAGTCCTCAACATCATCGTGCTCTGGGTCATTGGGTGACATGGTACTACTTCACGAAACTTCTCGGTGATGCGCCGACTGCTCCTTTTTCCCGCTGACTTGATCATTTCCTTCAGGGCTCAGCACACTAGAACAAAAAGCAAATATGTGATCAGTTGGTGATTCACCGAATGGGTTCGGCGATTTACAGATCCTCAGTTATTCGTTCTTTTAGCTTCTTTTGATCCTTTTTGCTCGATTGTGTCCATGCTTTCCCTCAAACTTCAAATACCTGAAACTTCAAGGTTTTCATCAGATATCGAGACAAAACATGCATTTGAGGACACAATTTCTATTAAAATATAGCCCTAAATAAGTCCAATTTGTGGACTCATCAATACCCCTAACTTAAACTTTTGCTTCTCCTCAAACAAACTCAAGTTCAGCCATTCAAAAAGGGTGTCTCGAAAAGTGCTACACAAGACTCAATTTACTTATGCAAAGATCAAATGTGCACTCAAAGATTCATGTTGTGACTCACCAATATCATTGAATCTCATGCTCACAATACTTGCTTCAAATGCAAGTTCAAGCTCAACTATAGTGTTCAAATGCCCTCACACAAAGAATGATTCCATATTCACACCATGATTTCATAGTTTAAAGCTTTGGAATTAGATGCAACGCTCACACTCACAAAGAAGAACATAATGCATGCTTTCATCCATAGGTTTGCCCGTATTTTCCAATCAACATTTGTTTCAGCTCACTCAAGATCAAAAATGTCTTTTCAAGGCTTGTAATGGGGCTGAGTGTAAAGGTATGGTCATTTAGGCTTAGTGACTTTCCTCCTCATGAAATGTGGTTCGCACAACACTTCCTTTCCATTTCCTTCATCATTTTCATTAGTGCTCATAAGTCATCTTATTATTCACTTTCCATGGATTGCTTGGAAACCCCATCTCTTTTGTACTTTATTTCACAACTTTCTTTTTCTTTCTCTTCTGTCTTTTTTTTTACTTCATTTTTTTTATGGAGGGGTTTCCATTTTCCTCAAAACCATGGGAAGGAGGGACTTTCTTTCACTTCTTGACTTTCCCTTTTCCTTTCACCACACCCCCAACTTAGACTTTACTTCATGAGGATTATGTTTGATGGATTAAGAAAGGTCTAGTTTTCATCAAGTTTTCTTCCAAGGAAAGGTAAGGCTGAAGGGGTGTTCAAGAGAGAATCACACACTCACAAGGTAGGTCAGAAATGAGGTATATGTCAAATTGATTCACACTCTTCGAAGTTGCCTATCATAATATCAAGAGATAACATCACTTAGTTGACCGGACCAACAGGGAAAATTCTAGGATCTATCATGCATAGTTCACAGGTAAGCTCACCATACTAGACATTGACACTACAAGTTACACAAGACTCCACACTTTCGCTAGTGTGCAATAATCATCACAAGAGAACCAGTTTGATACAGGGCTAGTCATAACGAGATGCAAAGAGTTCACATACTGTCTATGCAACTTCATTTGGCCTCATCGTAGACGCGCGTTCATGTTTGTTCGATTGAGAGTACTATTCAAGTCATCGATATTGATTGGAATCGTGACTCAATTTTTTGCAAAAGAATGACCACATTCAAGAGCATATAAAGGGTGGCAAATATGTGCGAAAAATTCAAAAAATTTCGGAAGGGTCAAAATCATTTTACAATTTAAAACAAGAAGGGATCCATAAGCTCAAATGTCCACACATGCGTAGTATCTCAACAAAATTTAAACAAAACAATCCAAATATCAACACAAAGTACGAGTAGCACACAAAAGGTGGGCCTCACATCACCATAATTAAAAAGTATTTGTCCTCAAATGCAAATAACAAAAATATCTAGCAAGTCAATTAAAGAAAAACAGAGAGGGAGGTAAAGAGGGAATCCTGTCTAAGCAGTTGCTCCATCTGTTTGGGCATCAGTGCCCGGTGTGTCCTTCGTCTGAATTTGGTTCTCTTCTGAAGCTGCCGCAACGAGGTTAGCCATAATCATCTCATCTAAATCATGAGTTGCTCCAAAGGTATGTATCGCATTGATGAATCCTCGATCACACAAAGTGACGGTAGTGAAATGACCCAAAAAGTTCTTAAAAATGTGCTTCGGAAGTTACCGGAAACTTGTTTAGCTATATATAAAAAAAAAATCCGTTTCGTTTTTCGAAAATTCGACTTCATATTCTTGTTTAGGGGGTCAAATTGAGTGGGAAATGGGTCTAACCCAAATTTTAGAGCAACCGTATCAAAATTCGAAATTTCCAAGTGAAACCTTTTTCGAGGGTCTACTTTGGAGGGTCATATCTCCTAGCACACAAATTATTGGGTGACCAATAACATATCCATGGAAAGCCCTTTGAGTTAGCTACCTAACGCACTTCGTTTCACCTCATTCGGAGTTCGGACGAAGAAGTTATGCTCATTTTCGTAAAATCTGTCCGGCAGGAAAGACAATTTCCAGTGAGCGTTTTTACTGTTCACCGGCCTAATTTTTTTTTCTAAGTGTTGGACCATTTTTCCAAAGGGCATATGTTCCTTTGACACATACTTAGACACATTTTCCCTCATACTAAAACATTTCCCAAAACACCTCTCTCATACTTAGACACATTTTCTCTCAAGTTCTCTCAAGAACCCTAATCCAAAACCTTCCTCAAGATTGAAGAGACTCTTGCTCCAAGTTCCAAGCTTCCATTGAAGACACTCTCAAGACCTTCATAAAAACTCAAGGTATGTGGTGTTGAACTCATGGGTCCTTCCACCCATAGTGCCTAGATTCTATTCTACTCATTAATTCATGGTTTAAGTTAAGATTCATAAATTAGTCTTGTTCTTTGTAATAATTTCCTGCGCATTGAATTTTAAACATGAAAAGTGAATGTTTTGAGCATGTTGTGACTCTAGAACTTGAACCTAAATTTGGAATGGATGTGGAGATTTTCATGTGGTATTGTGGGTGTTAAAAAGGTGTTGTTGTAGGTTGTTCACTGGTTTGGCTGCATAATTACTACCCTATTTTCCATGCTCTTTGATTCCATTACATGCCTTTAAGGTGTTTGACAAAATGTCCAACTATGGAGAATTGATGAATCGATGCTTTAAAGCTTGAGTTATGAGATGTATGGAAATCCAGAGATGTGTTGATGACAAACTAAGCTTGTGTATATGTTCATTCCATACGTGAGATTGCATTAGAGCCTAATGGGAATTTCCTATATAAAGTGTTGCATGACCATGCCCGGTCCGGGGGAAAAGAACCGGACAACCATGTGAGAGGTTTATATCTCACCACCTAGGATGCTTGGGGTGTGACCAACATCAACCATGTGAGAGGTTTATATCTCACCACCTAGGATGCTTGGGGTGTGACCAACATCAACCATGTGAGGGGTTTATACCTTGCCACCAGGGTGTCCGGGTGTGAACGGCATCCCCATCCTAAGTTGGGGTTATAGATTGGTTGGATCATGCATACACATATGATATCTACTATTAGTATATATTTACTTAAACATGTTTTGACTTCACTTTGATCATGCATCCTCATATTGTTATTCATAATGCCTATGAAACTATTTCTTGTATTTCGATTGTGTCCTTGTCTATTGTTGTGTTGCACCCCGCATACTTAGTACATTCCAAGTACTAACACATATTTTTCCTACATGATGTCACCATGTAGGGACCAGAGCTACTCTTGATCCTTCTCTTCATTCACGTGGCTAGTACGGTGCTTATCCGAGTTGTTGGTGAGTCCTCAATGATTCGAGGGCTATGTTATGTTTCCTACTCCTATGTTTTGAGACTTTAGCTTGCAATTGTATTTTGACTATGAGGGGAGCCGGTAGTATGTCATGGCCCCGTCCTATCTATGTATGTAAAGGTGTGCGTTGGACAAGTATTTTGTAAATGAGCTTGACTCTCGTTGTATGATGTCATTTTGAAATGGTTTGCCCTTAGTCCCTATTTCCCGTTAATTAATGTTGAATGTACTTCCGCGACCGATGAAGTGTGATGACAAGTTTGAGAGGCTTGTTTGGGGTTCCTTCAGGTTCCTCATTCGCCATGTCACGTCTAGGCCCTAGGCTTGGGTCGTGACAGGTAGTGATAGCATCCAAGGAAGCTCTACTCCATTGAAGGACAAGGATGACGCTTTAGAAACTCCAAGGAGGCCCATAACAAGATCTCAAACCAAGGAGTTCAATGATAAGCTCAATGGGCTTCAATCGCTGATCCAAAGGTTTCTTATTGGGGAAGAAGAGCTCAAGCCCAAGGGAGAGGAATTGTCCAAATGGTACAATTATTTGGTGGCCCAAATTCAAGCCCAAGATGAGGAATTTTAAGGTCCAATTTCGTGCAAAAAAGGTCAAGAAGAGTCCAAGAATCAGCCACAACAAGAGTTGCTTTCTGCCCAAGTTTTGAGAGAAGACTAGTCAAACTTTCCAAGATTGTCAAGATTCTTTTCCTAGTTGGGATTTACCTTATTTATTTATTTATATATATGTTATTAATATTTTCCTTAGTCTATTTATGGTCTCCTAAGTACCATTTAATGCTTTCCTAGAAGTACTAAATTTGTTCCTAGTTAGGTTACTTTATTTCCTTTCTAGAGTAGGATTCCTTGTAATTGTTTTTTTAGGGTTTGGCTTCTTGGACGTTTTTCCCTTCTCCTATATATAGGAGTCCTTTTCATTCATTAAAGACAATTTAGATTGATATTAATAATATTTGAGAGAGTTCTTTGAACCTTTGTGACTTGTTCTTTGAGAATTTATCTTTAAACCTTTACTAGTTTCATAGTTTAAGGTATAAAGTAACTTCTTCTTGTGATATCTTTGGTTTCTTTTTGGTATTCTTTAGAAGGTGATTAGTTTCTACATACTAATTATTGTCTTTAGTTACTCATAAAGCGGTCAAGGTCCAAATCTATCGTTTTGATTCGTTTTCTCAAGTAAAGGCGTTAGATTTCTTCCATAAATCTATACGTTGTTACTTGGATCTTTTCAAGGCCTTAGAACATCTAATCTTTGGAAATTCGTGGATCTTTCCTTCGAATTTCCCATATCTTTATTTAGTTTTTTTGTTTCTTTTCTTTGTGCTTCCGCATTCTAATATTTAATTCTCTATTTGTGATCTCCCTTAACCTTGCTGTTATCAAGTGGTATCAGAGCGGTTCTATCAAGATTCCGTTCTTGATAAATCTTGGGATTTCTTCTTAGAGCAAAAAAAAAAAAAAAAAAAAAAAAAAAAACGTGAACAGTAGCGTCGTGAAAAAAAAGAAAGAAAAAAATTATTACAGTTGCGTGAACAGAAAAAAAAAAAAAGTTATAACTTGCTCTCTAAGAAATCTGATTACTTGTCCTCCAAGAAATTTGATTACTTGATACCCAAGAAAGCTTATTACTTGCTATTCAAGAAATCTTATTACTTGCTCTCCAAGTAAACTTATTACTTGCTCTCCAAGTTTTGCATTAATTTGTTTCCAAGCAAGAAGGTAGCAAGAAGAGGGGATTCTAGACCTTTAAGAATAAGAGGAATTTTTTTTTCTTGTTCTTATAATTCTAAAATAAGTTCCTTTTTATTCGCGTTTTGTTTCAACTAAATCCTACTTGTTCTAGGACTAGTTCTTTACTTTCTTTTGTACCCCAAGATTCCATATTTTATTACTACGAACTTGATACACGTTTTGGTTTAATTATAAATCTACAAAGTATTCTCGTTCAAAGGTGATTTTGAGTGGAAAAAGGCAAGTGTGGGTGAGTTTTAAAAGAGGGTAAAAGCCATATTAAAAGTGTGATACTTGATCATTTATTCTTTTTTTTTTTTTAGATGTCTAATTCAGGTGGTGATGAGGAAATGGCTCGTTTAGAAGCCGAGGTCAAAGGAAGGAACGACTTCACCCTTCAAGCTATGCACCAACAATTTGAGAGATGGACCCTTCAATTTCAAGAGATGAGGGATATGATTATCGAGCAGAATGACACCGTAGCTGCAATTAGGAGGGAGAATAATGTTGTACCCCCAAATAATGTTAGACCCCAAGTTAGAAGGAATGTACCCCATATCCCTTTTGTAAATCCTGAATATGATAATGATGATTTTGATGTTGAATTTAATCTAGAAAGAAGAGATAGGAGGGGACAAAGAGGTAGAGTAGAAGATGATAATATAAATAGTATAAAGATGAAGATGCCATCTTTCAAGGGGACAAGGGATCCAGACTTGTACCTTGATTGGGAGAGACGAGTTGAAGCCATCTTTGATTGCCATAACTACTCTGAGGGTAAGAAAGTTAAACTTGCTGTTGTTGAGTTTTCTGATTATGCTGCTTCTTGGTGGAAAAAGCTTGCTAGGGACAGATTGCAAGAGGAGTTACCACCTATTGCTACGTGGGCAGAGATGAAGAGGGTAATGAGGAAGTGATTTATTCCATCATACTTCCAAAGAGATCTACAATCTCGCCTTCAACGCTTGAAGCAAGGCTCCATGTCGGTGGATGAGTACTTCAAAAGCATGGATATGGCTATGATCCAAGCTAACTGCATGGAGGAAGAAGAGGCTACAATAGCTAGATTTTTAAATGGTTTAAATGCAGAAATAGCTAATGTAGTAGAGATACAACAATATGTAACTTTAGATGAGTTAGTTGATTTGTCTGTAAAAGTTGAAAAACAAATTGAGAAAAAGCAGCAAAATAACTTATGGAGAAGTCGATCAAACACTATCTCTAAGAAGCCATGGTTAACTCAAGAGGGGAAAGCTCCTTCCAAACCTCAAGATGATAGAGGTAAAGGTAAGGTTGAGGAGGGAGGTAAAACCTTTAATCCTAAATCTTCTAAACCTTCAAGTTCTATTCAATGTCACAAATGTCATGGAAGGGGGCATATGATGCATGAATGTCCAAGTAGAAGAAACATCCTACTTAGAGAGAATGGAGAATATGAGAGTGAAAAAAGTGAGGGGGAAGAAGAAGAGGGAGAAGGTGTAAGTGAGGAAGATGATTTGGAACTGCCTAATGATGGTATAATTGGGGTGGTTAGGAGAATTATGACTATCAATTTGGGTAGTGTTGATGAAGGGCAGAGAGAGAATTTGTTTCATACTAGGTGTGGGATAAAAGGGAAGACTTATTCTATGATTATTGATGGGGGAAGTTGTGCAAATGTGGTGAGTTCATACTTGGTGGATAAACTAGGAATTGCATGCATGAAGCGCTCTACCCCATATAGGCTCCAATGGTTGAATGATTGTGGAGAAGTAAAAGTAAACAAACAATGCATGATTTCATTCAATGTTGGTAGGTATGAAGATGAGATTCTTTGTGATGTAGTTCCAATGCAAGCATGTCATGTTTTACTTGGCCGACCTTGGCAGTATGATAGGGATACTACTCATCATGGGAGAAAGAATAGGTATAGTCTTCTGCATAATGGTAAGAAGTATACTCTTGCACCATTATCTCCTTCTCAAGTGTTTGAAGATCAAAAACGATTGAGGGAAACAATGGGAAAACAAAAGGGAGAGGTAAAAAGTGAGCTTGAGGGAAAAGAAAAAGGCCAAGAGATAGAAAAAAAGAGAGATGGCCGAGAGAAAGAGAGAGAGGGCAGCGATCTAAGTAAAGAGGTAAAAGAGGGTGTGAGTAAAAAAATAAAATGTTTTGGTGAGAGGAAAGAGGCTAAGGAAAAGAAAAATGAGAGCCTTTATATAAAAGCCAAAGAGTGTTTGAATGCTAGGAGAGAGGGACTGCCCATAATACTACTTACTTACAAAGAAGTATTGATTAATTTTGAACAACTAACTCCTTTGCCAAATAGTGTTTCTTCTCTTTTGCAGAATTTTGAAGATGTTTTTCCTGATGACACTCCAAAGGGATTGCCACCTTTGAGAGGGATTGAGCACCAAATAGACTTTGTGCCTGGGTCTCAACTTCCTAATAGGCCTGCCTATAGGAGCAATCCTGAAGAGACCACAGAATTACAACGGCAAGTTGAAGAATTGCTTGTAAAGGGATTTGTTCGAGAGAGTATGAGCCCATGCTCTGTTCCAGTCCTATTGGTCCCCAAAAAGGATGGAACATGGAGGATGTGTGTAGATTGTCGAGCCATCAACAAGATAACGGTAAAGTATCGCCATCCTATCCCTCGTCTTGATGACATGTTGGACCAACTGTATGGTTCCAAAATCTTTTCTAAAATTGATCTAAAGAGTGGTTACCATCAGATTCGTATGAATCCTGGAGATGAATGGAAAACTGCTTTTAAGACCAAATATGGACTTTATGAGTGGTTAGTTATGCCCTTTGACTTGACTAATGCACCAAGCACTTTTATGAGACTAATGAATCATGTTTTTAAAGATTTCCATGGAAAATTTATTGTGGTGTATTTTGATGACATCTTGATCTTTTCTCAAAATCTGGATGAACACTTAGAGCACTTAAAACAAGTTTTTGAAGTTCTTAGAAATCAGCGCTTATTTGCTAATCTCAAAAAGTGTACTTTTTGTGTGGATCGTGTGGTTTTCTTAGGTCTTGTGGTCAGTTCTAAGGGAGTTGAAGTAGATGATGAGAAAATCAAGGCAATAAAAGAATGGCCTAAACCTAATAGTGTAACTGAAGTTAGGAGTTTTCATGGACTTGCTAGTTTTTATAGGAGGTTTGTGCGAGACTTTAGCACCATTGCTGCTCCTTTAACTGAAGTTATTAAAAAAGATAAGGTTTTTACATGGGGAAAGGAACAAGATGATGCATTTAACTTGCTGAAGGATAAATTGTGTTCTGCGCCTCTTTTGCAATTGCCTGATTTTTCTAAGTCTTTTGAAGTTGAGTGTGATGCCTCTGGTAAGGGCATAGGTGCAGTTTTGATGCAAGACTCCAAGCCAATTGCCTACTTTAGTGAAAAGCTAAGTGGAGCAACATTGAACTACTCAACTTATGATAAGGAGCTATATGCCTTGGTGAGGGCGTTAGCTACATGGCAGCACTACTTGTGGCCTCGAGAATTTGTGGTCAAGACTGATCATGAGTCATTAAAATACTTGAAGAGCCAAGGTAAACTTAGTCGTAGGCATGCTAAATGGGTAGAGTTTATTGAAACTTTTCCTTATGTAATTGCTTACAAACAAGGAAAGGAGAATGTGGTTGCTGATGCACTCTCAAGAAGGTATGTTTTGATCTCTACTCTTACTTCAAAGTTATTGGGTTTTGACCAAATCAAGTTCCTCTATGCTAATGATTCTGATTTTGGTGAGATTTTTGCTGAATGTAAGTTAGGTCCTTTTGAGAAATTTAATCTTCAAGATGAATTTCTATTCAAGGAAAATAAATTATGTGTTCCTAACTGCTCGTTGCGTGAACTATTTGTTAGGGAAGCACATTGTGGAGGGCTAATGGGACATTTTGGTGTACCCAAAACACTGGAAATACTTTCTGAACATTTTTATTGGCCTAGCATGAGAAAGGATGTTGAAAAAGTGTGTTCTTATTGTCTTGAATGTAAACAGGCTAAGTCTAGAACATTGCCGCATGGTCTTTATACTCCTTTACCTGTTTCTAATTCCCCTTGGATTGATATTTCTATGGATTTCATATTGGGGCTGCCAAGGACTAAGTATGGTAAGGATAGTATATTTGTGGTAGTAGATAGATTTTCTAAAATGGCTCGTTTTATCCCATGTAAAAAGACTAATGATGCATCTCATGTGGCTGACTTGTTTGTAAAGGAAGTGGTTAAATTGCATGGAATACCTAGAACTATTGTTAGTGATAGGGATGCCAAGTTCTTAAGTCACTTTTGGAGAATTCTTTGGGGAAAGTTGGGAACTAAATTGCTATTTTCTACATCTTGTCACCCACAAACGGACGGGCAAACGGAAGTGGTTAATAGAACTTTAGGGAACATGTTGAGGGCTATTTTGAAAGGTAAGTTGACTTCTTGGGAAGATTACTTACCTATTGTAGAATTTGCTTATAATAGGACCTTCCATTCTTCTACTGGTAAGACTCCTTTTGAAGTTGTATATGGATTCAACCCCCTTACCCCCCTTGATTTATTGCCTTTGCCTACTAATGATTTTGCTAATCTTGATGGTAAGAAGAAGGCTGATATGATGAAGAAAATTCATGAACAAACAAGGCTTGCAATTGAAAAGAAGAACAAGGAAGTTGCATTGCGAAGGAATAAGGGCAGAAAATATGTTGTTTTTAAACCTGGTGACTTGGTTTGGGTGCATATGCGAAAGGAAAGATTTCCTTCCAAAAGAAAGGCCAAACTAGATCCTAGAGGAAGTGGGCCATATAAAGTCCTTGAAAGGATTGGAGACAATGCTTATAAACTTGATCTTCCTGGTGAGTTCCAAGTTAGTGCTACTTTTAATGTTTCTGATCTTTCCCATTTTGATGCAGATTTGAATTCGAGGACGAATTCTCTTCAAGAAAAGGGGAATGATAGCATCCAAGGAAGCTCTACTCCATTGAAGGACAAGGATGACGCTTTAGAAACTCCAAGGAGGCCCATAACAAGATCTCAAACCAAGGAGTTCAATGATAAGCTCAATGGGCTTCAATCGCTGATCCAAAGGTTTCTTATTGGGGAAGAAGAGCTCAAGCCCAAGGGAGAGGAATTGTCCAAATGCTACAATTATTTGGTGGCCCAAATTCAAGCCCAAGATGAGGAATTTTAAGGTCCAATTTCGTGCAAAAAAGGTCAAGAAGAGTCCAAGAATCAGCCACAACAAGAGTTGCTTTCTGCCCAAGTTTTGAGAGAAGACTAGTCAAACTTTCCAAGATTGTCAAGATTCTTTTCCTAGTTGGGATTTACCTTATTTATTTATTTATATATAGGTTATTAATATTTTCCTTAGTCTATTTATGGTCTCCTAAGTACCATTTAATGCTTTCCTAGAAGTACTAAATTTGTTCCTAGTTAGGTTACTTTATTTCCTTTCTAGAGTAGGATTCCTTGTAATTGTTTTTTTAGGGTTTGGCTTCTTGGACGTTTTTCCCTTCTCCTATTTATAGGAGTCCTTTTCATTCATTAAAGACAATTTAGATTGATATTAATAATATTTGAGAGAGTTCTTTGAACCTTTGTGACTTGTTCTTTGAGAATTTATCTTTAAACCTTTACTAGTTTCATAGTTTAAGGTATAAAGTAACTTCTTCTTGTGATATCTTTGGTTTCTTTTTGGTATTCTTTAGAAGGTGATTAGTTTCTACATACTAATTATTGTCTTTAGTTACTCATAAAGCGGTCAAGGTCCAAATCTATCATTTTGATTCGTTTTCTCAAGTAAAGGCGTTAGATTTCTTCCATAAATCTATATGTTGTTACTTGGATCTTTTCAAGGCCTTAGAACATCTAATCTTTGGAAATTCGTGGATCTTTCCTTCGAATTTCCCATATCTTTATTTAGTTTTTTTGTTTCTTTTCTTTGTGCTTCCGCATTCTAATATTTAATTCTCTATTTGTGATCTCCCTTAACCTTGCTGTTAGCAGGTAGGGTAAGTGGGAATCCTCCTACTGGAACTGGCTTCCTTGCTCTTTGTCTTTGCTTTGGTTTTGTTCGACTTCTTTGCATCTCTCCTAAAATTTTGTGATCTTATGTGTCTGGGTGGCACGTCTTTTCGTGCAACTTTGGACCTAACCATGTCTAAAAAAATCTTGCGATAACATTAGAACATGACACACTAAGCAGAGAGATATTCAAATATAGGCAGGTGGTCATTCCATTCGGTATGTCACCGAATACCTTTAGCAAGCCACGGTTAGTCCACCGAAGGTTACAGTGCAGAAGGGTTAGGGGTGCATTAAAAGGGAGATTAACATGATATTTGGCGAATCACTGAGTACACTTGGCGATTATGTGATTCTCGGTAAAAGTTTCAGCTGCCAGATCAAATAACACATGATAATAAGGGGGAGATGGGACTCTTAGGTGAACCGCTGAGTGGTTTGCGAGCTCATCATAGCTCGCCGAATGACCCAATGTGCCTACTTTTGACCCAACTTCTCGAAATCGGCCCCGCAAACCCTGAAAACACAGTTAAAGCATAAATAGCACAAATTCGACCACGACCCATATTCTACGAATACCACCCATCACACATTAACTCAACTAGACAAATCAGAGAACAAGATTTCCACAGCTTAAGGAAGATTATTGAATAACAATCGACAATTAACCAATTCTATCCAATTAGGGAGGTTCAATAGATTTTAACAACATCAACGAGTTTGAAAATGAGTACTATACTGACAAAATAATTACGGGTATTGAGAAGCTTACCTTATGTACTGATTAAAATACTATCAAAAGTTAGGCGGCAATGCAATCCAAATCCACGCACAATTCAATGAACCAAAATACTCCAAAAATGCAAGAAATATAAAACTAGAGTGCAGGTGTGAGTTTGGGGAGGTGAAAAAGTGATGGAAAGAGAATGAAGTTAGAACTTTTTAAACATTCGGTTGAAAGATTGTCCAGTTTTTGTCCATTGGGTGACATTTGTCCCGATCACCGAACCTATTGGTGATTCGCTGAGTTGTCACTTGTCTCACCGAGTTTTACAGATCCAAACCCACACTGGGTTGGATCAAACGGTGGGGTATGTCAGGGTTGCCAAACCTTTCGGTGATTCACCTACCAGGTCTTTCATTTGCCAATCTGTACTTCTTATTCAACATTTACATTTTCACCAGCGCATTCAACACACCATTATTTTATCAAAGACAATATAGAAATCAGAACACGGGTTTTGGGTTGCCTCCCAAACAGCGTCTTAGTTAACATCGTGGAACTACGCAAGTCCACCTTCAAAACTCACTCTTGGGGTTATCCATAGTGTCACTAGGCAAACCCCCTTTCTCTCTCGGATTGAGGTGAGATGAGATATGACCCATTTGGTCTCCAACTTCTTGATTGAAACAGAATGGGAGGTGATGGTCTGGCTAAGGGTAGAAACGTCTTCTTTCATGCCGTTCAACATTTTGTCTGACCCTTCAACTTTGTTGAGGATACGCGAAAGCATATCCTCAGACTTACCACCGTACGAATCCTTTGGCTTTTGGCGCTCGAGGGGAGGCACATATTTGTCCTTCTCCCCACCCTTCCAATTAGAATTTCGGTCTCTCCATTCACAATCCTTCCATCCTTCATCTCTAGCCAAACCTTGGTTACCACCCTACCTTGGGTAGTTTGAACGATAACCACCACTTTGGTTCTCTAGGTAGTTCACTTCCTCATTATACAAGGCTTTAAAATTCACCTCGTCGGGATTTACGCACCCAACCCCCATAGTATTGACATCACAAGAACCAGCCCCCATGACATTTTTGGATAAAATATCAAGATCTGTCATGATATTGGCCAAGTTTTGGTCTCTCTCATTAACTTTGTCCATCTGCTCCTTGGATAGTTTGAATGTGAGAGGGGAGACTTGGTCTTCACGGGTATACCATGCCCTATTGATGGTCGTATTGCCATCTAAAAGCTAGGCTGCTACTGCATACGGCTGCTGCATGAAGCCTCCAGGTGAAAGTGGATCAGCAACACCTTTATTCACCGAATCCAGGCTTCGGTAAAAGTACTGTAGGAAGACATTATTGGGTAGACCATGAGTCGGGCATTATAGCACCAACTTTTTAAACCGCAACCAAGCTTTGTGCAGAGGCTCTCCTACTAGACTTTTAAAACTCTGGATGCTATCCCTCAGTGACATCATCTTTGAGGAAGGGAAAAATCACACTTGAAATGCGGTTACTAGTTCCTCCCAAGAAGTAATAAATTCACGTGGTAGCTCGGCTAGACACTTGCACGCCTCTCCCATCAACAAGAAAGGGAATAGTCTCAACTGGACCGACTCTTGAGATATGTTTTTGAACGAGAATGGTCCGCATACATCTATAAAGTTTCGAAGATGTTTGTGAGGATCCTCATGAGCCAGTCCGCTGAAAATTTCCTTTAGTTGCAGGAGTTGGAACATGGTGCTCGTTATGTGGAATACTGCACTTCCCTCGTCTAGGGATAAGTGGATGGCTCCAACACCTCCCATAAGATGGGGTCCGCTGATGTTGGGCTCTTGGACATCGTTGAGATTTCTGATGTCGTCTTGGTGGCCTACCTGGCTACCGTTGCTACCATTAACACACATGCTTTCTGAAATATTCACACAGCAAACAAACCAAAACTAAAAAGTAGGTAAGTAGACTACAACTAAGAAGATAAAAAATTCTATTAATCTATAAATTCATAAATAACACCACTCTCCAGTAGCGGCGCCATTTTGATGTTTGCGTAATTAAGACACAACTTCCGATGCAAGTGTCTACGATTGTACAATAGTTTAGTAACCCAACCAAGGGTTGGGACCGTCCTAAGAGAGTGGTTTTGAGAATTTATAGAGAAATTGAATTTATTTCTAACTAGTCATGGCCAAAGACATTAATGAGTAAAAGCATTGTAAATTAAGAAGGGGGACACAAGAGTGTCAATCAACAATGGGGAGTTTTGTCACAAATAAGGTAAAAACAGCAAAATAAACAAGGATTTGAAAGTAATGAGAGGGGATCCTTGTGATGTGACGGGAATACGGGTTAAGCTAAATTATTGGTTACATGCTTGCGATAGCAAATTTATAGAGTAATAGTGAATAGGCTAAGCTTTATGTGGGAATAAGTTCTCTCTCGAACAACTTACCCCGTTTCAAATGGGTTCCTCTCGAACACCCACTTGCCGCATGAAGACCAGCCTACGCCTTACCCCACTCACTCTCTCGAGCTGAGTGTTAGGATATGGGACTAGGGTTCACTCTCTCGATCTGAACCTCATGTCGACCCAATACTTAGGCCATCAATCTAGTAGTCTTGGTTTCGCGACTTCTCTCTCGAGCAAGCCGAAAACACAGAAATAAAATTTTATTTGCAACTACAAATTTGTTAAATTCATCCACAACTACTAGAAGAAAACACCATTAAACTACATCTAATCTATGAGCAAACAAGACCCAACAACAATCTTAACTCATATTCACTAAATCACTCCCCAAGAATGGGTGTTTTTAGCCACACATCAAGAGATAGAAATTTATACCTAAATGTTCTTGCATTCAAATGGGTATGAAGATTTAAGTCTCGTTACAGGCCAAGAATGAAGAATCCAAGAGACCTAAGTCCAAATCCTTGGAGATGAAACCATTGTTTTCTTCGAGTCTTCAAAACCCTCTAAAACTCAGAGCAAAGATACTAAAAAGTACTAGTCTATATGAAGATTATAATAATTGTTTGACACCTAAAACTACAACTCTAACTAGTATTTATAGTTTTCATAGATTTGTGTTGTAGCGAATCATTTGGCGTCGTTAGTCGAAATCTCTGATCAACTCAACGATTGACCCTTTGGTGTAGTTCATCGCTGTCTTGCACCAGTCCTCAACATCGTCGTTCTCTGGGTCATTGGAAGACATGGTACTGCTTCACACAACCCTTTTTCCACCGACTTGATCCTTTCCTTCAGGGCTCAGGACGCTGGAACAAAAGGTGAATATGTGATCTGTTGGCGATTCGCTGAATGGGTTCGACAATTAGCAGATCGTCATTTCTTCATTCTTTTTCTTCTTTTTGCTCGATCGTGTCCATGTTTTCCCTCAAACTTCAAATACCTTAAACTTCAAGGTTTTCATCAGATATCGAGACAAAACATGCATTTAAGGACACAATTTCTATTAAAATATAGTCCTAAATGAGTCCAATTTATGGACTCATCAATTATTTGTTGGGTCTTTCTTGGTGATGATTTATTTGTTGTTTCGATGTGATTTCATTTATTACTTGTGGTGGAACTTAATGAAATTGTAGTTCCAAATACGATTTCACCTTTGTGTTTCTGGTTTGCTCAAGAGAGAGGTCATAAAACTAAGACTACTTTATTGATGGCCGGTGGGATTTGGTCGACATGAGGTTCAGCTCGAGAGAGTGAACCCTAGTCCTTCTCCCACACACTCAGCTCGAGAAAGTGAGTGGGCTAAGGCAGAGGTTATTCTTTATGAGGCAACTCTGTGTTCAAGAGAAACTGAGTTGATTCGGGGTAAGTTGCTCGAGAGAGAATTTACCCCCACTATAGTCTAGCCTAGTTACAAATATTCAACAGATTTATTATCAAAAGCATGTACCCAATAGTTTAGTACTCTTTGCATTGTCGCTGATTTTTGGTTACTTGTTACAAACCCCCATTGTTAATTGACACTTTTGTGTCACCCCTTACATTTAGTATGTTTGTATTGGACAATATTTTTAGCTATGACTAATTAGAACTTAATTTTACTTTTCTATTAATTCTCAAGCCTACTCCTAGGGAATCGACCCCAACCCTTGGTTGGGTTACTTTACTATTGTACGATCATAGACACTTGCATTTGAAGTTGTTTCGTGATTATGCAAACATCAAAATGGTGCCGCTGCCGAGGAGTGATGTTACTTGAAATTTCTTAGTTTAGTAAAATTTTTGTTCTTTTTAGTTGTAGTTTACTTAATTAATTTGTAGTTTTATTTTTCTTGTTTGTATTGGAGCAGAGGAAGTGAGTATGGCGAGCAGCACTCCGAAGCTAATGGAGTTTCCTCCATCAGAGGTAATGATATTCCAGGATCGTATCCTCACCTTCAAGCAATTGGAAGGTGAACGGATCCACAAGTCATGGGCAAGGTTTAATGAACTAATCACTCAATGCCCAACTCATGACATTCCCGACATAATCATCCTTCACTGTTTCTATAGAAGTCTTGGTTCCAAAAACAAGAGGTTAATCAACCAACTCATTTCGAGAGGCATTGCGAAACAACCATATGTGATAGCAGCCCAAGTCCTTAATCAAATGGCTGAAACGAACCAAGATGTAGAAAAAGACTTCATGTTGGCCTCCCTAATGACTCAGATGGATGAGTTGGCCAAAAAGTTGATTAAGATCGAAGTCCAGTACAAGAGGAAGGATAAATATATATCTCATCATGAGCGAAGAAGTCCCAAGGACAATGAGGTTAAACGCCTTGAGGGAATACTCTCAATCATTCTCCACAAGGTGACTAAGCAAGATAGAGAGCTGGAAGAAATGAAGGAATACATTGAAGGGATGAAGCGAATGATGTGGTCACATTTCAGATTCGTCCAGCTGCTCGAGAACCTTGTGGTTCATGCATTGCCCGAACTTCAATCGCAATAAAACTGGGGGTGTCCTAGTGATACTATAGCTAACCCCAAAAATGGTGTTTGAGTGTTAACTTGCGTCGTGCCACGACGTTAACTAAGGCTTTGTTTGGGAGGCAACCCAAAACCCCTTTTTGCTTTTCATTCATGTTATGGTAAAATAATTATGTGTTGTTTGTACAGGTCGAACCGTGGAAAGTGTTCAAAAAAGTGTAGGGTGACGAGCAATAGGTCCAGTCGATGAATCACCATCGAGGTCGGCAACCTCGATGGAGACAGTCGTTGGGATCCCCACATTAACTAGAGGTCCTGTAAATTTCGGCGAGAAAACTAACACATTGGGCATTTCGCCGAGTGATTAGGCAAGCTTGACTAATATCACCGAAGTGGGCGAAAACTGGACGGTTTTGCAAGCCAAAGGTTTAAAAGTTTCTACGTCATTCACTTTCCCTCACTTTTTGTCTGCTCAAACTCATACCTGCACTCTAGTTTCAATATTCTTGCACTTTTAGAGTATTTTGGTTGGTTGATTTGTGCTCGGAATTGGATTACCTTGCCGCCTAGCATTTCAATTGTTTCGTAGTCAACACAAAAGGTCAGTTTTCTATGCCCCAAATTTATTTTATAAAAATATATACTCATTTACAATAGCCAGATCATGTTTAAAGTATTCTGACCCTGCCGAATAGGATTAGATTGTCTACACGCATGCCTTAATTTGACAATCTTGCTCGAGTAGTTGTGACTGTTGAATTCCATTGGTTGTACACCTTAATCTGGATTAAAATTTGAAGGGTTGTGTTTGGGTGCTATGGGTCATACCTTGATTGTTCTAGTGCATACTTTGATTTTGTCTTCAAGGGTTACAGGGTTGAATTCGAGAAGATGGGTTGAAAATAGGTATGTTGAGCCATTTGGCGGACTAGGTCAAGCTCGCGAAACTACTCGGCGGTTGGCCTAACGTCCCCATCTCGCCTTTAATTTAATGATAAATGTGTTATTAATTCTGTAACTTTCGGCGAGAAGTTGAAGGTCGCCAAAGATTTTTGGTGACTCGCCGAAAGTCTCCTTTTTCCCTTGTCAACTCCCTTGGATCTCTGTGCATTGTAGCTTTCTGCGGACTAACTCTAGATCACCAAATGATATCGGTGACTCACCGAAAGAGTCGGTGAAGCTTATCAGTGCTTTTGTCAAATATTTCTCTAAACTCTCTTTGAGATTTTGTAGAGCGGTGCATTTCTTTCTGGCAGACCGACAATCAACAGACCTTGGTGAAGCTGCTATTGTTGTTCCCCCTAAGGTGACCTCGGGCAATGATGCCCAGGATTAGGGTAAGGCATAGGGCACTGATGCCCAGATAAATGGAGAGACTGCATAGACAGGATTCCCTCTTGACCTCCCTCTATACTACTTTATTTTGACTTTTTGATTTTGTGTCATTTGCATTTGAGGACAAATGTTTTTATTTGTGGTGGGGTGAGGCCCACCTTTGTGTGCTATTTGTGAACAGTGTTTTGTTTGAGTATTTGGGTTGTGAGCTATAATCTTGTGTTAATACTGTTTATGTGGATGTTTGAGCTTGTGGCTCCTGTTATTTTAAATTGCAAAATGATTTTGACCCGTCCGAAAAAAATTTCCACCTCTCGTGTGTTTAATGCGACAGTTCTTTTGCAAAATTTAAGTCTCGATTCCTATCAATACCGATGACTTGAATAGTGCTCTTAATCAAACGAATATGAATGTGCAGCTACGATGAGGTGAAGTTGCATAGACAATATGCGAACTCTTTGCATCTCGTTGTGATTAGCCATGTATCAAATTAATTCTCTTGCGATGACCGTTGCACACTAGCAAAAGTGTGGAGTCTTGTTTGACTTTACTGTCGATTCCTTGTGTGATGAGCTTACTGTGAACCATGCTTGAATACACCCAGAATTTTCCCCATTGGTCCAATCGACTAAATAAGGCTATCTCTTGATATGATCTTAGGAAACTTCGAAGAATGTGAGCCAATTTGACAGATACCTCTTTGTGGCCTACCTTGTGAGCATGTGTGAACCTCTTTTGAACACTCCTTGAGCCTTATCCATGGTTTTGAGAAAAATGGAACCCCTCCATATAAAAAAAAGAAAGAAAAGAGAGAAAAAGAAAAAGCATGAAAAAGAAAGTTGTGGAATAAAGTACAAAAGAAATGGGGTTTCCAAAAAATTCATGGAAAGTGAATAATAGGATGATTTATGAGCACTAAAGAGAATGATGAAGGAATAGGAGAGGAAGTGTTGTGAGCACCACATTTCATGAGGATGAAAGTCACTGATCCTAAATGACCATACCTTTGCACTCAGCCCCATTACAAGCCTTGAAAAGACCTTTTTGAGCTTGAGTAAGCCACAACAAATGTTGATTGGAAAATATGGGCAAACCTATGGGTGAAAGCATGCATTATGTTCTTCCTTGTGAGAGTGAGGGTTGCATTTGATTCCGGAAATTTAAATGATTAAACCTTTGTGTGTGAATATGCAATCATTCCTTGTTTGAGGACATTTGAACACTTTGGTTGAGCTTGAATTTGCATTTGAAGCAAGTATTGTGAGCATGAGATTCTTTGATATTGGTGAGTCACAACTTGAATCTTTGTGTGCACATTTGATCTTTGCATAAGTAAATTGAGTCTTGTGGTGTGCATTCATAATTGAGTCTTGTGTAGCACTATTCGAGACACCCTTTTTGAATGGCTGAACTTGAGTTTGCTTGAGGACAAGCAAAAATTTAAGTTGGGGGTGTTGATGAGTCCACAAATTGGACTTATTTAGGGCTATGTTTTGATAGAATTAGTGTCCTTAAATGCATATTTTGTCTCAATATCTGATGAAAACCATTAAGTTTCAGGTATTTGGAGTTTGAGGGAAAGCATGAACACTACTTAGCAAAAAGGAGCAAAGGCAGCTGAAAGAACGAAGAAATTAAGATCTGAGAATTGCCAAAACCATTCGGCGAGTTGCCAAAAGGTCTTACCCTTGCCTTTTGTTCCAGTGTGCTGAGCTCTGGAAGAAAAGATCAAATCGGTGGTGAAAAGAAGCAGTCGGCGTGTCGCCGAGCAGTTTCGCGAAGCAGTACTATGTCACCCAATAATCCAAAACATGACGATACTGAAGGATAGAGAAAGACGGCGATGAAACCTACCAAAGGGTGGATCGCTGAGTTGATCGGTGATCTCGACTAATGGCGCCGAATGATCCGCTGCACCACATTTTTGAAAACTATAAATACTCGTTGAGAGTTGTAGCTTAATATCAGATTTTTGATATAGAATTTTCAACATAGAATTTTGAAATCTAAGTTTGGAGAGGGTTTTGAAGAACTTAAAGACTCAAAGGGTTTCAACTCCAAGAATTTGGACTTGGGTCTTGTGCATTCTTCACTCTTTGCTAGTTTTGAGACTTAAATCTTCATACCCATTTGAAAGCAGACTCATATCGTTATAAATTTCTATCTCTTTTACATGTCTAGCTAAAACCCCAATTCTTGGGGTGTAATTTTGTGAATATGGGTTAGATTATCTGTTGGGTCTTTCTTGTTGATGATTTATTTGTTGTTTAGATGTGAATTCGTTTAGTAGTTGTGGTGGAACTTAATGAAATTGTAGTTGCAAATAGGATTTCACCTTTGTGTTTTCGACTTGCTCGAGAGATAGGGGTCATAAAACTAAGACTACTATATTGATGGCCGATGGGATTGAGTCGACATGAGGTTCAGCTCGAGAGAGTGAACCCTAGTCCTTCTCCCACACACTCAGCTCGAGAGAGTGAATGGGTTAAGGCGGAGGCTATTCTTCGAGCGGCAACTCGGTGTTCAAGAGAAACCGAGTTGATTTGGGGTAAGTTGCTTGAGAGAGAATTTACCCCACTATAGTCTAGCCTAGTCACAAATATTCAACGGATTTATTATCAAAAGCATGTACCCAAAAGTTTAGTTTATCATGTATTCCTATCACATCCGAAGAATCACATCTCCTTGATTAGTACTCTTTGCATTTTCGCTGATTTTTCCTTACTTGTTACAAACCCCCATTGTTAATTGACACTTTTATGTCACTCCTTAGATTTAGTATGTTTGTATTCGACAATGTTTTTAGCTATGACTAATTAGAACTTAATTTTATATTTCTATTAATTCTCAAGCCCACTCCCTTGGGACTCGACCCCAACCCTTGGTTGGGTTACTTTACTATTGTACAATCGTAGACACTTGTATTGGAAGTTGAGTCTTGATTCCGCAAACATCATGGAGGAAAAAGTCAATGTATGGGTGGGGTTGGTACGCATATGTATTGTACGCTATATGTATTGTTTTGATAATTAGAGTGTAGTATTGTTGTTGTTTGGTGGGTCGATGGGTATTGTATTATTATTTGAACATTGAAGGGTTTTGGGCTTGGTATTAAAGAGAATTGGGCTCAGATTTGGGTCTGGAAATTGGATAGAAATGGATTTTGAAAAATAATTCAAGAATGTGGTCTATTTGACTTAAGAAATCAACCACGTGAATTGCAAATTCGATCAAATTGAGGCAATTGGTTGAATTCAGCCAAAATTAAAATAAGATGAATTAATATAATTAATTAACAATCTTCTTAATCTTAACGAAGATAAAATAATTAATTTAATTGTAAACTAATTAACTCAAAAATATAAACTATAAATTAGCTAAACTAATTAACCAAATATTTAAGTAAAACTAAAATCTTTTTGAGACGATTTTTGAATATTTATAAAATGTAGTAAATATGTATAAAATTATTAGGATATATAAATCATTTTTAAAATTAAAAAAATGACAAAATTATTTAAAATGATTTACAAAGTATTTAAAATTTTATAAAGTCAATTATTTCAAATCGTTTGGAATTTAAGAAGCTCGATGATTAATTTATATTGTGGAGGTTCAAAATTGGGTGTCAACAGTTGGTGGACAGAGAGTTTTGCCGAACCCATAGCTCCTGGACCATGGACCGTGGACCCATCTACGGTCCCTAGGTCCAGTCATGGTCCATGCCCTGGTGAACCTCTGAGGGACCAATCCATAGACCCACCTACAGTCCGTGGCCCACACCACGGGTCGTGGTTGGCCCCTCGTGGATTTCACCTGGGAAGTCTGAATTTTTGCTAGGTTTTCCTCTTTCAAATCTGAGGTGTTACACTTAGCTCAAAAATTTTCTGGGGTGTTACACTTGAATTACTAATCCCTGCACTATTAATACCTTCATTACTAATCTCCTCTTTATTTATTTTTGTACCAAATGACCCCTTAGTTATTTATAAGAGCAAGTGGTGAACCAACATAAATCATCATGTGAGCGCATGAAGTCTGATATCGGACCGATCACCTAAGCCATCCTATACCGTGCCGAGAAAAGGACATGACATGATATGCTAGAAAGGATCCATAATTATCCCTTTTTGGACACATGAATAAGAGCAAGAGTTATCTGACTTGCGGAAGGATCTCGATCCTACGTCGGCAAACATAGTTTCGGGCATTGCTAAGTTAGACTTATGTCTTCTCTTGTCAACCAGCTAACTCCCTTAAACTCATACTGAAAGATAATTATTTTACTGATCATTTACCCAATTTTTTTAGCCTTATCGGTTCATGTTGGTGTTTTAGCCTTATTAGGCTCATGTCATAGGTTTACCACTTTAGGGATCATATAAAAAATTCAACCATCCTACACTCCTAATCTATGATCTAATATAGTTAATTAGCATTTTCTGGAGAATCAAAATAGTAGAATCTTGATACGCTACTTCAATATCTCATGTCCCACCTACATTAAAACTTTGTGAAACTAAAAAGAAAATTAAGATGGTTTTAACAACGTTCTCCATTCATATCAAGTAGTTGAAGTTTTCAGCGTGATTCCTTGGCAATAATTTAGATTCAAACACTATAGTTCACAGGATATAAAGCAAAAAACACATCACAAAGACCATAAGCAAAATAATTCGTCCTCTAACTAGTTCCCAGATCGATGAAAATTCCAACAAAACAAGTGTTTCGTTGCTGCCAAATTCCAACTATTTATAACAAAGAACATACAAACTTTATAGATTCCATAAATTTCATGTTGTACAACTGTCACAAATGAAATTCACAGAATTATGTAATTCACAATAATTATCAAATATTCATGAACTAGTGAGTCGTTTCCAGATTTCAAGCAACTTGTCAAAAACAACGCTATTAATTGATAAAGACAGAAAATTTCCTTCAACCCTGGACATATTGAGAATAATTAGACTAGGAGGGTAAAAAAACTTGAAAAAATAGATGAGAGAAGTAGTTCTACATACCTCAAACGTTTAGAGAACTAGTGATCGAAAGTGAGGGGATATTAGGCTTGAGTCTTTGAGTCGTCTCTTGGATTTCTTGCATCAGTTGTGGAGAAGAAGAAGAGAGGAAGTTGAATGATGAATTAGCGTATGAAATTAGATTGAAAGGAAGGGTTTTTTTAATCATTGGGGTTAAAGAAAAAGGAAAAGACGAGATTGCCCCTAAGGGAGTTAAATAGCCGATGGGGCTGCCTATTTGGCTTGTTTCTCCTCTTAAACTTAAAGCGTGGGTGTAACATATATTTAGTTTGCCAAATTTCTCCACATCCATCGATACACCCCACCTTTCTATATATAGCTTCATTCAAGTTATGATTTCTCAAAGCATCATATATATGCATAAAACAAAACATATATTTCCTTTCCCTCAAAATCATCAAGAAAATGCTAGCAATATTTACTAAAGCATATATATTACACTTTATTGAAAAATTAAAGTTTTAGAATATGGAAAGAGTGAAAAGTTAGGAGCAGAAAGTCTAGTGGTAATTTCACCAAGAGTAGTTGTTGCATGTCTCACAACATCGAAACTCTAATTTGTAACTTTGGTGCAAACCCTATCGTTTATGAGAAAACATTAGTTAAATTAGGGTGTAAGCCTAGTGTGCCGGCAGTGTTCATAAAGAAACAAATAGTTATACTTTCTTATAAGGGCTAATGCAATTTGGGTATAACACTATTATTTATACTTTCTGTATTTGTAAACTGATTTTTAATAATAATATATTAATAAACACCTTTATGTTATACATCTTATGTGCTTTTTTTCTTCTTGTGTAGTGTGATTTTCTAGTCTCAAATTATTACAAATTACAAGAAAGTAATTAATTAACGATAAATATGTAATATAGGTATAATTTGGTATAAACATATGTGTAATGATTGAATTGGTGTAATTGAGTTGTGACCTTTTTTTAAAAAAAAAATCTTTTTAAACTTATTATTTAGTAATTCTATTTTATCCTGTATCCTATAGACCTTTTTTATAGTAGCTCTACCTTGTATTTACTTTCTTGTTTATCTTTCAAATTATGAATGTGGGATATTATAAAATGATGGAAAATGATATAATCTATATAAGCATTATTATATTCGTTAAAAGAATATAATATAGATGATACAATGACGCACAATACAATACAACCATCCGAACAATGTGTTAATGACACTTTAGCCCATTTTTATTATTGAAATGTAAGTACGGGATTTGATTTTATAACTTACCAATTTGAGGGGAAAAAATTAAATATCATCCCGAAAATAGAAGCACTTCAGTAAACAAATTTGAATTTTATTAAGACAAATTTAGAAAATATGATTCAAAATATACGGTCAAATTCTAGCTTAAATATAAAATCTAAACTCTGACCTTTGATTGATTCATGCATGTCATCAATATTATCAAATATGTTGTGTTAAAAAGTTTATGTGATTGACCAAGACATTTCATTTAAAATGCTTGACAACTTTTGATTGGTCATTACTTTAAACGAGGATTACCATCTTATTTGAATACATGACATCATTATGTTGGTCTATAATTTGAGTGGAAATACTAGTGTTATATTGATACCTGACATAAATTTGGACCTCAAGATGAAATGAATCTTGGATTTGAATCTAACAAATGAACTTATTTAATTGTGTAGTCCAAATTATATTACTTGTTCAATCCAAATGAACATGAATTTAATTCTAATTTTTTGTATGAATTTAAATAAAATTATGTGCCTACATACATATGTAAATAACATATTATAATTTCCTTCTTTTAATATTTTTGGTTAAGCAGAGATTTCATATTAGAAAATTAAAATTTGTATAGTATAGAAGTAGATGGGGCATCCCCCATATTCTAATGTTCGGTTGTGGTATGAATATGTTTTGTCGGTATATGTTTGTAGTGCTTGTTTGACATACAACGAAGGAACTTCCCAAGAAGTAGGAGCATCGTGCATCCCATTGCCAGTCCCTTTTTAGCTAGTGCATCCTCTATCATATTTTGCACATTGTACACATGTGTCGAATTGAGACTCCTAGTTGCTCCATCAATGATTTGCATTCAATGATTATGTTAGCTTAATGAAGGTTACCTTTATTTTATTTTTAAAAAAAAACCCACCAAAGGTGGCGATTCGGCATTACCTAGTCTATCTATTCATATTAGAAAAAAATACAAAAATCCAAACCACCTGGATAAATAAGAAGGGTGAATAATTCATCCTTGTACATAAAAGTGCCAATACAGTGGTACATGGGATTGATCATAAGAGTATGGTACCTCTAAGGTGCATAGATAAAAAGTGTGAAATACATGGATCCTTTGGCACAAAAAAATAGAAGAAATTAATCATTATAAAAAGTGAAGGACTTCTTTTGTGCTTGAATTCTGAAAGTTGGTGTTCCTTAATTTCATTATTCTTAGTTTTTGACTTCATTGGGAACAGTCAAATTCTGTATGAAGAAGGAATATTTCCTTTCCTTTTCACCCATATTAGTAAGATACTCTACCAAGTTATTTACTTTTCTATAACAATGCCAAAACATATGACTATCATTCCTCTGTAGGGAATTAATCTCGTCAGTAAGATGAATGATATGATAATGGACATTGTAGTGATCATTGATCATGTTAATAATGATCATGAAGTCGAATTTTATGTAACATTCATGTATATATTAGTGATGCACCATTGCATTCCTTGAAGTACAACAATGGATTCGGCAAGATTATTTGTACAGTCTGGTAGTAGTATGAGCTTACAAGTACTTTTCACCTTTCTCAATATACAAATCATCTAATGTTTTAACGATATACTTGCACATTTTAAAAAATTGTCCGAATTAAGAATTTTGTTATACATATTTTTTTGAGTCACTTAAAAAATAAGGAAAAAGAGTGATATATCTCTTAACTTTGATATTTAGAGTTGATATACTTTATGAAAGTGACTCATATATCCTACTATTACACAAATGACTCACATATACTTTTTTCCTCTAACAGAAATGGTTTTTAAAAAATAATTGAGTAATTTGAATTTATTATTTTGATGGTCAAATTTTTTTTTTCACTTATTTTCTTGTAAAATTTATTATAGATTCCCAAAATATTTTGTAGGAATTACCTATCGAAATTAATTTTAGTAGAGAAGGGAGAAAAACATAAGTACCTAAATTGATTTCTAGGAATTACATAGTAGAGTTAGATTTATATATCTTGAAATCACGTGCAACACATCTGTTTCGAAACTAGTAGATTAGTAAAATGAGGCGGAATATCAAATAGTTCGTGATGCATGACAACACAAATGGATGTGGAGGGAAAAAATAGAGTGTATTGCTACCACATACACAAACTATCAATAGTCCCCATCACTATATCAAACATGAAATGCACATTGCATATCAAATCAATGAAATTGCACAATGCATTATCAAATATATCAAAAAGACCGTAGAATTAATAAAATTGCACATTGCATATCAAATAAAAGTTAAAATATCCCATTGTTTCATCTTCAACTAGAGTTTTAAGGATCTTTTTCATTTTCCATAAGTTTCTCTAGTTGAAGCCACCACACCTCCTACGTGGGCTTGGATGTTGTCTCAAGTTTATCTTTCTCATCATAGACTAGCCCCAAATTAGTAGCACTTATATTAGTGGTATCCCCAAATTACTAGCAACTTCCTCAGTGGTTCGTGCCATCATTGCATACCTCGAACTTGTTGGCTAAGTCAGAAAAAGACCATTCTCATCCCTAAGAATGTTTCCCCCGCCTACGTTGCCTGGGTTTCCTTTGCTGCATCCAATCGTTTTCAATTTTTATATGTCTGTACTTGGTTTACTCCACCTAAGTCAATTGATGTTAATCACGAGTTTGAGTTTTTCAATTTGTATTATAATGTTGCTCCATTGTTGATTGTAATATACTTTTGGAAACTGACAAATGAGCAATATTCTGATCTGACAAAAAACATGATTGATAATACTGCTTGGAAAGCTTTTGATGTCCTCATACTTATGACTACATCTGGCTTTCCAAATTTCCTAACAAATGAATAAAGAAAGGCAGTGCATTAGCACTGATTGAACTCTATTCTTTGTGTTGCCTAGCCACCAATTAATAAGACTGTCTCTTATTCTGTTTTATCTCTTGTTAATGCCACAAGAATTTGAGAAGAAAATTCATATTGAATTAGAAAGTTATCCTTGTTTGAACTGGTTATCCACATTCTCTATGCATGATAAGTAATAAATCAAATGCCTTCACCTCTTTAGAATGAATGATAAGTGTCAAGAAAATGATGAGTAAAATAAGTATTTGATAATTAATGTTTCGCCTGGTAAGGCCAAAGTTCAATTGCGTATCTCGAAAGTTATTTTTCAACATGGCCAATGATTGGATCAATTTGATAAATTGTTCTTTCAAAATAGAACATTAAAGACCAATCATGAAATGAATAAAAAGTAACCTTCTTTGAATAGAATTTTTTTATTTCTTCTAATTATTTTCTTATTGTTATTCTTTTTCCTTTTTGTTTAATAATGTTTTTTAATATTCAAATATTAGAAGTAGATTAATTTGAAATTCAATAAGATCTTCTATGTTTATAAATTTTATAAATACCTAATATTGAAATTTTAGAAAAGATTAGTTTGTACGTTGTATATTTAATTTTTAATGTTGCGCAAAGAGCAGATAAGTTTAGTAGTTAGACATAAAACTTAATCTCGTTTATAATAATCTCATGCGATAACATGTACATATCAATGTTCTATTACACTTAATTCCCGTATGACTATATTTTTCAAGAACAAAACGTATAGGCAAAAATTAAATATCTGTAGTATAGGGGACTATTTGTGCAGACATTTAAAAAAATTATCTTTAGAAAATCCTATTCAAAAATTTAGTCAAACTGTAACTTAAACACTAAACTCAAATGATAAAATCCTACAATTCACAAAACTTTATTCCTCTCAATAGAGTTCTTTAGTTGAACAATAGCGAAAACAAATTTTCTCTCCTATGGTTTACCAATAGTCTTCGCTGATGTTAACACTGCTCAAATTTCGTTGAATCATGGAGAAAACTTTGGTATCTATGTCTTTATTGTTTCTTATAATTTGAAAAAGATTTATCTTATATACATTATTTATATAATTTTTAAAATCTTTATTATTGTAGTTAGTGATTATTGAGTTTTCTTGATGGCGTTCAGGTGTAGTTGGTACAAAGTTCATCCATGTGAACGTTGGTGAGGTAAAATATATTTTTCTTATTAATTGTTAGCTTAAAGTTTGTATTTTCCATAGAATGATTTACAAATCTTAGATTAACATATATGGTATTTTTTTGTTTAGCAATAAGCTTCAGTTTTGAATTTCATATGAGAGAAAAAGGAAGAAATTAATTTACTTCTACATTTATTTTTTTGTTGGCTTCCTTGTTATGTATTTTGGGTTGATACATCAATAATTAATTGATGGAAAAGTATTCAAGGATGAAATAAAAGACCCAAACTAAAAATATTAATTGACACTCTAATGACAAAATAAACTTATGCTTTTGGTAAGTTACTTTTTTGTGATTGTTAAGATAAATAAGGCATTGTTATCAATTCATATGACACATCAGAGTTATATTTGGGTGTTTCATTCAATAATCACTATTTTTTTCCTTTGATTTGCATAGGCTCGATCCTGGCCATTTTATCATAACGTCTCCTTCTAGTGCATTTAATTCTTGGTTTACCTTGGCCTTGAAACTTGTGGTATTTTTCATTTCAAACATTTTGAAGAACTACTTGGAAGATTTGAAGTTAAGGAGGAAGGTGAATAACTTGTTTAGATTGATGAATAAAAATCAACGAATAATGAGAGAATTATTGTGACACTCGAACTTCATAAGAACTAACTAGAGGTTTGTAAAAGTTAACCTTCAGTTTGTAGTTTTGGGTCAACACCAAACGACCATATCTTTTACCAAAGAAATTAGAGGGCCCATGAACTATAAGATTAAAGGTCTATGAGTCCTCTTTCCAACCACTAAGTTTCCTAAATTCTGACCTCGGAGTAAGAAGTTATGCCCATTTGAGTGAAGCCTTTCTAGTTAAGGCTTTACAACCATTTGAGAAATGGGCATTTTGGTCTTTTTCTTACCCCACACGACCTGATCACGTTTTCCTCACCCAAGTTAAGGGTCTAATCAGACGCTAAGTTATTTTTTAACATTCCTAAGCACTAAGAATTTTAGGGTGAAGTTTCAAGAAAATGAAATGAGTGTTTTCAAGAGTTCATTCAAGAGTTAAGGAATTTCACCAACAACAATCGTTCTTTCCAGGTATGTAAGCTTATCACAGCGATTGGACTTGTTTTTCCTCACGCCATACATTTAATTCTTCCATGAATTCGTTCTTCAAAATTGCTTGTTTTGAGATTCTTGAGAAGTTCTTCAGGTTTGGCTTCCTTCCTTAACAACAAAGGTTTTTAGTTCTTCATGTGAGGGTCTTACAAGTAAGTGATGTTTCTTGATAGATTTTGTGTTGGATTTCATTGAAATTGTGTTGGGTTTATGAATAAAAGAGAGTTGGGAAGAAATCATTCGGTATTATATGAGTTAGGACCTGAAAGTTAAGCAAAACAATTCATCGAATTTCTGGGAAAAGGGGTGGGCCGCCGCGCCAACCATTGCGCCCAAACTACTACTCAGTAGTTTGGGGCCTGGTGTACCATTCCATAAGTGTGCCCCTAACTCTGGCCACTAGTTTAGGGGCTGGCACCCCGTGCCACTCAGTTCTCTAGGGTCGTCAGGTCCCTTACTCCTCCGTCCTTCTTTCTGTGTGTGTTCCCTCGAATCCTACTAGCATTCTCTTCTTGATATTCACTCTTAAAGTCTTCATTAATCCTTGATAGATCATACATATCCTAATCACATCTCTTAATTTGCACTTCAAATTAAAGTAAAGTTAAGAGGAAAGCTCAACAGATCTTTGTGAGTCATTTTGAGAACTCTTTCGCCATGGATTGTAGTTCTGAGTTAAATCTTAAGTAAATGGTATCAGAATGAGAAAAGTTGTCTTTCATTTTTCAAAATGATTATAAGGAAACCATATATTCCCAAGTGTAACACTTTTACATTTAAAAAAGAGGAACATTGATTTTTTAATGAGTTTATGAAGAGTTTTGAGTAGGATTGATCACCAATATGGGGATGAGTTCAGACAACTCACATTCCTCATAAACCATGTAGCCAACATGGGTAAATGGTCGTACTTTTTAGACGATGCCTTATTGCTTTTAAGCATAGCTTATTGGATCCACTTATTTTAGGTTTTCTATAGCCCGATAAGGTATATGATAATTCTGGCATTGTGGGTGAGACGTTGTATCATCACATAGCTCATAGTGATGGTTGTCGGTTAGAGAATCTCCCAAATATGAGCAAAAAAAATGTTATGGTATATTTATAAATAAGCCTTTTATCTCCTGTTTTATAATGTTTTAAATATTGAATCTATCATTGCTGATTTTTATTGAATTGAGTTGAGGTGACTATTTCTTCCAGCCTTGTAAGTTCAGTTAACAATTACTTTTAGTTTTCACCGTACGTGCTCGTACATTCAATGTACTGCTGGCATTCGACCTGCATCTTTTTATGATACATATATAGGTATTCAGGGTCATCTACAGGCTCTCCTTTAATACCATTTGCATTCAAGTTAGGCTTTGTGAGCCTCCTTGATTTTTGGAGGGTTCCACATTTATATTTCAGATTTGTTAATATGTTATGAGTCTTGTCCTAACAGCTATCGTAGTATTTAGAGTCTTCATAGACAGTAGTAGCTGAGGAGTCCTTCACTCTATCCCTTGTCATGTTTTGAGACTATGAGTTTTTTTTTCTTATGTTTATTTAAGTACTTTCAGACATTTATTGAGTTAAGTTGTTTTGAGATATTATCAGTTAAAGTTTGGTAATTGGAGTCCCCGTTTTACTTGAGTAAGTCTTTTGCTAAGTAGTTAGGAAGGCCTAGGATTTACTTGGGGACCAGTGATTGTTTTCGAGTGTCGGCCATTTCTAGGGTGTGGGCTTGGGGCGTGACAAACTTGGTATCAGATCATAGAGTTCAAGACTCCTAGGAGTCTGTGAAGTCGTGTCTGTAGAGTTCTTGTTATCGGTGTGAAGTGTGCCACATCTATAATTAGGAGGCTACAACATTTAGGAAACATTTCACTTCCCCTTTCGTGAGGTAGAGTTCAACTCTATAAACATTTCCTTCTAATTCATGCTTGCACTTATATTTTCTGATCATGCCTCTATGAAGAGCTGTTTAAGGAAGCTCTGCTAGGAGGAATGTGAATCCTCAAGATCTGGAAGTTCCCAATGCACTAGAGGTGCCCTCAATGAGATGTCACCAATGCAGAGTTGAAGAATGCTATTCAGATGTTGACTCATGTTGTGGCCAATCAATCTAGTCATCAAAGAGGAGTTTGTCAAGATGTGGCTGATACATCTAGGATATGTGAGTTTTTGAGGACGAATCCCCCGGAGTTCACAGGGTCAAACATCACTGAGGATATGACTAACTTCATGGAGGAACTGCAGAAAGTGTTTGAGGTTATGTGTGTTGCCGATGATAAGCGTGCAGAGTTATCCTCATACCAGCTCAAGGATGTTTCTTGGATTAGGTATGACCATTAAAAGAAGAGCAGGGCTAAAGGGGCATCACGTGTGAGTTGGGTTGTTTTGAAAGTGCCTTCTTAGGGCACTTCTTCCCCTGCGAACTAAGGGAAGTAAAGGTAAGGGAATTTTTTAATCTGAAATAGGAATCCATAAGTGTGCATGAGTACAACCTCAAGTTCACTCAGTTGTCTCATTATGCTTCGGATATGGTGGCTAATATGAGAAGTAGGATGAGCTTGTTTGTGTCTTGACTATCCCGCTTGTCAAGTAAGGAAGGTAAGGCGGCTATGTTGATAGGAGACATGGACATAGCCAAGCTTATGATCCACGTGCAACAAGTTGAGTAAGATAATATGAAAGATAGGGAAGAGTTCCGCAGTAAGAGGGCAAAGATATCAAATCACGAGTCTGGCTAGAAGAAGACCGGAAATATGAAACGGTCTTCTTTTGAGAAAAGGTCACCTGGACCTTCTCCAATGTTAGCTAGTGCGCTTTCACTAAAGAACATAGGTGATTTCAGGAACCTGTACTCCGACAACATTAGAGTTCGACATACTCCTTCTTAGGGTAGTGGAGCACAAGGGGATAATAGGACCCCACATGTGCTAAGTGTGGTAGGAACCACCCAAGAACGTGTCATGATGGCTCTAACTGCTACTTCAACTGTGGTCAGACTGGTAACTTCATGAGAGAGTGTCCTAAGAACAGACATGTTAATTAATATAGGGACAACATAGCTCAATCTTTTTCAACAACTCCAGTAGACAGAGTTGCTACGAAAATAGCTAGTTCAGGGACATGCGAAGGAGCATACCATCTGTTTGTTATAACCAGTCGCCAACAACAAGAGGATTCACTCGACGTTATCACTGGTATGATCAAAGTCTTTAATTTATATGTTTATGCATTACTTGATCCAGGTGCGAGTCTATCTTTTGTGACTCCTTATGTAGCTATGAGGTTCGATATTCTTCATGAACGACTTTTTTAGCCCTTCAATGTTTCCACATATGTTGGTGAGTCTATTATAGTAGAAAGAATTTATCATGATTATAACATCATTGTCAATCACAAGGACACCATGGCCGAATTAGTCGAGCTAGACATGGTGGAATTTGATGTTATTCTAAGTATGGACTGGCTTCATGCCTTTTACGCCTCAGTTGATTGTAGAACTCGAGTAGTCAAGTTTCAGTTTCCTAATGAGCATGTCTTAGAGTGGAGGAGTAGTTCAGTAGTGCCTAAGGGTCGTTTCAATTCATACCTTAACATAGAAAGTTAGTCTCTAAGGCGTGAATCTATCACTTAGTCCGAGTTAATGACTCAAGTATTGAGACAGCTCTTATTCAGTCAGTTCCAGTTGTGAGTGAGTTTCCATAGGTATTTCTAGATGATCTTCCCAAAGTCCCTCCTAAGAGAGAAATAGACTTCAGCATACACATTCTTCCTCATAATCGATCTATGTCTATTCCACCCCATAGAATGGCTCCAGCTTAGTTAAAAGAGTTAAAAGAACAGTTGAAAGACCTTCTTGATAAGGGTTTCATTCGACCTAATGTCTCACCTTGGGGCGCTCCGGTCTTATTTATTAGAAAGAATGATGCTTCTCTTAGAATGTGTATCAACTCCCACTAGTTGAAATAGGTCACTATAAAGAATAAGTATCCTCTTTCGAGAATTGATGATCTTTTTTCTCAGCTTCAGGGTGCCATTAACTTCTCTAAGATAGACGTCAGATCTAGCTATTATTAGTTGAAAGTAAGAGAAAGTGACATCTCAAAAACAACATTAAGGACCCCTTGTGGTCATTATAAGTTTCTTGTTATGCTTTTTCGCTTGAGTAATTCTCCTGCAGCATTCATGGATGTTATGAACAGAGTGTTTAAGCCATATCTTGATATGTTTGTTATTGTATTTATTGATGACATACTAATTTATTCAAGGAGTGAGGAGGATCATGTTTGTCATCTTAGAACAGTCCTCCAAACTCTTGAGGATAGAGATTTGTATGCTCAATTTTCTAAGTGTGAGTTTTGACTTTAGTTTGTGGCGTTCTTAGGCCACATTGTACCTGGTGAAGGAATTCGACTTGATACTCAAAAGTTTGAAGCAGTGCAAAACTGGACGAGACCCACATCTCCAATTGATATAAGGAGTTTCTTGGGGTTGACTGGCTACTATAGAAGGCTTGTCGAGGGGTTTTCATCAATTTCATTCCCGTTGACTACGTTGACTAAGTTGACTCAGAAGACAGTTAAGTTTAAATTGTCTAAATCTTGAAAACCCAGTCAACTATGGCCCCGATGTTGACCCTAAAGGAGGGAACAAAAGTCTTTGTTGTCTACTGTGATGCGTCCAGAGTTGAACTTGGTTGTGCATTGATGCAGAATTGGATGGTTATAGCATATTCCTCCAGACAGCTCAAGGTTAATGAGAAGAATTACCCCAATTCATGATCTTTAGTTGGCAGTAGTAGTATTTGCCTAGAGAATATTGAGTCACTATATCTGTGGTGTTTATGTAGATGTGCTCACCGATCACAAGATTCTCAAGTATGTTTTCAATCAGAAAGAGCTTAATCTCAAATAGAGAAGGTTATTAGAGTTGCTCAAGGATTATGACATTAGTATCCTCTATCACCCAAGTAAGGCTAATGTTGTTACTAATGCTTTGAACAGGTTGTCTATGGGAATTATTGCTCATGTTGAGGAAGGCAAGAAAGAATTGGGAAAAGATGTATGTTGACTTATACTCTTGGGAGTCTGTTTGTTAGATTCCAATAAAGGCTGAGTGGTGGTGATGAATGGGGCTGAATCATCACTAGTGTCTGAAGTGAAGGAGAAAAAAGACCAACACCCTCTTCTACTTGAACTAAAGTCGAATGTTCATAAGCAAAAGGTGATGGCTTTTGAACATGGGGGAGATGGTGTGTTGAGGTATCAAGGTATATTTTTTGTGCTCAAGGTGGATGAGCCTCAAGAGAGAATCATGGTAGAGGCCCACAGTTCCAGATATTATATCCATCCCTGCTCCACAAAGATGTACCATGACTTGACAGAAGTTTATTGGCGTAGTGGTATGAAGAGGTGCATTGCAGAGTTCGTTGCTAAGTCTCTGAATTGCCAACAAGTCAATGTAGAGCGCCAAAGGCACGATGGTGTGACTCATAACATAGCTCTTCCGGGATGGAAGTGGGAGATGATTAATATGAATTTTATTACCCGCTTGCCGCAATCTCACAAGCTGCATGACTCAATTTGGGAGATTGTAGACCAAATGACTAAATCATCCCATTTATTACTGATAAAGACGACAAAATAAGCAGAAGATTATGCTAGGTTGTACATTTAAGGGATAGTCCGACTTCATGGAGTTCCCATGGCTATCATAGTAGATAGCGGTGCACAATTCACCACTTAGTTTTGGAAGTCTTTCCATAAAGGTTTAGGTTCGAAGGTAAATCTGAGTACTACTTTTCATCCTCAAAAAGATGGCCAAGATGAGTGCACAATCCAGACCTTAGAAGATATGTTGAGGGCATGTGTCATAGACTTCAAAGGTAATTAGGATGACCATTTGCCTCTCATGGAGTTCTCTTACAATAACAGTTATCACTCCAGGATCCAAATGGCTCCTTATGAGTCTCTTTATGGGGGTAGATATAGATCTCCTATTGGCTAGTTTGAGGTTGGTGAAGCTGAATTGATAGGGCCAAACTTTGTTCATCATGCCATGGAGAAGGTGAAGATTATTCAGGAGAGGCAAAAAACAGCGCAAAGTCATCATAAATGCTATACAAATGTTAGTAGAAGAAACTTAGAATTTGAGGTTGATGATTGGGTCTAATTGAAGGCTTTACCATGAAGGGTGTTATCATATTTGGTAATAAGGAAAAGCTCATTTCCCAATACATTGGTCCTTACAGGATATCCAAGAGAATTCACAATGTAGCTTATGAGTTAGAGCTACCACCAGAGTTAGCAGCAGTCCATCCGGTATGTCACATTTCAATGTTGAAGAAGTGTTTGTGCGATTCTTCACCTATTCTACATACCGAGAATATTGGTATCAACGACAGACTATCTTATAAGGAAATGCCCGTTTAGATTCTTGATTGTCAGGTTCGAAAGTTGAGAACTAAGTAGGTTGCATTAGTCAAGGTCTTATGGAGGAATCAATTTGTTGAGGAAGCTACTTGGGAGGCTGAGGAGGATATGAAGAAGAGATACCATCATTTCTTTCCTTCCGAATAAATTCCAAACTAAGGTAATAATTTTCTACCAAGTATTATATAAGTTACCACATTAGTTTATGTTGATTGCTTGTTGGGTTATTGACTGGGAGTTATTAAATGCTTCCCACCCATGTTCTTCTTTTTGTGATCTCATTCGAGGATGAATGTATTCAAGGGGGAGATATTGTAACATCTTGCACTTCAAAAGAACAAACTAGAGGTCTGTACAAGTTAAACATCAGTTAGTAGTTTTGTGTCAACTTCAAAAAACCATATCTCTTAGAATAGAAAGAATTAGAGGGGACCATGAACTATCAAAGGGAAGGTCTTTGAGTCATCTTTTCAACGCCGTCAAGTTTGCTAAATTCCGAGCTCGGAGTAAGAACTTATTCCCGTTTGAGTGAAGCCTCTCTAGTTTTGGCTTTTCACCCGTTTGAGAAAGGGGTATTTTGGTCTTTTCCTTACCCTACACGACTTGACCACGTTTTCCTCACCCAAGTTAAGGGTCTAATCAGACACTAAGATATTTTTTGACATTCCTAAACACTTAGAATTTTAAGGTGATTTTTCAAGAAAAGGAAAAGAGGGGTTTCAAGCGTTAATTCAAGGGTTGAGGAATTTCGCCAAGAACTATCGTTCTTTCCAAGTATGTAAGCTTCTCATAGTGATTGTACTTGTTTGTTTTCATAACATTCATGTTATTCTTCCATGAATTCGTTCTTGAAATCGTTTGTATTGAGATTCTTGAGAAGTTCTTGAGTTTTAGCTTCCTTCTTTAACAATGAAGGTTTTGAGTTCTTGTGGTGAGGATCTTGCGAATGAGTGAAGTTTTTTGATGGATTTTGGGTGGGATTTCCTTTAAATTTTGTTGGGTTTATTAATCAAAGAGAGTTTGGAAGAAATCATTTGATTCAAGATGAGTTAGGACCTAAAAATTCGGCAAAAAAAATCATCGGATTTCTGGGCAGAGGGGTGGGGCTCCTCGCCACCATAGCACCCAAATTACTGGTCAGTAGTTTGGGGCCTGGCACGCTGCACCAGCAGTGCACCCCAATCTCTGGCTGGCACCCCGCGCAACTTAGTGCGCCAGGGTAGCCATGTCCCTTACTCTTCCATACTTCTTTGCTTGTGTTCTCCCTTGAATCGTAATGACATTCTCTTCTTGATATTCACTTTTAAAGTCTTCATTAATCCTTAAGAGATCATACATATGCTAATCACATCTCTTAACCACATCTCTTAATTTACATTTCAAACAAAAGTAATGTTCAGAGGAAAGTTCAAGAGGTCTTTGGGAGTCATTTTGAGAATTCTTTTGCATTGATTGTAGTTTTGAGTTAAATCTTGAGTAAATGAGTATGAGAATGAGAAGAGTTGAATTTAATGTTTCAAAATGTGTATAATGGAACTAAGTATTCCCAAGTGTAGAACTTTTACATCTAAAAGACAGGAAAATTGATTTTTAAATGAGTTTATGAGGAGTTTTGAATATTACCTATTTTAAGAGGATCATTTGAGTAATAACCTCAAATTGAGAAAGAATTATGTTTTACATATTTGAGCATGAGTTATATATATTTTTGGTAGTAGTATTGAGCACCGATATGTGGATGATTTCACACAACTCACATTCCTCATAAATCATGTAGCAAACATAGGTAAAGGGTCGTACTTTTTAGACGATACATTATTGCTTTTAAGCATAGCTTAGTGGATCCATTTAGTTGAGGTGTACTATACCTTGGCAAGGTATATGATAGTTCTAACAGCATGGGCGAGACACTGTATCATCACATAGCTCATAGTCATGGTTGTTGGTTAGAGAATTTCCCAAATAAGAGTAGCGGAACTGGTAGCTGGGGGATTCATGTAAGTGGTAGTGTGGTAGGTGGTAGTGTGGTAGGTAAGTAACTTATTTTCAAGATTTTATTATAATATCTTTTTACTAAGTATCTTAATTTTGATATCTCTTTAATATTACTTTTAGGTAGTACTAAATTCATGGTAATATGTAATAATATTTATTATAATATTCTTCTGATAATTGTTTTAATCTGAACATTTCATTAATATTATTTATGATATATTCTAAATATAACATATCTTCGGTTCTTTGGTACATAGATAAATTTTCCTTTATTAATTGTTCTAATAGTTTTATATCTTCCATAGATTCTATCCAATATTGTAAATATTCGTAATTTATTTTAATCTGAATTTATTTCTAAATCGTACCATTCTATTCTTTCATTATCTAAATATAGATCTTGTAAATCTATTTCATACCATTCTTGATTCAATATATCTTCTGGTTCGTAATCATTAAATATTTTTTCCCATATTATTCTTCTTAATTCAATTATTTCTATATTGTTAAGTATATATAAGATTAAAGTTTCGTAGTTTTTTATCATTTCGTCATGCATATATGTAATCATGTTCGTTGTTTATGCAGTTTTTATTTTCAAATTATTCCTTCCTATCATATTCATAATTGATTAAATTCATATTAGATCATTATGAACTAGATTATTTTTATCATGTTTTCCTGTCACTACTAGCATCGTACTTTAGCGGATACTTTCTTCTTATCAGCGCCTCAACTTTGTTTACTCCCCTAAACGGCTTCCCTCGCCTACCGGTTTCAACATTAGGATGGCATAGTATAGAAGTTTTCTCCCTGTTTCCAGTGTGCTAATAAACTAGAAATCATGATTCAAATAATTCTAATACATAATAACTAACATAAATTTATTCAATCATATATATGATATTCAGGAATATATGAAATTAGTTCTGCATATTTTTTGAACAAAATACCTTTGCCTCTTGCTTAGCCATGCTATCTGAAGTATCTGACTGGATTTCAGATTTATCCATTAACTTTTTAAGTAATTAATTTGAGAGAGTTTTTTAAGAAGAGAGTTTTTATTTAAGTTAGGCAATGCCTGCCTTATAACATTTACATCTGATTCCTTATATAGACATACAAACTTACTATTCTAAATACTTATCCTAACACGTTTTTTACACCTGTCCACTACTATTTACTACTATTCATGACTACTATTCATGAATAGTTCCTATTTTATCTTATTAAGACTTATTTACACCTAACTTTTACACTTGTCTAATATGCACATGCCTTTACGACTTTTATTTACAATCTACACTATCTACATTTGTCATTATTTGATGACAAAAGACTCATACCTACTTCATATCTACCTTATGAAACATATCTTTACATTATTACATATATCTTCCTTCCGTTCTTATCTTTGACATAACTTTTTCCGCTTATCTTCTTCTTGTTTTCTTCCTCGTTAATTATTCCAGCTGGACATCTGGAATTATATTATCTTCTCCGTTGCACTTTGAACATATATGGTCCGGATATTTATGACCAATTAACTTGCAATATCTGGTTAATAATTCTGCTGAAATAAATCCTTCTTTTAATGCTCGTGTCGTAGGTCGTTCTTCTGGCTTTAGTAGTGATAAAATCCATCTCTGGACTTCATCCATATCTGATTTCCTTAGCTCCCTTGAATTAGAATAAATCATTAACTGATCTCTTGCATAGTAGCTCCATATAGCATTTCCGTTTAAATAATTATTTGCTAACTCTTGTATAATTGTTGATATACCAATTATCCTTTTGTTGGCATAAAAACTTGGTATCTCTATTTTGCATATCTCTTCTTGTTGTCCGATATCCTCGGGTATAATCATATCTTTAGTTAACCCTATCTTGATAACCTGTATTGGAGGTTTTATTTCCTCGTATAATATCTCCGCTGGTGCTGTATAGAATTTTATATAAAATAAATTTCCTTTCGTAACTCTTTTGTATGTGATAAATGCTTTGTATAGTTCTGGTATTCCACTAACTTCTTCTTCGTCATATGTATATACAGTATTTAGTAATCCATAGTTATAACATGTCCTTACTAAGTTGGCGTTAGTTTTTGGTTGTGCAATTAGTTTATTATAACCTTGCAATCTTTGGGTTAAATAATCTTGGTTTGGTTCTTTTGTAGTTGATCTGGGGTTGCGGTTTAAATAGATTTGGATTTTGTGGATATTTTCAATATAGGTTCGTGTGATGTAGTTATATGTCTTTTTCTCATTTTGATTTTGTAAGCTATCTGCGTATGTAGATGTTTGTGGTTCTATAGACACATGTCTAGGTGTCCTTTGGGTAAATGGTTTTGCAAATAGCTGGTTTAAGTTAGCGTTTTTATGTTGTTTATCGCTAACTTGTTTGCTTGTACCTGCAGCTGTATTTAAACAAACGTTATGGGTTTTAAGGAGTTTCCCATCGTCTCCTTTTAGCTCTGGGTTTTTTCCGTCTTCCGGTCGACGTAGCTCCGCATTTTTATAGTCATGCTGCTGACTAGCTTTAGACTTCAGATTATCTTCATTAGTCTTTAGCTTTTGTATCTCGTTGTCCATACTATCCACTTTTATACAAAGTGTAGTAATGGCTTTGAGTAGTTTTTCAATTGTATCTTCTTCCTCAGTCTCAGTCTGAGTAGCTTTGTCTTGATAAGTAATCTGCAATAACATTCTTATCAGTTTTTATTACTTCAATTGTAAATGTAAAATTTAATATATTTAATACCAATCTCCTTATTTCTTTTGTTGTTACCGAATCTTGTATTTTTCTTGTTAGCCACCATTTTACTTGTGTATTATCTGTCCTTATAATAAATTTGTTATATACAATATATGGTTCAAATGATAATAAACACTTATACACTGAATATAATTCTTTTCTATTTATTTCCCATTTTATTTCTGTATTATTAAATGTTCCTGAATAATACTTGCAATGATGTTCTATCGTAGTGTCATCATACCTGTATTTTAATATTCCTCCATAACTTTTTTCACTCGCATCTGATTATATTATATAAGTAAATTTTTTGTTCTCATCTGGAAAATATAATTTAGGTAAGTTTTTACATAATAATTTACCTTTTGTATTTGTATTTGGTCTTTTTTATCAAACTGGTATTCTATATCTTTCTTTAATTTTTGTTGTAATGGTTTTAAATTCTCTGCTAATTTTGGTATGTATTCTCTTACTTGATTTACTAGTCCTAAGAATGATTGTAATTTCTTTTTTGTGTCTAGTTGTTCATTTGAGTTAATTATTTTTTGTACTATATGTGTTTGCATTTTTATTCCGTTTTTATCAATTTGTATTCCTAAGAATTCTATTTGATTTTTCATTATATCAGCTTTCTTTTTACTTAGACTTATACCTGAATATTCGATGATGTGTATAAATTTTTCTAATAATCTTATATGTTCATCTTGTGTTTTGGAGTATAATAATATATCATCAATGTACACTACACAATTTTCTATTTGTTTAAAGTAATTGTCCATAAAGTGTTGATATCTACCTGGTGCGTTTTTATATCCAAATGGTAATACATTCCATTCATAAAATCCTTGTGGTACAGTGAATGTTGTTAGTTTTTTAGATTCTTCTTCTAGTTTTAAGTGGTAAAATCCTGATTTACAATCAAATTTGCTAAAATAATTATATCCTTGTATTTGTCTTATCTTTAGTATTTTATTTGGTATTGGATAATTATATGTCTTAGTTTTTGCATTTAAATTTCTATAATCAATAACCATTCTACTTTTCCTCTTTTTGTTCACTATGTTTATTTACGATAAATGCCGGGCTTGTATGCTTACTATTGCTTTCTTGTATATATCCTTTTTCTAGTAATTCATCTATATGTATCTTAAATTCGGTTAAATCATTAAAATTGTACTTTAATGGTTTTTGGGTTATTATACTGTTATTATCAATTAGCTCAATTTTCACTTTTGTTTTATGTTTTTCCCATCCTTGTAAAGGATCCTCACTATATAATAATTCTAACTTATCTTGAATTATTTTTACTTTATCTATAGAGAATATAATTAATTCTATTTTAGGGTCTTCTTCTTTTATATTTTCTAATTTTTGTGTAATTTTTTCACTTCCTTTTATCCATTCTGTTGTTTTTCGTTTTTATTATTTACTCTTTTTGCTCCTATTTTTTGTTTACACGGTGTTGTAAACCACCAGTGTGTTTTTGTTATTACATGTGGGTATAATTTTTCTAAAAATGGCATTCCTAATAGCATATCTTTTGTAGTTAATTCAAAGTTATATATTTCTTCTATAGTTAATATTTTATCCCATATTTGTACTTTTATATTTTTTGCCTTATATGTGATCATGCTTCCTTCATTATTAAATCCTGTTACTACTATAGGTGTTTTTAATTTTTCCCATTTATCTTCTGGTAAACAATTGTATTTACATATATTAGCTTCTGCTCCCGTATCTATCATTGGTGTATAATATCGGTTGTAGTATCCTTCTATTATTATCTTTGCAAGTATATATATTTCATATTTTTATTATACTAAAGTCCTTTTTATTATTACTCTTTTATTTTCATAATTTATTGTTAACTGTTTGTCTTCTAGATTATATGGTTTTACTTGTTCCAACCATTTTATTCCTAAAATGATATTTTCATTTCCTTGATATATTTTGAATTTTATTACTATTGGTACTCCTCCGGTGATTATTTCCTTTTCCGTAGTTTCTTCTATATACATTAATGCTTTTGGTAGTTCGGAGCATGATTGCTCAATAGTTATTATTTCATCTTCCGTTACTAATTCTCTTGTAATATAGTTTTCTTCTCGTCCTGTATCTATTAGTATTAAATATTTTCGTTGTTCCATTATTCCGGTTATGTAGTAATGATATGGTTTTATATCTTCTTCTATTGATTTTTGTGGGGTTTTATCTATTCTCCTTGAGGTACTCATTTTTGATGATGTTTGGGGTATCTCATCGTTTATTCTTTTCGATGTGCTTAGTCTTTCTTTTACTATTTCTAAATCTTCTTCTATATCAATTTCATTATAACTATAATCGTTTTTATCTATGACTGTAACTATTCTTTCAAAGGGATCTTCTATTTTTATTTTATCTATTTTATTTTTTGCTGTTATTTTGTGTTTTGTTGTTAGAACATATAAGTTTTTACATCTAGCTGTAAATATTTTACTTCATGGGGCTAGTTCTATTCTTGACATTCTCCAATATAATACTAATGATTTATCTATATTTCTGTCATTTATTGCTACTGAGTAATTAGCACTTATTATAAATTTAAATTTTTGGTATATGAGGTTACCTCTTACTGCACTTATTACACTTTTTTCTATGGGTTGTATAATTCTATCATCCGCTAAGTATATTTCTATGGGCGTATCTATTCCTTCTCTAAAACATGCTTTTATTAATATTTCTGTTCCTCCTAAATGTACATATTTAATTGGATTTTTAGCCTTAATATCTTGTATTTCTTTATTTATTATTCGTTTATTTATTATTGGTATTTTGGCCTTTCCTTTAGTATATTTGCAATCTATGATATGTTCTCTTTGACTTACTACATAATATTCTTCTTTTTGTCGTTTAAACCAGTTTCTTACTGTTGGTATTTCGAATATTTTTGCTACGCTTAGGTCTAATTCTTTCCTTTTATTTGTTCAAATATACTATTATCAAATATTATTTTTTGTTCTAAATATTCTTCGTCTTGATGCTTTTCTTTATTTATTGTTTGTATATCTGCTTCAGTCATTTGTTATATTATAGGATTCATTATCTGATTCTATTTCTATGTCATTATCTATTTCATTTTCCGATAATTCATATATACTATCATTGCTTTCTAATTCATAATCTACATATTCTATTTGTGTATATTTTTCATCGTCTATTATTATTTCTGATATTTGTTTTTTCTTTGGGTTCTTAGGTAATTTACAATCTCTAGCTATATGTCCTAATTTTCCACAATTATAACAAGTACATTCCGTTAGTTTTCTTTTTGGTCTATATGGTCTTTTGGTTTTGTAATTTTTTACGTAGTACCTTCTTCTTGGTTTTTTATATTTGTATTTTGATCTATATTTTTTAGTATATTTCTTTCTATTTTTATAATACCTATCCGTACAACCAAATTGGGGTGCTGTTTTATTTTTGCAACATGCTAAGTTTTTTACTAATATTTTTTCCATCTTTATTTCTTCTTTATGTTTTTCACATAGTTCCATAAACCATCGTTGCAAGAATTTTATTCTAGCTCCTAAGGTATCTGTTAATTCTGCTTCATTCCAACTTTTTATTACTTTTGAATTAAAAGGTTCTGGTAATTTTGTAAAATATAATTTTCTTATTTCTTTACTTTCTTCTATGCTATATGTTCCTTTATAATAATATTCTCTAAATGCACATGTATATTCATCTATGTAACACATATTACATATTGCTAATTTTGTCATTAGATTTCGATTTATGATTTTTTCTTTATTTTGTTCTTCTACCTCTGTTGTCATACTGCTAAATTCATTTCTTATAGCTATTTCATATTTATATAGTATTTCCATGGTTGTAGTGGCTATTCCACCATCAAATTTTTTATTATTTCTTAAAGTTGTTAAGCTTTCATTTGTTAAATTTTGTAGCCATAATTTTACTGTTCCAATAAGTGTTCTTTCTATGTATCCTGGTGCCTCTGCTATTACTATCTTGTTATCTATTAATTGTTTCGATATGTATCCTACCCATAATTGGATTGTTTTATTTATGTCTGCTACACAGTCTAAATCTAAAAATTCATGTTGTCCAGTTATTGGTTTAGGCGTCCATTTTTTATTTAATCTTTTATCCCATGTAGTTTTTTCTTTATCATAATGTTCATAATTTTCATTATAATATTTTGGATTAAAATTTTTTGGGTTTTTCACTCCTGATGTGCTAGGTTTTTCGCCTATGTCTACGTCTTCTGTATTTACTTCTAAATTCTTTGTATTATCTATGTTTGCTAAAAGTTCCGTATATGTTTCGCTTGTTTCCGAATGTTGTTCTAGATCATCATCGTTTATTTCATCAATTCTTATTTCGGGTAGATTATCTTGGTTATTTTCTTCTTTTTCTCCTAATTCATCTCGTAATTGCAATTTTTCTTTAAATTCAATTATCTCATTTTTTAATTTCGTTTTTTGTTCTTTTTCTTTTTGTTTAATTTCATACATTTCTTTTAATATTGCTAGCTCTTTTTCTAGCTCTATTATTTTAGTATTTTTTACTTCTTCTAATTGTTGTACTTCCTTTTTTGCTTGTTGTTTTATTTTTTCAATTTCCGTTCTTCTATCTATTTCTTCATTTTCTTTTGTTATTCTTACCATAGCAGTTAAACTATCTTCTAGTTTTACCGTTTCTTTTTCTAACATTAAACTTATATTGTCACCTATTTTCTTATATCTTCTTCCTAGATTAGAAAATATTATCTTTATTTTTAATCCGTCATAATTTTCATATGTTTTTTCATCTATTGCGTATTCTTCTTTATTCATTTATAAATTATGTTGTAGTTTATATTCTAAGTTATTTATTTGTATTAGATAAAAAATAGTCTTTCTTTGTGCTACTATAGATTTGTGACAAATTCCTGCAAATATATTACTATTAAGTCTATCTACATGCTTGTATATTCAATGTACTAACAGCATTCGACCTGCAACTTTTTATGATGTAGATACATTTGTTCAGGGTCTTCAACAGGTACTCTTCTGATACCATTTGCATTCAAGTTAGTTTTGGTGAGACTTTTTTCTTTCTGGAGGGTTCCACATTTATATTTTAGCTTTTTTAAGATATCGTGGGTCTTGTCCCGACATCTATCGTAGTATTTAGAGGCTTTATAGACAGTAGTAGCTGCGGAGTCTTTCATTGTATGCCTTGTAATGTTTTGAGACTTTGAGTTATTTTCTTATGTTTATTTAACTACTTTCTGACATTCATTGAGTTAAGTTATTTTGAGATATAATGAGTTAAAGTTTCGTAATTGAAGTCCCCATTTTACTTCTGTAAGTCTTCTGCTAAGTTGTCAGCCAGGCCAAGAGCTCGATTAGGCACAAGCAATGGTTCTCGAGTGTCGGTCTCATCCAGGATGTAAGTAAAATATAATAATTATATCATACCCATGATCAAACTTCTTTTTATTAATTTTTCTTTAATTAAAGTTCTTGTCTTGTGATTTTTTCATTTGACTTAACTAAATGATACAGTCCTATTATCTACTATACATGACATTGAATTTAGGATAATGGATTTCTCGCTACAACAAGAAATGTAAATTTCTATTCAAGTAACTAGAGAAGTATGTAGTGTCACACTACAAAAGTCTGCAATAAGTGGTGAAATTGTGACACATGAGGTGTGTATACGTTTTAGCTTAAACCCACTTACCTATGCTTGATTAGTTTATGACTATAGGTTTTGTCTTCATACTAGATTTAATGGTTATGTGACCTATAAATTTGTCTTTGTTGTGTTTATTTAGATATATATATATATATATATATTGACATAACAATTGCTTTTGACTTAAGAGAAAAAGACCAGTAGAGTATATCCTTTTAGATGTACCCCCTGTAGCCCATTTGTGTCTATTACCTTTTAAAGAATCACTCATTTTTCATTAACTTCTACTTTACAAATCAAAGTCTGATTTGGAGAGAAATCATCAAAAACACACTTGAAGTATCATTGTTTTTACGATTACGAGTTTCTTGGTTGAACTATCAAGAGTTTGCCTTTTGTACCTACTATCACCAATTATGTATGCCACAAAGTATAGAAATCTCATGTTAGGTTTAGAGAAATCAAGGATTGCATTAATAAATAGAACTCTTGAGTCAATGCTCCTTATATAGGAGAAGAGTCATATACTAGCTATACCTAGAGTCCGACTACAATACAAAATTATAATTTACATGAGCAGTATAGGTTTACTATTACTACTATAACTACAATACATTTGCCTACTCAACTTTAGCCCCATACACGATACAACATGTTAGTCGTACATAAGTTAGGATTTAGTAGTTTAGTCCTAATATGACTCTAAACTCTACAAGACTAAACAAGTCAGCTTCATTGGAACTGTTCTTTGGAAATATTCCTATCATTAGCTTCTTTCATCTTTAACACTCCCCCTCAAGCTAGTGAGTAGAGGAACTGTTAGTCCTAGCTTGCTTCGAAATCCAGCAAAAACTTATTTACTCCATGAAGATGTTCAATATTTGGACATTCCATAAACTGGCTTGCTAAATTCATAGCACGAGTGGTATCATGTCTTATGAGTGTCAAGTACCGAAGACTCCCTACTTTCATTCTATATAAGGAAGCATCTACAAGACTTCTCACAGCTTCATGTAAACCATGTTTTGAGCCAAAGAAGTAGCTAAAACCTTCGCCAAAGACATCTTTGTCTTGTCTAACAACTCAACAACATACTTACTCTGACTCAAGTGATTTCCCCCTTCAAAATACTTAACCTATACTCCTAGGAAGAGGTGTAAAAGGCCAAGATCTTTCATAGAAAACTCTTTCTCAAGTTGTAGAATCAACTCTGAGACATGTGATGGATTACTTCCTATGACAATAATATCATCCACATATATGAAGAGAAATATGGTGTCGTTGTGAGTTTCCAAAGTAAATAAGGAGGGATATTCCTTACTACAGATGAAACCAAGGTGTGGGAGATTCATGGTAAACCTATCAAACAAGGATTTTGGTGCCTGTTTAAGACCATACAATTCCTTTTTAAGTAGACACACATGATGAGGATACCTAGGATCAATAAATCCAGGAGGTTGACTCATGTACACCTCCTCTTGTAGGAAACCATGGAGGAAGTTATTTGTTACATCTAGTTGCTTCCCACTTTGAGTTGATTGCAATGAATAGAACCACACTAGTAGTTATGGATTTAATAACAGAGTCAATATTGATCCATTCAAGGAGCGAGAACCCCCTGGCCACAAGTCTGGCCTTGTATCAGTTTTGTTTGACAAAAAATTTTGAACCAAACCAAGTTTATACCATGAGATTTAGGCACCAATATACATATCTTTTTAGTATTTAAAGAATTGATTTCCTCTTGCATAATTGCAAGCCCATAAGGTGACTGCAGTTCTTCCTTAGTAGTATTTGGCTACCTAAAAATGTCTTTGCTGTTGTGAGCAACAAGTGATAGGTGTTGTTCATTCGCGTAGTGTCTGGTGATCATATAATGCCCTTGTGGTGTAGAAGGTACATCAGTTGAAGTAGTTGATTGTAGTGTAGTATCTTCAGGTTGATGATGTTATAGCAGATTCCACTTGGAGAACTCAACTTCTAAATGTATTCCCTATTGATTAGCCACCGAGAAAATGGGATTTGAGGAACCACCATTGGCTGGACCGTCACGTGCAACCTATTCCTCAGTACCACTAGTTGATCCTAAACCCACAACTAGAGTCTCATCAATCTAACTATCATTACTACTCTTTCTATCATCACTTTCAACCCGTTCCTCATTATCATCATATGAGTTTGCACCTGAGGGGTCAATAGCACTATCATCATCAAGGGGTACATGGGTTGTTGTAGTAGCATTTTCACTAGTTACTTGCCTACTATCAATAATTTGTACTTCCCCTAAATTATGATTATCATGTGCCTACAGTTTAGAGAAAGATTTAACAAAAGTAGCAAGATAAGGTGAGACATCAATGTTTGTCTGAGATTGACCTAGAGACACATATGGTAATTTGTTTTCATCAAACACAACATGTTTGGATACGTACACCCTCATCGTAGAGGGATGATAAAATCTATATCCTTTGTGTAAGTTGTTGTATCCTATAAACACACAAGGGTAACTCTTTGGAGTGAATTTGTTTCTACCCTTGATATATAGAAAATATCTACAACTAAACACTCTTAGGTTGTTGTAATCAGGTTGCTCTCCATACAACTTTACAAATGGGGTCACCATCTTTAAGACTGAAAAGGGCAGTCTATTAATGAGGAATACTGTAGTAAGGAAAGCCTTAACCCATAGAAAAAAAGGTAGGTTAGAATGAAATATGTAACATCCCGTATTCGAAAATAGAGATTTCAGATTTCTGGTGTTACAGGTAGCACTCACGGACACCATCCACGGATCGTAGATGGACTCACGGTCCGTCTTGTAGGTCTGTGGTTCGTGACAGAAAACATCCCTAGAACTCAGTCAGAAAATTTGGCTAAGTCCCGACTCACGGACAGACTCACGGTCCGTAGATCAGACCACGGTCCGTGGTCTGTGTCCGTGGATCGAGACTTCCCTTACCCAGCCTCTGATACAAACTACGGTCGACCAGCACGGACCGTCATTCAATCCACGGTCCGTAGGTCTGACTGTAGATGAGGTCAGCAGCCAGTTAGCTGAAAAATATTGATGGGTCAACTTCAGATGGTCATAACTCTTAGCAAAAATTGAATTATGTGTACCATGACCTATGGTTAGATAGCTAATTGAATTATATTTCCAACGCCACTGAGTTTGCTAAATTCCAACCTCCGAGTAAAAAGTTATGCCCGTTTTAGTGAAGCCCTGTCGGGCAGACTCGACCTACGGACCCAATCGACGGACCATAGGTCCATTCCGTCAGTCACTCCGACAACAGTTAATTCAGGGGTCTTTTGGTCTTTTCCTAATTCGTTTAACCCCTTAGATACGTCGTTTAAACCCTAAATCATGAGGTTTTAATCAGTTTAATCCTAGAAACATAACTAGAAGTCCAAGTCAATTCATTAATCAAACTTAGAAAATTAGAAGCAAGAGAGGAGAAAAATGTCAAGAACCCTAGTTCAAGAACGCAATGAGGTTTCTTCAGTTCTAGCCCCGAAATCGAAAGATTTTTCCGTGGAATTCGTCACCAGGTATGTGGGATTTCACTAGTGGGTTCCTTTCGCCCATTAGGCCCCTAGAATTCAATCAGATTCTTGATTCTATGATTATGAACAGACCTAAGGTTTCTAGAATTTGAAAAATCATCATGAATTAGTTATTTAAATGTTCCAAATCAGATTATCATGTTATTGCTCAGTTTATCGCATGAATTTCAGAACCCTAGCTATGTATTTCTTTAGTTCTTGAATTACACATGCTAGGTCAGATATTTCAGTATTCAGTTTTACATGCCTCAGTTTATGAATGCATCATTATCAGATTAATTGTTGCATTCTCAGTTTGCATGTTCAGTTTCGAGCTATCTAGTATTTACAGAAATTCAGTCATAACTAGTTAACCACTTAATTCATTGGGAGTAGCATAATACCGAGTTGGACTAGGGTTTCAGCGTACCCATATAGTCCCAGAACTACGAGCCACGTAGGTGTAAGTCCCCTCTGTGGGCAACATCAGTTTAGTGATCACGCCAGTCATGCCTTTATACCTTTGGCCGGATAAATTGGGTCCTCTCGATGGGGCGTATACATCGGACTCCACATTTAGCTCATGTGGTTTTATGTCGGTTATTAGTAGCTCCCACAGTTCAGTCAGATTCTATTGCATTGACCATTTATCAGTATATTCAGTATTCAGTCTCAGCATGTTATAAATTGGTCATTGCATTCAGTTAGCTCAATATTCAGTATCTATATCATGTCCAGATTATTTCATTGTTTTATTGCTTTGTTCAGTTATATGTTATTTCAGCTTTACTCTATCCTGCATGCTCAATACCTTTCAAGTACTGACGCATACGTGCGCTACATCTTCTCGTGATGTAGGTTCAGGTTCTCAGCATTCAGATCACGCTTAGATCGGTTCCCGATCTTCAGTTCAGCAGAATCAGTTGGTGAGTCCTCATTCTTCGGGGACAATAGTCATGAGTTTCTTTTCAGTATTTAGTCCTTTAGTTTCAGTTTTGCTAGACTTAGTTGGGGCCTGTCCCAGCATTTCTAGTCAGTTTAGAGGCTTATTTCAGACATAGTTAGATTCAGCTTAATACTTGAGTTTGATATTTCTTTTGTATTAAACTCTCAGATTTGATATATTCAGTTATAGTATATGGGTACTCCCCATCTTTTCAGATTTATTTATGATTTAGCTTCCGCATCAGTTTATTTTCTTTAGTATGCTCATGATCATGCCAACAAGGTTAGCTTGGGATCACTTGTGGTCCTAGGTCCCGTGTCCGCGTCTCGGGGGTAGCTCGGGGCGTGACAAAATATGTCTCAGAACGGCACAATTTTTCAAATGTTTGATGAAGTCTGTTTTGATAAACTCACACCCTCCATCACACTAAAATGATAAAATACATAAAAATCCCCCATTAACTTGGCAGCAAAACCTACTTTAGCACTTTAACTTTACAGGTAATTATTTAACCCCCCCCCCCAAATCTCTTTTCAAGTGAAATAAAATACACCCAAATCGCTGACATGGAAAGTCAAAAAAAATAAAGCGTGTAAATACCAAAAATTAAAGAAAAAAGGAATAACTGGACCTCAATTATTTTCTTTTTATCCAATAATCTTTCTTTTCTTCATCTTCTTCATACCCTACTATACCCAGCCCTTAGTACCACCAACCCCACACCCACCTCCCGCCCCTTCATCTTTCTGACACCCAATCCACCCCTCCCGCCCCCGACCACCCCTTGCACTACCCCTTTCTTCTTCTTCGAACCCAAACCCACCTCTCACCCCTTCATCTTCCTCACACCCAATCCACCCCTCCCGCCCTCGACCACCACTTGCACTACCCCTTTCTTCTTCTTTGAACCTCCCACCCAACTAACCCCGAGTCCTACCCTCTTTTTTTCTCTTCGAACCTCGGTGCTTCACACTTTTTTTCTTCTTCTTCTTTGTTGAACTTTCCATCTTTTTTTTCTCCTTCTTCAAGATGCCCTCATCCCACCCTCAATTCCTTTAATTTCTATCAATAAACCCAAAAAGTGTGATGAACAAGGAAAAAATAGGAAAGTCATCAATTTGTTCTTGCTTCAAATTAAAATTAGTATTTATGGCAAGGTTTGAAATTGAATGTGATGAACTTGAAGCTCTTTTTAATGAAACTCTACAAATTTTTCATTTCAGATTAAATTTTTAGTTGTTTTTATTTATTTGTTATGATTATGTGTCTTAAAAATTGAGTGTTTTTGTGAGAATAGTTTTGAGATGTTGAATCTCTTTCAATTAAAAATTTGTCTTTTTTTAGATTATTTTTCTTACAATCATGGATTAATTCTTATTTTTTGAGATTTGTTTTTACTTTCTAAAATTGTGAGTAAATAAAAAGAAACAAAAAAGAATTAAAGATCAAAATTTAAATAATGTTTAATGTGACGCTGATGTGGCAATGATGTAGCGCTGACGTATTAATGATATGGCGCGTGTGGAATGCACGTGACATTGTGAGACTGGTATTATAATATTAGGATGTAGTTTAATTAACTTGAAAAGAGATTGGGGGGTAAATAATTACTCGTAAATTTAAAGTAAGTTTTGCCTCCTAGTTCAAGGGGGATTTTATGTATTTTCTCCACTAAAATATCTTAATTTCTTTAGAAAATTGTTTTGCACTATTTTCTAGAACTTTACAAAGACTTTTAAAAAGTTAGATTTCTTTTTCAGTGGATAGTTCCATATATATCTTGTGTGATCATCTACAAACACGACATCATATTTCATATGTTGAGAAGATTCAACAGGAGAAGGTCTCCACAAGTCATAATGAATTTTCAATAAAGGTTCCTTCTCAATTTTATTTATCAAACCAAATGGAAGCTTACAACTTTTTCCCAACTTCCAACTACAACAAACAGTAGTCATTTTATTCCAACTACTAACATTGATGAAACTATTACTATTCAAAATGTTTAAAGACCACAGACTAGGGTGTCCTAATCTAGTATGCCACATGTTGTCTGATGTGTTTCAATCTAGTGCATCAATTAAAGCATAGAGATTGTTATCTTCCAAAGCATAGAGTCAATCCTTTTTAGATCCCTTGGCCATTAGTGTCCTTTGTCTTCTTGTCCTTTACAATAAAGTTATTCAAGAGTGCAACAATTATCCTTTGCAAGTTTACTAACTAAGAGTAGATTTTTATTAATCCTAGGAACTACAAGAACTTCTCTTTAACTTCAGGCTTGATCCTAATATGTTTCCAATATGTGTTATTTCTAATTTCTATCCATTCACAATAATGATTTTATCTGGTCCATTGTAGTGTTTAAGATCAACTAATTGAGTTATGTGTCATATGATTACTTGCTCCTGAGTCCACATACAAATTGTCATCAATAGTGTTTTGTAGAGTAGTAGCAACCAATTCCTGTGGGAGCTCATTTGCAGCTTGGTAAGAGTAGACCTACCTGTAGAAACTCTTAAAAGAAGTATGGTTATTTCTACACAAATTTTACATGCCTCAGTACTATTCCTCTCCTGACTTCCACCTTGAAGACTATTCTGAAAACCTGGTCATTATTTACTATTATAAGAACATGTTTCTAGTCTAGCAAGCTTTAAGCATCTTCCTCTAGAGTTAAAGTTATTGTTTCCTCTTCTGGGAGAGCAGTTTTCTCTTCCCCTGCCACTTTGGGTAGAGAATTCTATGTTATGATTTTTTTTGTTAAACTTCTTTTTTATCCTCCTTCATATTGAAACCCCAGAGAGCATGGACAATTTAATTAAGAGTGGGATATGGTGGGATTTAGACCTCTAGCAAAATTAATTACTTTGATATCTTCATCTACAGGTTTGTGAATGACTACAAGGTCATCACATATGCATTTGAATTCTTTAATATATTTATCAATCTTTTTGGTTCCTAGCCTAACACTTTGCAGTTATTATTTAAGTTGTAACTTCTTATCTTTTGTTGCTTGAAGATAAGCTTATTTAAGGCATTCCCACATCTCCTTGGGAGTTCAGCATCACACAATTAGGTACATGCTTTCTTTTGTCAAGGTGCCTGAGATTAAAATCCTTAGTAACACATCTTTCTGCTCCCAGTCATCAATAATGTTGTTTTTTCTACATCCTTCTCAACTACTACAACTTTCTCACCAGTCTATCCGATAAAAAATAAGTACTTTTAGTTGGTTCATTCTATCTGATGAGGTAGGTTAATCTCATCACCTTAATAAACTAACACATTTGTGTCCTCCATATGAGATAATTTGTTGGCTTGAGTTTAATGGAACATAATGCAATAAGATGGTGAAGTTAGAAGGTTGACAGAGTGTTTGTAGAAGAGGCCATTGCAATTAGATCACGTGGTTATTTTGATTTTTGCTCTGATACCATGTAGCAATCTCACGTTAGGTTTAGAAAAATCGAGTATTGTATTAATAAATAAAACTATTGAGTACATACTCCTTATATAGGTGAAGAGTCATATACTGGCTACAATTAGAGTCCTACTACAATATAAAATTATAATTTACATAAGTAGTGTAGGTTTACTATTACTACTATAACTACAGTACCATATCCTAGTCGACTTTAGCCCCATACATGATATAAAAACTTAGTCGTACATAAGTTGGGATTTAGTAGTCTAGTCCTAATATGACTCTAACTCTACAATAGTAAACACGTGAGCTTCCTTGGACTTGTTCCTTTGACATGTTCATTTCATCAGCTTCCTTCATCTTCAACAACAAAGACATGTTTCCATATTCTTATAGTATATCATGACTTAGCCTAGTAGATGTTGATGATTTCAGTCCAAGTGTGTCATGCTTTGAGCCTACACCCTGGACGTGACCGACACTCGAGAACCATTTTTTATCCCCAAGTGAACCCTTGGCCTGACTAAATATTTAGTGGAAGACTTACTCAAACATAAAGAACCTTAAAATACATAACTAAATTCATCAATAGTCTCAATTATACTCAACTCCAATAAATGTCTTGTAATACTTAATAAAGTACAATTAATAGTTCTCATGATCTCAAAAAAGAAATTAACATACTAAAATAATCATCAACTAACTATCTATGAAGCCTCTAATACTAAGATATATGTCGGGACCTGACCCATGAAAACTCAACAATAACAGAAAAAAATGTGAAATCCACTGGAAAGCAAGGAGGCTCACCAAAGCTATTGAAAAGGTAAAGTGGTGTCAATGAAATGCACCCACGACAACTCAATAATAATAGAAAATAAATTTGAAATCCTCCAGAAAGTAAAGAGGCTCACCAAAGCTATCTAAAGCGCAAAGTGATCTCAACAAAATGTTTGTTGATGATCCAAGACACATGTATCTGCATCATAAAATATGCAGTCTAATGACATAAGTACATTTGTATGTACGAGTATGTAATATAGCCGAGGCAACATAACAGAAAGAATGGACTATAATAGGTATAACATAAACTCAATTGGATGTAAAGAATTACGGAATGAAACCATTTAACTTTACAAAATACTTTCTCATTCTCTGAACTTTAAAATAATAAGTGATATTAAGAATACACTTTAACTCTATTAGAAGATTCTCTAACCGGCAACCATCAGTATAAGTTATGTGATGGTACAACATCGTTTCCATGCTGCTAGAACTATCCTATACAACCTTAAGTTCAAAGGAGACACTTGATCTTCTATAGTGTACCAAGCACTGTTATCTTTGTCATTTCATCAATGAGAGTGGATACTACTTCAAATGGTTGTTGCATGATTCCTCCTCCAACAAGCTGATCAGTCACCCCCATTGTCGACTGAATCTAGACTCCGATAGAAATATTGTCGCAACACATTGTTTAGGAGTCCATGAGTTGGACATTGGAGCAGTAATTTATGAAGCCTCAGCCATGTCTCATGAATTGGTTCACCATCCATTCTCTTAAAGTTCTGAATATTATCTCTCAAAGTCACCATCTTTGAGGGAGGGAAAACCTTACATGAAATGCAACAGTGAGCGCTTCCCAAGAAGTGATTGAATCCCTTGGTAACTCAGCCAACCACTTCGTTGTTTCCCCTATTACGGAAAAGAGAAAAAAAAAGTAAAGACGGACCAACTCTTGAGAAATGTTCTTGAAGGAAAATGGCCCAAACATATCCACAAAGTTTCGGATGTGGTCATGAGGATCCTTAGTAGCTAAACCTCTAAATAGACCCTTCATTTGCAGCAGCTGCATCATAGTGCTTGTCAAATGAAATATTGTATTACCCACAATAGGAGGCAATCGAATAGCACCTGCACTTCCCAATTGATCTTCATTGACATCGTGCAAGTTACAGTGTCATCATTATGTCCAAGTTGGCTAGCATTGTTCCCGTTAACACTCATCTGGTCACATGCTCAAGAACAGCCAACAAATCACATTAACACAATAAGCTGATTCAACTACAACACAATTAATTCACAACTAAACTTCACTAAAAGAAATCTAAACACCACTCTCACGCAATGGCCCCATTTTTTATAACGCTCAACTACACTTCATCAGTGTATGCGGTCGCAATCAAGTATGAACTCAACGAAGAGTTGGGGTCTATCCCACATGGAGTGGTACGATAAATAATTCAATTACTAAATGAAAAGAGTGTTCTAATTGATTGTAAAAGTAGACATTTTTGAAACAATTAAAGTAAATGGCAGGGATTTGAAAATTAATGTCAATTGGGGGGGATTAGATTGATTAACTAACAACTATTAAAACACGAGGTAATAAAGTAGAGAGGGATCCTTGGGGATGTTATCAATTGAACACCAATTTCGCTATATGGGTGATTAACATTTACTAAAAGTCGTTGAATCTTAGTGGGTAGGCTAGGCTTTAGGTGCAGTAGTTATTTCTCAATCAACTATAATGAATCAAGTGAGTTCTCACAAACCTCGACAAGCATAACAAATATGAATAACCCAAAACCCCAACTAATCTACTCTCTCCAGCTAGATAGGTAGGATTGAATTTAGACTCACTTTCTCAAGCTAAGTCAACAATAACCCAATCACTACAATCATCAATTAATAGTTCTAATTCTAAAACCTCTATCTTAAGAAAGCTTAGAATGTTAGAATAGAACTGCATATGCAACTACAATTCATCAATTAAAACTCAACTACTAATTGAACCCACTTCAAATCAACATTAAATGAGTAAATACTAACACCCACAAGATAATTTAAGCATTCGATCACATGATCAGACCCCCAAGAATGGGGGTTTTAGCTATACATTGAACGAGGCAAGAAATAGTTTCCAACTAAATTCTCCATTAGCTTGGGTAACAATCTAAAACTCTTCCAAGTGCTTCAATCAACATCCAAAACAATAAAACCTTAATTATCTACTCAAAAACATCAAGAACAGTGTTAGGGATAAAAAACCCAGAAAATATAGCTCCAAACCTTGTAACTCCCTAAAAACTCTTTAACTTTCTTTTAAATATCGCATTTATACTTTTACAAATTTTTAGCTTTAGGACTAATCGGTGGAATTAGTCCTAGTCGGGGATGCACCAAATGTCTATTTCCATCGACTTCTTGACTTGACTCTTCACTATTCACCTTTTGTGACTTTAAATGATCAGGATCTCCATCGCTGATCCAGTCGGCGATCCGCCAACTTATACCTTCCATCACCGAATTGGGTTTTCCCTAGGGATGGCCTGCTGTAATTTTTGGCAAGTTGAAGAGCCACTCAGTGACTCGACGTGTGGTCTTGGCGATCATCAGACTTTCTTGTGTGAAGCGTTCTTTGCTTTTTTTGCTCATTTTTTCCCGGTAATGTCCTTGCCTTGCTCTTTTGTCTTTGTTGCTATAAATTATCATTTAATCATCAGTTTATAGCATAAAATAAGCATTGAAGACACTAAAATTCTAGATATAAATCCCTAAATGAGTTGAAATCCCCGACCCATCACAATTGAACAAGGTTACTATTAAGAAAACAATGTCCTCTCCCAAGGATAGATGACGTGTATGATCATCTTCAAGTAGAAAGTTACTTCTCTAAGATTGACCTTCGGTCGTTCTATAACCAATTGAGGGTGAAGGAAGGTGGCATTCCACAGATGGATTTTTGAACTCGATATGGTTATTATGAGTTGTTGTTAATGTTATTTGATTTGACTAATGCTCCAGTTTCGTTTATGGATTTGATGATATGGTACTTAGATAATACCTTAATATGTTTGTGATTTTATTCATTGATTATATATTGATCTATTCAAGGAGTGAAGATAAGCATACCGATCATTTGAGGATTGTGTTGCAAGTCCTCAAGGACCAACAACTCTTTGCAAATTTTAGCAAATGTGAGTTCTGGCTAAGGTCCATGTCTTTTCTTGGTCATATTATTTGTGGTAAGGGTATTGAGGTAGATCTTATGAAGATGGATGCGGTTAAGAGTTGGCCTAGACCTCTATTCCCTTCGAATATTAGAAGTTTCTTGGGTTTTGTTGGCTATTATAGAAGGTTTGTTGAAGGATTTTCTTCGGTTGCCTCTCCATTGATAACATTAATCCAAAAGAAGGATAAGTTCATATGGTCGGAAGAATGCGAGAAGAGTTTCCAAGAATAAGAAGATAGACTTACTTTCGCTATGGTGTTGACTCTACCAGAATCAATTATTAGGTTTGTTATTTACTGCGATGCTTCTAGGATTGGGTTAGGATATGTCCTTATGCAAAATGGAAAATTCATTGCCTATGCTTCAAGGCAACTTAAGATTCATGAATAGATTTATCCTACCCATGACCTAGACTTAGTGGCAATTGTGTTTGCTCTTAAGATTTGGATGCATTATTTGTATGGTGTTCATGTAGATGTATTTACTGACTACAAGAGTTTGCAATATATGTTCAAACAAAAATATCTAAATCTTTGCCAAAGAAAATGGCTTGAGTTACTAAAAGATTATGACATGAGTTTTCTCTATCACCCCGGCAAGGAAAATGTGGTGGCGGATATTCTTAGTTAGTTACTGATGGATAGTATTGGTCATATTGGGGATGATAAAAAGGAGTTGGTTCGAGATGTTCATAGATTGGCCCGATTGGGTGTTCGATTAGTTGACTTTATCAAAGGTGGTGTTATGGTTTACGATGGTTTGAATCATCTTTTGTGGTAGATTAAAGCCAAGCAAGGTCTTGATCCGACTTTAGTTTAATTAAAGGGAGCGGTGCTTAAAATTTTCATAGAGGCTTTCTACCAAGGGGGAGATGTTGTGCTTAGGTATCAAGGTCGTGTGTGTGTACCTAATGTTGATGAGTTGAGAGAATAAATCTTATCGAAAGCTCATAGTTCTTGATATTCCATTCACCCTGGAGCCACCAAGATGTATCGTGACGTGCGGGAGATCTATTTGTTGAATGTGATAAAGAAGGATATTATGGAATTTGTAGCTAAGTGTCCTAATTATCAACAAGGGAAAGTTGAGCATCAAAAGTCTGGAGGTTTATCTCAAGATATTAGCATTCCTACTTGGAAGTGGGAAGATTTGAACATGGACTTCATTGTTAGTTTACCACGCACTCGGCGGCAACATTACTATATTTGTGTTATTATAGATCGAATGATGAAATCAACTCATTTCATTCCTGTCAGGGTTTCTTATTTGGCAGAGGACCATGCTAAGTTGTATTTGAGGGAAATGGTTAGGTTTCATAGGGTACGTCTATCCATAATCTCTGATTGTGGTACCCAATTTACTTTTAGGTTTTGGAAATTCTTCCAAAATGGTCTTGGTACTCGTGTTAAGCTTAGTATGGCCTTTCATCCATAATCTGATGGGCAAGCAGAGCGTACTATAAAAAATTTGGAAGATATGTTGAGAGTGTGCGTAATTGACTTCAAGGGTAATTGGGATGATCACTTGACTTTGATTCGATTTGCATACAACAATAACTATCACTGAAGTATTGATATGGATCCATTTGAGGCTCTATATTGTAGGAGGTGTAGATCTCCTATAGTCTGGTTTAAAGTGGGTGAATTCACCTTGAAAAACCCTGAATTGGTACATGAGGGTATGGAGAAAGTTTGCCTTAGTAGAGAAAGGTTGAAAATGGCTCAAATAATGAGCCCATACAACCCTTAAAATAATGTGTATCATTACACCCTCCTTCTCTGCCCAATACATACATTATATATCATTTTCCAAGATTACCCAAGCTGCACCAATAACAATACACATAAAACAGCTTCAAATATTCTTTATCCTACAACCAATTATTGAACTCACCACCCCCCTTGAGTTCTTTATGACAGCACACCCATAGTTCTTCACTCAAACTCATACATAAGGAGGAAGAAAATAGAGCAGTCACCTTACCTCAATTTCTGCAACTTTTCCTTATAACTTGAATTCCTCTAAGAACGTAAACTTCCCTTCACACTTAAACCAAAGAATAAGAGAAAAGTATCTTAATAATTAAGGAAAGTGAGCAGTAGCTTGTGGGAACTTCTGCCTTCTACTTATAATTGAGCATGAATAACATGTTTTCTAGTCTTCCATGGGAGAATTAAGCTAAATCCACAAGTGTTTCTCTTACCTTGTTTTGCAGACATGAGGGTTTCTTTAAGAACCCTAGAAGGAACTTTAAGGCAATTGTTTTAATCCTTAAGAGAAAAGAGAGAGAGAGCTGGAGTTAATTCTCAATATTGTGTGTTAAAAATGAGTGAGACTAGCAGCCAATATATCTTATATTGAGCTTTCTTCACCTTTAAGATTATCCTCTAGAGCCTCCCTTTTTTTGGTCCAACTTTAGCCACTAATTGGTCAAGTAGGTGATGCACCTGCTTATGTACATCAAGCATCTCAAAAGGTCAAACTAGGTGATTCACCTACTTGCTTTTCACTTGGGCTTAAATATATTGGGCCTTGGCAGATTTGGCTATTGGGCTTTAGTTTCATTTTCCATTTTTTTAAACTTAATTTGGGCCTCAAGTGAGTCCATTAGCATAGGCACAAATATGATCCATAAACCTTGGCCTTTTTAACTAGATCCATGTAGCTAAAGTAGGTGATGCACCTACTTGGTCCTTTGGACTGGTCAATAAGTCAAAGTAGGTGATGCACGTACTTGTCACTTACTAGCTTAGTTAAGTCAAGCAAGCAGCTCACTTATTTTATTTCATTTTCTAAATATTAATCCCTTTTGCTTTAACTTAGCACTTAACTTCAACTTTAATCTCAATTACCACCTTATTATCTCAAGTTTAAATACTCCCGTTGGAGTTAACTTACAGTACACATGCTGAAACGTGCAAGGCAATCACATCTCCTTCCGAGCTAGTTTAAACCAACTCTAATCATATAAGAAACATGGTCCCTCGCCTATACTATAAGGCTATGTCAAGTATCACAAGAATAGAACAAGCATATGCATTAATACGGGCTGTTACATACACGTAGAATATGGGGTGTTACATTCTACTACTCTCTGGATCTCCCAATCATTGAAAGGTCTTCTAAAGCTCGGATTCCATCCTTGGTTTGACCAAACCTCTGCCACAGTAGCCCTCTGTTGTTGGTTGAGGATGAACACATCAGGGAAATGTGTTTTTAAGGGACCTTGTTACAGCCAACTATCTTCCCAAAATGAGACCTTCACACCATTTCCAATTTTGATTTTGCAATTCCCTCTAAGTTTTGGCCATAGGTATCTTATGGTTCTCCCAAGACCATAAGTGTTGGTCACCATCCTAGTTGACCAATGATCTTCCATTTCATATTTTGCCTGAATCACCTCCTTCCACAAAGCTTGTTCATTGGAGGCTAGTCTCCAGAGCCATTTCATTAGTAGACATTGGTTCTGAGTCTTCAAGTTTCTCACCCCTTGACCTCCAACTTGTTTATTCGCAATCAAGGCTGCCCATTTAACCAGGTGAAATTTTTTTGTCTCGTTGTTGCCTTTCTATAAAAAGTTCCTTCTTAGAGCATCCAATCTATCAATTACTCCATCAGGGATAGGGAAAAAGGACATCATATAACTTGGCATAGAATCGAAGACACCATTAATAAGTGTTAGTCTTCCCCCCTAGGGAAAGATATTGGCTCTTCCAATTCGCTAATCTTCTTTCACACTTTTCAATCACCCCATTCCAAATACCTAAAGACCTGTTGTTAGCTCCCAGAGGCATCCCCAGATAAGTAGTAGGGAGGTCACCAATTCTTCTACCAAGGGTCCTAGCCAGAGAGGATAGGTCAGAAACTACATTAACTGGATATAAGAAGCTCTTGTTCCAATTTATATGAAGTCCTGATACAACTTGAAAGAGAATAAATATTACCCTCAGCATCCTGAGTTGTTCTTTAGTGGCATCACAAAATATGAGAGTATCATCTGCGTATTGTAAATGGGTGATCTCTAGCTCACATCCCACTCTATTTGAATTTTGAATCCCTTTAAGCAAAGGTTCTCTCTAGCAGTTTTCAGCATATCACTTAGCCCTTCCATTGCAATGATGAATAGAAAAGGTGATAGAGGGTTACCTTGCCTTAAGCCTCTTTAAGCAGAGAAGAAGCCTGTAGGGGAGCCCTTGATAAGAATGGAGTATTTGACAATTTGAATGCAAAATTTAATCAATTTTTGCCATCTACCACCGAAACCTCTTTTATCAAGAGTTTCCCACAAAAATTGCCAATTTAGGTGATCATATGCCTTCTGTATGTCCAGCTTGCAGAGAATTCTTGGAGCTTGCTTCTGGTTCTAGAATCCACAGACTCATTTTCCATGAGGATGGCATCCATTATTTGCCTACCTCTAATGAAGGCCAATTGTTGAGTGTCCACTAGTTTATGCATCACCTTTTTGAGTCTCTCAGTAAGAAGCTTAGAAATGATCTTGTAAACACTACCAATTAGGCTGAAGTCAATAAGTTCCTTTGCACCTATCTTTTTGGGAATCAAGGTAACATAAGTTGAGTTGAAGCTTTTCTCAAAAACACATCTCTCATGGAAGTTCTTAACATCATTAATAACTTCTCCTCATATGACTTCCCAACAATGAGTAAAGAAAGTCATGGTATAACCATTAGTCCCAGGTGCCTTGTCTCCGGCACAAATCTTTACACTCTCCCATAACTCTTGGTCGTCGAATTCCTTTTGAAGCATAAGATTATCTTCTTCAGAATTTTTGTGTCCTCCCCTGCAATTGCCTGAGGGTCTCCAAGTCAGTTTCAGTGTACAATTCCTGATAGAAATCCACTATCGCTTTCTTTATAACTTCTGGACTCTTGATAGCTTCCCCATTCACATTTAACTCATAAATAGAGTCATACTTTTTGTGTGCATTGGTAGTTCTATGGAAGACTTTAGTGTTATTGTCACCTTGCTTCAACTAATTAACCCTTGACCTTTGTCTCTATGATATCTCCTCATACTTGGCAATGTTCTCAAACTCTAGGAGAAGTTCAGCCTTTGAGTGTATCTCCTCCACATTGAGAATTCTCTAATCCTGTGTTTCCTCAAGTTCAGCAAGTTGACTGAGTATACTCTATTTTTGCAAGGCTAGATTTCCCTGAGCAGACTTGCTCCAGTCCCTTAGTTTGTTTTTTAAAGCCTTTAGCTTGAAAGATATAATAAAATCAGGTCTTCCTTCACATGTTATGGAATTCCACCACTTCTTGACCCTTTCCAAGAAACCCTCTGTGTGTAACCACCAATTTTTGAATTTGAAATAAGATTTCGCAGGCTCCCAGTTAGCACATTGCAACATAATCAGAGTGTGATCAGATGTTACTTTCGGTAGAACTGATTGCTTAATGTTTTTGAAGCCTTCATCCTATTCATTAGATACTAGGAATCTATATAGCCGCAACATCATGCCTGTCCCCTTTCCTTCAAGTATATTTACCACCTGTTAGTTGACGGTCCAACATAATCAGGTCCATAATGAATTTAGAAAAATCGTTCATTGCTTTTGATATTCTATCGCAGTTTTTCTTCTCCGAAGGATATCAGACTGTGTTTAAGTCTCCACAAACCACCCAGGGCCCATTGACCAGACCTCTCGCTGATCTAACCTCCCACCAGACTTCTTCTCTTTCTTCTCTATTGTTAGGAGCATAGACACCGGTAAGGAACCAGGTGAATTCTTGATTCTTGCCTGTAAACTGGCAAGATATAGAATAGGCTCCTACAATGTTGATAGCTCCCTCCCAGAATTTCCCATCCCATAGAATTAGAATGCCCCCTCTAGTCCCACTAGCTTTACTCCTCTATTAGCCCATAAATCTTTTATAATGTTACTGATTTTCCCCTCAATCTTAGTTTCTTGGAAGCAATACACATCTGCTTTCCATTCATGAATTAGATTCTTGATAACACACCTCTTGTTTGTCTGGTTAAGGCCTCTCACATTCCATGTGATTATCTTCACTGTCATTGGAAACTTGGAACGGTATATCCCTATTTGCTTCTTGTGTCGTTGCTTCTGAAATTGCTTCCACACTCTAAGCTTTTCAATTGTTTAGAACCTTTTATTATTGGTGTTGCTTTATTGGTGTTTGCCCCATTATCTTTGTTGATTTTCCTCATACTGTCAATCTTCATGAATAATGATAAAGCTTCATCTTTACACCCCTTGATGTCCACTCCAAATTCCTTGGCCAGTTTGTTTATGTTCTAATGGATCCAGATAGGGACATCAAATTCTGGATCATCCCCTTCTTCTGGGCTGAGTTGATTTAGCGGCACGACTTCTTCAAATATAGTCAAACTGGTACTGCCTACTTCAGTGCTTTGAGGGGTTTTTCCTTGTATGGATGTGCTGGCCTGCTGCCAGAGAATCCCAGAGGTATCTACAATATTCCCCATCGCTTTTTTGCTACTCTCTTCTCCTTCAAAATTTCTTCCTCTCTAAAAAATAACCTCTGTGCTATTACGAGCTCTTCTGCCTGATGCGGAGTAGTGGAGGAAGAGGTAATTAAGCTAGCCTCTAATTCCACCACAATTAGGTCCAACAAAAGAGAGAAAGAAATTTCTACAGGCAGCACATTTGAAATGGATTGGGCCAGATAATCTGGGCCCAATTTTCCCCCTTATTTACTAAAATTGATTTCTTAGGAAAAATATAGTGGTGGGCCCTTGGTTTACATGTGATATCACGTGCTGGGTCAGCTGGCCATTTTGAAATTTATGGATCGTACGAGGACCCCACGTGGCCAGTCACTTCTGTAAACCCTAAAAGGTTGTCTTCCCCCTTTTGACTGGACACTTCTTCAGACCGTTGGGTATTAATGGGTATTTGTCTCCATTTATCAGAGATCACTCTAGCTAGTGTCTCCACCCATATTTGCACTTTGAATGTCAAATCTTCGTAGGTCAACTCCACTGTGCTAAGAATCGACTCGCCATCTCCTTGCACCTTCAGCCTTACCCATTTGAGGTGATTGCGTAATTTTGTCTCTTCTTTCGTACGGATCCAGCCTCCACAGAGATTTCTGATCTCACGGAAAACTTTTCGGGACCACAAATGGAGAGGGAGTCCCACTACTCTTATCCAGACTTGATTCGGTCTCTCAAAAATGGGGTTTGAGGTTGGTGACCACCATTGAAGGCTGAATTTGTAAGATTTCCAGAACCAGTCCCCCCTTACTACGTGATCAATAGTTGTTCCATTGGGGAATTCCAAGAGAAATTGATTCCCCCCAGATCGAAGATATTAATTCCATGATTGTGCCTCCATGGGCTTGCGACCCATCGTCGGATCTCTGATAAAGTGATGCTTGGGATTTCCTCTAGTAGGGATCCGACAACACTCTTTGCTAGCGACTCGTTTTGAGTTGTTGAGATGGCATCTGATATAATGAGTGAATTCCTTTTTTGTTGAATCCTCACACCATTTAATTCCCTTGTAGACCATTTATTGTTCCTGACAATGTTTGAATATAATAAACCCTTCTCAGTTTCCTATGTGATGTTTTACCTATCGGTTGGGCCTTAGCATTTATGAAGACTGATATTTTGGTAGCTATGTCCATATATCCAGAGTTTAAAGACCCCTCAGGTATGATGATGACATCTCTTTTCTTGTCCTGCACCTTTATAATACTAATATACCGACCAAATTTGTTATAGTTCCTAGCCTGAAGCTCAGTAAAGTGGTCCTAACATTTCCATCTGCGTACAGTGTTTCCATGGCTTTTTGAAACTTCCTTGAGGGTGTAGGCTAGCCATTCCATCATCTTCTAGCTAATACTCATCCTCGTCATCATCTCGCGGCCTCTCTCTACCCAATCATACCATGTTTCGGCTCTGGATACCACCCTAGTAATGTCATACAATTTGAAACTAACAACAAAGAAAATTGTATCATCCCCCATAGTTGCACAGAGAGAGAAGGGAAGACAAGCTTGAAGAAGAAGAAGTAGAAAAAGAAAGAAGAGGAGAAAGAAGGGAAAGAAGGCACGGGTGTGTTTTCAGCAATGGAAGATCACCGGAAATGGATTCTTAGGCCCAGAAGGGACCGCTAGAGGATTACCTGGTGTTTCTGTATTTTTGTATTCTGCTTCTCTATCAAGCTATTTCTCCTGGAAAATCTCCATTATTTTTCTTAGTTCAGATTAGATCTAAGTAGTTACATTGAGGAAAGCATCTTTTTATGGAAGTAACACATCAATTGATTTTACATGATTAACAATCATTGTAAGCAACGATTGACTTAATGTTAAAAATAAGTAATAATGTAACTGTTGAGGATTTAGACTTGGCAGAGTTTCCATTTGTATAAATGACATGCACCTTGCTTCGGTGCAGTACATACCTCACATTACAGCTAACACTGCACCTAAGATACTGACAACTTCAATAACATATAATATATCACTCCAATGCGAACAAGGCAATATTACTTCATTGACATCCTTAATCATCAAACTAATGTGTGATTATAACATTATAAAAAAGTTAAAATTATAAGACATCCTAAACATATAAGAAACTCACATTGTCAAAACCAGCAATGTTTTTGTTATCTGCAAAGAACTCAGTGGGAGACTCTGCACAAATTTAAAACACAAAATGAAAATTAATACAAGAAAAGAAAAGGTAACAAACCATTAAGGTTAGAAGTTTCACCTAGACTCAATTAATAGAATTAGAGAGAGAGAGAGAGAGAGAGAGAGAGAGAGAGAGAGAGAGAGAGAAAAAAACTTTGTTTGAGAATGCTATCTTTAGGTATGTATAAATGTTTGATAATCCAGCCAAACCTTCATCATGGCATTCAGTATAATCTAAGAAAGAACCAATACAACATTCTTCCACACAGAAACTGATGGACCTCTTAATCATGCATACACAACTTTGTCCATGGCTCTAAGAGATTAGGAAAATGAACTGCCAAATCTCCAAGAGCAACAATGCAATTTGATCAAACTATTTCAGATAGTGCATTCACCACAATAGTGAAAAGAAGCTGGAGATTTGCATCACTAGGAAGTAATATAAACACATGTTTAGAAACTTTGTTGGTCCTCAACTAAAGAAGATCAAAAACACAAAAGGCTCATATTTCAAGACACACCACAAATCAATTTCTTTTCTCAATTAAGCACAAAGGTAATGGCATCGGTTGTACTAACAAATAGTCCATATGCAAACTTTTCGCAAAAGAAATCCTCGCATTCTCATGAAACATTTTCAAAAACCAAGAATCAATTAAGAGTGACAACAACTCAAACTCAAGAAATGACTCAACTCATTAACTCTTTCACATGCTCACTTGACTCAATTAGGAATTTTCAAAATCACCACTTTTTCAACATACATGCCCTCACAAGATATAAGTGTCCGAAAACCACACACACATATAAACATGACAAGGGACAAAGATGCAACACTTACACTCACAGAGAATTATCTCATGCACACAAATGTCACACCATAGGCTTGCCCATATTTTCAATCAACATTGACTCAAGTCCATTTGGTTAGAAATCTCAAAGGACTTTGTTAAGCTTGTAATATAGGCTTAGGAAAGGTTAGGATATCATTTATGTCTAGTGACTACACCCTCCTTGAACATTATACAACTCATCATTTCCAACTTTCTCCACTTTCAAACCCATGCACATTTACACTATTTTCATTTTTTTCTTATTTCCACTCCAGATGCCCCACATACGACCATTTTCAACTTTTGGAGATTCAAATCTCATTTATTCATTTCCTTCTTTCTTTTTCAAAGGTTTTTTCTTTCTTTAAGACTTCCCATACATCCCTCAATTTCTCTCTTCTTCTTTTTTTTTCCTTTTTTTTATATCTAACCCTCATGTGGTAAAGCATCCCTTTAATGAATTTTCCATAACACCCCTAAATTTAGGCTTTTAGCCTCAACTTTCACCAAACTCAAGTTCAAGGAGGGAAGGGTTCAAAAGAGGGTTACTTTTTCAACAAGAAAAGGCTTGTAATGTGGTTGCCAATAAAAAGGATTATTCTCAAAGGGGCAACTAAAATATATTTAGTGCAAAGGTGGGATATTTAGGACAATTGGACTTCAAGAACATCAAAGAAAGCCTAAGATCATTTCTCCAACCAAACTCAATCAAGACCAATATTTCAAGACCAACCGGCAAATTCTGGGTGACAAAAATGAACACATGGCATTAATCAACAGCTCACCACACATGGCCTGCAAATCAATCAAGATGGTTCAAAATCTTACTTCCTTCTTAAAATACAAGTAGCATTGAACATTTTTACCGCTAACGAATCAAAAGTCACAAAAGATGGTAAGAGTTGTCACAAATCATTCATAACGTTGCTCAATCTGTTAAAATCGGAAGGTATGCTCATGATTCACATGCATGACTATGCTCTTAGTACCAATCAAGTCAAAAACCTTCCCAAAATGATGATGATTTTGCCCTTAAGAAAGCCGTCAACCAATCCATCATCAGGCAACCTCATGCATCGGATTCGGGAACGGTTACTTAGAACTTCACCACAATCAACGTCAATAACAATCACAAGCAATCGATGATTTAACCTTTAGAAAGTTGTCACTCTCTATGCATCATCGGGCATTGTCAATCCAAATTTTATTATCAAAAAAATAAAATAAAGAAGCTACAAACTACAAATCAAAAACTAACATAGACCACAACAGAAACATCCACAATATCAAAGCCTAACAAGGGCACAACAATCCATAGCAATGAAAGAAGCTGACAAGTGCACAATCGCGGTATGCAGAAAAAAATCAACAAAATGAGTACAAGGGAGACACCCCCAACTAAAAATGAGACTATGTCCTCACAATCCAAATATCAAAAGAGAATACGAGGGACTACCAAAGCAAAAGAATATTTGCATGTTTACTATAATCAATAGGGAAAAGATTGAGAAGGCAAATGTCATAAGGAAGTAGTTCGATAGGAAAAAATGATCAATTGAGCATAAGATGAAACTAACCAAAACTTACTATAATGTTGCAGTACTTGGTAGTATCAGGAACATGCTTAAAGTGTGCTAAGGAACCGGTCAAAATTCAACATCGATCCTACACCCATAACCTGCAAATTAATCAACATTTAAACAGTAAGTTTCAAGTGAGAGCTCCATGGTGGAAGGATACCGACAACCATAGAGCCTTAGTTCAAATTCCCAAAAAAATTACTTGTTTGAATACCTGAGAGAAGTGCAAAGACCTCCTATCTTCACTCGTGGATGGGAAGATACTATTCAACATTTTTTTGTGCATTCTCCTGCAAGATATTTTGTTTTTTTCTATAAATGTCTGGAAAATAAAAAATTGAAAAAAAATAAAAAACACACCTCAAAAAATATTCGGCTTGCACCAGTGACTTTAAAATATCGAAAATGATGGTTTTCAAAAAAACATAAATACTTGAAAAAATATAAAATCAAGAAAAATATAACGAAAATATAAAAATACTTCAAAACTTTTTTTGATTTGCACCAATGACTTTAAAATATTGAATATAATTGTTTTCAAGAAAAAAATCAATTGTTTTTGTAAAAATCCCAAAAAGAATATATAAAAATATGAAAACACCTCAAATAAAAAAATTGGCTTACATCAATGACTTTAAAATATTGAAAATCATGGTTTTAAAAAAAATCAAAATTTTATTTTTTTCGTAAATGAACGAAATTTATAAAAATCAACCAAAAATATTTCAAAAAATATAAAACAACTTAAAATTCTTTTGACTCACACCAATGACTTTAAAAATATTGAAAATTTAGCTTTTGAAAAAAAATAAAAACTTTATTTTTGTGTAAATGTTCGAAAAATATAAAAAAATGAATATAAAAAACATCTAAAAAAACAATTTGTCTTGCATCAATGACTGAAATTATCGAAAATAATGATTTTTAAAAAAATATATTTTTTATATTTTTCGTAAATATCCAAAAAATTATTAAAATCAAGAAAAATATATCAAAAATACAAAAAACACCTCAAAATAATTTTTTACTAGCACCATTGACTTTAAAATATCGAAAATTTTTATTTTCCAAAAAAATCATTTTTTTATGTAAATATTCGAAAAATGGACTCACGACAGGCTGTAATCGCGACATATAAGAGAGTTGAGTTTCAACCACCACTTGTTGTGATGTTTGTTGACGTAGACTCACATTTAGGCCAGCCGCGTGCTCAGGGTGCACAGGAAGCCAACTTCCTCCTCACACGACACCTTGGGAGGGGCGAAGCGATGAGTGACGCTAAAAAATGTCGAAAATAATGATTTATCAAAAATGTCTTTTTTCATAAATTCCCGGAAATAAAAAAAATCAAGAAAAATATAAAACATACCTCAATTTTTTTTTTTTGGCCTGCACCACTTACTTGAAATATCGAAAATGATGGTTTTCATAAACAATTAAAATTTATTTTTTGATAAAAGCCCTAAAAATATAGAAATCGATAAAAAATATAAAGAAGATGTAAAAACACTTCAATAAATTTTTTGACTTTGCACCAATATATTAAAATATAAACAATAATGGTTTTCAAACAAAAAATCAATTTTTTTCGTAAAATATCAAAAAAAACATAAAATAAAGAAAAATATATTAAAAATATGAAACACCTAAAAAAAAAAAATTGATTTGCAACAATGACTTTAAAATATCAAAAATAATGATTTTTAGAAAAAATTGAAATATTTTATTTTTTTCGTAAAGGACCGAAAAATAAAAAAATCAACAAAAATATTTTAAAATATAAAAACAACTTTACAAAAATTTCAATTCACACCAATGACTTTAAAATATCAAAAATGTGGATTTTCCAGAAAAAACAATTTTTTTTTTGGTAAATTTCCGAAAAAAACAAATTTTCAATTTTTCCGTGAATGACCGAAAAATATAGAAAATGAAGAAAAATATTTTTTAAAAAAGACACCTAAAAAGATTTTTTTGGTTTCCGTCAATGACTTAAATTATCGAAAATAATTGTTTGAAAAATATCAAAATTTTAATTTTTTTTTCGTAAATATACAAAAAATTATTAAAATTAAGAAATATATATATAAAAATACAAAAACACCTCAATTTTTTTTACTTGCACCAATGACATTAAAATACCAAAATAATGGTTTTCAAAAACAAAAAAATAATCGTAAATGATTGAAAAATATAAATATCAACAAAACAATAAAAACAAAATTAAATTTTTTTTTTTTTTCGTAAATATCCGAAAAATACAAATATCAAGAAAAATTTTAAAATTAAAAACACCTAAAAATAACTTTTGGCTTGCATCAATTACTTAAATTATCGAAAAAATGGTTTTTAAAAAAAAATCAAAATTTTATTTTCTTCGTAAATAGTCAAAAAATTATTAAATTCAAGAAAAATATATATAAAAATACAAAAACACCTCAAAAAAGTTTTTAACTTGCACCAATGACTTTAAAATATCAAAAATGATTATTTTCATATTTTCGTAAATGACCAAAAAAATATTTAAAAATTGATGTTTTTCGTAATGTCCAAAAAATAATAAAAGTTTAATGATTTTTCGTAAATGTCCGAAACATACCAAAATCAAGAAATATTGTAAAAAAATGTTAAAAACACCAAAAAAAAATTGGCTTGCCTCAATGACTTTAAAATATTGAAAATTAAACTCATGACAAGTTGTAGCCACGACAACAAAGAGAGTTGAGTTTCAACCACCACTTGCCGCGACGTTTGTCGACGTAGACTCACATTTAGGCCAGCCGCACACTCAAGGCTCACAGGAGGCCAACTTCCACCCCTGCGACACCTTTCGAGGGGCGACGCGATGCGTGATGATCAAGAATGTCAAAAATAATGGTTTTAACAAAATGCAAAATTTTATTTTTCCGTAAATGTCTGGAAAATAAAAAAATCAAGAAAAATATAAAAGCGTACCTCAAAAAAATA